>NC_054473.1:181481279-181813064 GCF_017639515.1 Carcharodon carcharias
CATGTGGATTACAATTTAAGTTCCATCCTCCATGTTTTTGGATCCACCCATGATCACACATGTGTCTTAGATGTTCAGTGTCCCACTAACTGCTGCTCCCCCTGCATCTTGAGATCCACACTCAAGGCCATGCGCCACCAGACACGCATACTTTCAACTCATTTCATCAGGAGCACTGGCTCATCTCTACCTCACAGCTGTCCTTGTAGACCGTTGTACTTCATCCTTCATCTCACCCAACGCCGTTAAATAAAAAAAACTTTTCTCTTCCATTTGTGGTGTGGAGTACCGCAGCACAAGGACCCTGATAGAATGCTAACAGTTCTGCTCAAACGCTGGCCCTTTTACCGTGGGGGCAATCAGCTAAGGATATAGCCGCCAGGCTGTTCATCTCTAAACAGCTCCGGGTGGGGGAGTCCTTTTGATTGTTCAGAATGAACGAGGCTGCCTTTCATTGAGGATGCTCTTTGAGCGTGGCTGCAATACTATAGATGTGGGACCTGAGTGTGAAAGTTGAGAGCTGGTTATGTCCAGCAATTTTCGCAAGTTGTTTGGGTACTGCACCACAATATTTCAGTATTGTCTTTAGACAATGCAAGTAGAAAGAATGCCAATGCTCACAATGTACAGAACGGTGTTGCAGAATGTCAGGTAATTTGTATTCCGCCGAGCATTTGGATACTCAGATTGTTTGATTTACAGGGTACGGCTTTGAGGGACTAAGCAAATTTGCATAATTTTGCATATTATGCCTTTGAATGAAATCGCTTGCTGTAGCACAATTGCAACACTATATTTTTGCAGAGTCCTTGGATAATAGTTTTTTTTTTAGAACTGTGCTTTTGGGATATATAGGAAAGAAGATACTCCTGTTCTATTTATCCTGAGTTAAAGGGGCAATGCTCATTTTTCCCAGGCAAGATCTTTTCAGTAGCATATGATTGGGCTTAGTAAAGGGTCTTCAATTTTATTAGGTTTGACAGGGAGTAGTATTGTGGGCTTTTCGGAGTTAAACTTTTCATTTGACATTAGTTATATTTCTTCCCTTTCTCCTGTTATTTATGGTAAGCGGAATGAAATTCTATTTTATAAGGGCAGAAAGATCTATCGATTAATTCATATCACATTATTTTGTAACTAAAATGGGCCTAAGTTATCTTTTGAGTCCACAAGGTCTGATTGTTGTTAAGCAAGCAGAGCCTCAGATCAGTTAGAGTTTAATTGTTTGGCAAGGAAACCAGGTCACTTGGAAAATATTTGCAAGCTGCAGGATGCAGTTAAGAACCATTCAGCCCTAAAAAACTCTATGCATTTGAGATTGGCTTACATGTGTTTATAAACATCTGAAAAGAGAGAAGTTAGGTTGTATTATTGGGTGGAGATCTTCCATTAAAGCTTATAGATAAGAAAATGTGTTGCTAGGACTTATCTTTCAATTTTCAGTTGTGACAAAGAGTCTTCACAAAAACACATTAATCCATCTTTTCATTTTTTAAATGTTGACAGAGCTGCTGGGTATTTGCAATATTTTCAATCTTTACAACATTGAGGATGCTATTGTTTGGGCATGCTTTGCTAGCTTTAACCAGTCAAAGAGTACGAGAAGTCAAGCTTCTCGCTATTTAATAAAATAACCATGTGCTCCCAACTGAGGTACAGCATCAGTAAGAGCCAAGTACAGCTTCTCCCATTCTGTGTCCCACCCTCAGCAACACCATGACCCCACTCCAGCCATTCAGGAGGGTGAGACATGAAGTATCAGACTGTCTGCCTGATTTTAAATCAACGTGAACAGGTAAGCACAGTCTGAAACGTCATGCATCATGCACCTGAGTGGGTGGAGCTGGGTGGGGACAGGGGTTGCTTGGAGGCAGCACTTGAAGAAAGATTTCGGAGTGCCATTTGAACTTTGGCCGATGGAGTGAGTGGGAAATATCAAACCAGTATACCTCTGCCTGATGCTTCTTTTCCATTGAATTCAGTAGAAGGAAAAGTTCAGCAAAGTGAATAATGCAAAACTAATACAAAACGACCATTTTATAATGGTACGCTCACCCAATAATTCTCCCTTAACATCCACTGACATTTTAAAAAGGCTAATGGACCAATTATTGAAGTTGGGGCAAAAATCTGGTCACCTGTGACCATAACGAAACATAGTTCAGTTGATCCGAAAGTCTTCAGGGTGTGGAAAGTTGTCCTGTAAAAGCATGTGCTTTCTTCAATGAGTGTTACCTGCTCCTTTGTAGCCATCCGAGTTGAGAAAAACCTCTTGTATCTCATCCTACAATGTAGATGGTGATGGGATTGTTGGATGTATGTTCTCACCAGGAAGGATCTGAAGACCTTGGAAAGGGTACAGAAGAGATTTACGAGAATAGTTCCATGGTTAAGGGATTGCATTTGTGTGGAGAGACTGGCGAAACTGGTAGTGTTCTCCTTGGAACAGAGAAAGCTAAGAGAAGATTTATTAGAGATGCTTCAAAACATGAAGGGCTCAGATGGAGTAACTGTTGTCAATGGCTGGGTCAATAACCTCAGGGCAAAGACTTAATGTGATTGAGAAAACAACCAGAGACAACATGAGTAAAAACATTTTTACACAGTGAGTGTTTAGGATTTGGAATGCAATGTCTGATAGGGATGGTAGATACAGGTAACTTTCAAAAGGGAATTGGATAAATCCTTGAAAGAGAGAGGATATTATAGGGATAAGGGGAAAGAGTGGGTGAGTGTGACTAACTGGATTACCCTTTGAATGAACCAGTGCAGAATCTGTGCTGAATGATCTCCTTCTATCCTGCACTATTCTTTGATTTTAAACTCACATAACAAAGTATTATAATAAAACACGCCTTTTAAATAAATCCAGTCCAAATACAAAATGGTTTTATATTCCATTTGGTGTGTTGAGAGGAGCTGAATGTTTAACTGACAAAAACCTTAATTTTCATACTTTGGCGTCGAATAATGAAGTGACAGTAAGCCTGTAATTTTCCATCCTCTGACATCATTTTCATTCACTTTTTAACAATTATAAATTCTATCAACAGCTGCCAAACTGTGTAGGCTTCTCATTTGTGCAGTATCTTAATTACAAACCATTCACAAACCATATTCAGTAAACCATCAGATTTAATAAAAGCACTAAGCTGTACATACTTTTATATAAAGTACCAGATGGCTGTGTCGCATTAGTACAGTGTTTATAGTCCCTTATTGGGTTGAAGATGACTCAACTCATTATTGCACAGATATGTATATTTGTGTTTGTAACATAAGAACGTTTAGGAAAAGGCCATTAGGCTCAATTGCCGGTCTATCTTTGATAGATCAAAGCAACTTAGTTGTCTTCTCGCTGTCTCCCTCCACCCCTTCTTGCTTATCCCCACCCCTTTTTTCCTTCCACCTCTATCCTGATGCTCACACTGGAGTCGCAGCATATTGGGGAACACCGCTGCACTTAAAAAGCAGTTTTAGGAATTTTATAGAAGTAATGCTTTTGTTTTTTTTTTCAATCAAGGTCATTTTGAGATGTGGGAAAGAGTAGCCAGCTCAACTGAAGTTTTAAGGTTGAGCTAAAACCATTGGTTAAACTGTTCTAATCAGAGCAGAAAGGATCCAAGTTTGATCATTTTTTATTTTATTAGAGCTTAGATAGTTTAGCGCTACAGGTGCTAAAATAAATTTCCGTGGCAGGGAGGTAGTGGACAAGGACAAGCCAGGATAATGACTCCTGATTGTAGCCAGTGACCCCTGTTAGGAGATGTAGATATATGGCTGTTTGGCAATGATGGGATAGGGATTACCGGTGATTGTGGATGAAAAGCCTGTTGGTGCTCAATGTCTCACTTGGTCTGTGAAGAATGGCTGATTCTCAGAGGTATTGGAAGGTCAGTGGCATTGATAGAAACCCAATCTTGTCATGGTCTTGGGATAGGAGAGGAACATTGGGGGAAAATGGCAAATCCCTACACATGGCAATAAATGCACACTGGACCCAACAATAAATCAGTTGTTGCTTTAAATTTAACTTTGTACATTTCAGAAAAAAGTAAACTTGAAGATTTTGAGTTGACTGAACATTAACAACATTGCAGTGTCCACCGAGCAACTTACTTTTGCTTCAACAGATGATTAACAGCCCACCTACTTGGTCACCTAGCAAATAAATTGGATGTCAGGAGTACACATGTATTCTGGTAGAATGCTTGACTTGATATATGGAAGGAGGAATTTGAGGAGAGGGGTAGGAACACAAAAGCCAAATTATTCCCTAATCACTGTACACTGGGCAAAAATGACTCAAGTCATGCATTGCTTTCTGTTGGGTTCTTGGAAGCCTTTTGTGACCTGTCAGTTATTCTGGGGAGTGACACAAATTTAATTGGATCCAACTAGTCAACTAGAGAAGCATCTGAGGTGTTGATAACTGGGATTGTAAAAAGCCTCTTTCTAGTTCTCAGAAGAGTTTATCCTGTGGGAAGAAAGTAAAATAGGAAGTCCCTTGGGTTTTACAGGTTGGCATCACAAGATATCTTAGAAGTTAAAAATTAGAATAGTTGGCAGCACTCCTTTGTGTCTTTTTTTAAACAAATGTAAGAGCAAAAGGAATTACCTGGAAAAACTCAGCAGGTCTGGCAGCATCGGCGGAGAAGAAAAGAGTTGACGTTTCGAGTCCTCATGACCCTTCGACAGAACTTGAGTTCGAGTCCAAGAAGAGTTGAAATATAAGCTGGTTTTAGGTGTGTGTGTGGGGGGAGGAGAGAGAGAGAGAGAGAGAGAAGTGGAGGGGGTTGGTGTGGTTGTAGGGACAAACAAGCAGTGATAGAAGCAGATCATCAAAAGATGTCAACAACAATAGAACAAAAGAACACATAGGTGTTAAAGTTAAAGTTGGTGATATTATCTAAACGAATGTGCTAATTAAGAATGGATGGTAGGGCACTCAAGGTATAGCTCTAGTGGGGGTGGGGAGAGCAAAAAAGATGTAAAAATTTTTTTTTGAAATAATGGAAATAGGTGGGAAAAGGAAAATCTATGTAATTTATTGGGGGAAAAAAAGAAAAGAAAAGGAAGGGGGAAACAGAAAGGGGGAGGGAATTGGGGAGGGAGCTCACGACCTTAAGTTGTTGAATTCAATATTCAGTCCGGATGGCTGTAAAGTGCCTAGTCGGAAGATGAGGTGTTGTTCCTCCAGTTTGCGTTGGGCTTCACTGGAACAATGCAGCAAGCCAAGGACAGACATGTGGGCAAGAGAGCAGGGTGGAGTGTTAAAATGGCAAGCGACAGGGAGGTTTGAGTCATTCTTGCGGACAGATCGCAGGTGTTCTGCAAAGTGGTCGCCCAGTTTACTTTTGGTCTCTCCAACGTAGAGGAGACCACATTGGGAGCAACGAATGCAGTAGACTAAGTTGGGGGAAATGCTGCTTCACTTGAAAGGAGTGTTTGGGTCCTTGGACGGTGAGGAGAGAGGAAGTGAAGGGGCAGGTGTTACATCTTTTGCGTGGGCATGGGGTGGTGCCATAGGAGGGGGTTGAGGAGTAGGGGGTGATGGAGGAGTGGACCAGGGTGTCCCGAAGGGAGTGATCCCTAAGGAATGCCGATAGGGGGGGTGAAGGGAAGATGGTGGTGGCATCATGCTGGAGTTGGCGGAAATGGCGGAGGATGATCCTTTGAATGCGGAGGCTGGTGGGGTGATAAGTGAGGACAAGGGGGACCCTATCATGTTTCTGGGAGGGAGGGGAAGGCGTGAGGGCGGATGCGCGGGAGATGGGCCGGACACAGTTGAGGGCCCTGTCAACGACCGTGGGTGGAAAACCTCGGTTAAGGAAGAAGGAGGACATGTCAGAGGAACTGTTTTTGAAGGTAGCATCATCGGAACAGATGCAACGGAGGCGAAGGAACTGAGAGAATGGGATGGAGTCCTTACAGGAAGCGGGGTGTGAGGAGCTGTAGTCGAGATAGCTGTGGGAGTCGGTGGGTTTGTAATGGATATTGGTGGACAGTCTATCACCAGAGATTGAGACAGAGAGGTCAAGGAAGGGAAGGGAAGTGTCAGAGATGGACCACATGAAAATGATGGAGGGGTGGAGATTGGAAGCAAAATTAATAACATTTTCCAAGTCCCGACGAGAGCATGAAGCGGCACCGAAGTAATCATCGATGTATCGGAGAAAGAGTTGTGGAAGGGGGCCGGAGTAGGACTGGAACAAGGAATGTTCCACATACCCCATAAAGAGACAGGCATAGCTGGGGCCCATGCGGGTACCCATAGCCACACCTTTTATTTGGAGGAAGTGAGAGGAGTTGAAGGAGAAATTGTTCAGCGTGAGAACAGGTACAGCCAGACGGAGGAGAGTAGTGGTGGATGGGGATTGTTCGGGCCTCTGTTCGAGGAAGAAGCTAAGGGCCCTCAGACCATCCTGGTGGGGGATGGAGGTGTAGAGGGATTGGACGTCCATGGTGAAGAGGAAGCGGTTGGGGCCAGGGAACTGGAAATTGTTGATGTGACGTAAGGTGTCAGAGGAATCATGGATGTAGGTGGGAAGGGACTGGACAAGGGGAGAGAGAAGGGAGTCAAGATAACGAGAAATGAGTTCTGTGGGGTAGGAGCAAGCTGAGACGATCGGTCTACCGGGGCAGTTCTGTTTGTGGGTTTTGGGTAGGAGATAGAAGTGGGCCGTCCGAGGTTGGGCGACTATCAGGTTGGAAGCTGTGGGAGGGAGATCCCCAGAGGAGATGAGGTCAGTGACAGTCCTGGAAACAATGGCTTGATGTTCAGTGGTGGGGTCATGGTCCAGGGAGAGGTAGGAGGAAGTGTCTGCGAATTGACGTTCAGCCTCCGCGAGGTAGAGGTCAGTGCGCCAGACAACAACAGCACCACCCTTGTCAGCGGGTTTGATGACAATGTCAGGATTGGACCTGAGAGAATGGAGTGCAGTAAGTTCAGAGAGAGACAGGTTAGAATGGGTGAGAGGAGCAGAGAAATTGAGACGACTAATGTCGCGCCGACAGATCTCAATGAAAAGATCAAGAGAAGGTAAGAATCCAGAGGGAGGGGTCCAGGTGGAGGGAGAATATTGGAGATGGGTAAAAGGATCCGTTGAACTGGGAGAGGACTCCTGCCCAAAGAAGTGAGCCCGGAGACGAAGACGGCGGAAGAAGAGTTCAGCATCATGCTGAGCCCGAAATTCATTAATGTGAGGGCGTAGGGGTATGAAACTAAATACTTTGCTGAGCACTGAACATTCAGCATCGGAGAGGGGAAGGTCAGGGGGTATAGTGAATACACGGCTGGGGCTGGGATTGGAAGATGGGGTGGGGACGGAGGGACAGGCAGGGGTGGAGGGTCCTAGATGGGTGTTGGTGTCGATGAGTTGTTGGAGCTTGTGTTCCTTAGCACTTGAGAGAAAGAGAAAAAATTGCTTGTTGAGGCGTCGGATGAGCCGAAGGATAAGATGAAACTGGGGGCACGCGCAGCTTTGAAAAAGGGTGCGGCGGTGCTGTTGGAGGGAGAGGTCGAGTGTGTTCATATGGCGGCGCATGGCACTGAATGTGGATCTCAGAATGTGATGGGAACAGCAGTCCGAGAAACGTTTTATGTCCCGGAGATACCTGTAATCCTGGGTGGGTTCGAAACATGAGGGGTGGAATTTCAGTTGAAATCCACGTGGGGTAAGTCGGAGATGGAGACAGTCACTGAGAAAGGAGATATGGCTGTGAAAGCGGGTTTTAGTAAACACCTTGTCAAACACCAGGAGGGAAATGGAAAGCAAGGTAGGTGAGCAGGGCAAAACAGATGAACGGAAATCTTGTCGCAGAAAAGAACAGAACTTCTTCAAGGAGGTAGGCATTTCTTGAAGAGCATTGGCAGTCAATTAAACACAGAGATAAAAACAAAAAAACTGCGGATGCTGGAAATCCAAAACAAAAACAAAAACAGAATTACCTGGAAAAACTCAGCAGGTCTGGCAGCATCGGCCGGGAAGAAAAAAGTTGACGTTTCGAGTCCTCATGACCCTTCGACAGAACTTGAGTTCGAGTCCAAGAAAGAGTTGAAATTTAAGCTGGTTTAAGGTGTGTGTTGGGGGGCGGAGAGAGAGAGAGAGAGAGAGAAGTGGAGGGGGTTGGTGTGGTTGTAGGGACAAACAAGCAGTAATAGAAGCAGATCATCAAAAGATGTCAACAACAATAGAACAAAGAACAAATAGGTGTTAAAGTTAAAATTGGTGATATTATCTAAACAAATGTGCTAATTAAGAATGGATGGTAGGGCACTCAAAGTATAGCTCTAGTGGGTGTGGGGAGAGCATAAAAGATGTAAAAAGTTTTTTTTTTTAAATAATGGAAATAGGTGGAAAAAGGAAAATCTATATAATTTATTGGAAAAAAAAAGAAAAGGAAGGGGGAAACAGAAAGGGGGTGGGGATGGGGGAGGGAGCTCACGACCTAAAGTTGTTGAATTCAATATTCAGTCCGGATGGCTGTAAAGTGCCTAGTCGGAAGATGAGTTGTTGTTCCTCCAGTTTGCGTTGGGCTTCACTGGAACAATGCAGCAAGCCAAGGACAGACATGTGGGCAAGAGAGCAGGGTGGAGTGTTAAAATGGCAAGCGACAGGGAGGTTTGGGTCATTCTTGCGGACAGACCGCAGGTGTTCTGCAAAGCGGTCGCCCAGTTTACTTTTGGTCTCTCCAATGTAGAGGAGACCACATTGGGAGCAACGAATACAGTAGACTAAGTTGGGGGAAATGCAAGTGAAATGCTGCTTCACTTGAAAGGAGTGTTTGGGTCCTTGGACGGTGAGGAGAGAGGAAGTGAAGGGGCAGGTGTTGCATCTTTTGCGTGGGCATGGGGTGGTGCCATAGGAGGGGGTTGAGGAGTAGGGGGTGTGGGAGGAGTGGACCACTGGATTCTTACCTTCTCTTGATCTTTTCATTGAAAACTGTCGGCGCGACATTAGTCGTCTCAATTTCTCTGCTCCTCTCACCCATTCTAACCTGTCTCTCTCTGAACTTACTGCACTCCATTCTCTCAGGTCCAATCCTGACCTTGTCATCAAACCCGCTGACAAGGGTGGTGCTGTTGTCTGGCGCACTGACCTCTACCTCGCGGAGGCTGAACGTCAATTCGCAGACACTTCCTCCTACCTCTCCCTGGACCATGACCCCACCACTGAACATCAAGCCATTGTTTCCAGGACTGTCACTGACCTCATCTCCTCTGGGGATCTCCCTCCCACAGCTTCCAACCTGATAGTCGCCCAACCTCGGACGGCCCACTTCTACCTCCTACCCAAAATCCACAAACAGAACTGCCCCGGTAGACCGATCGTCTCAGCTTGCTCTTGCCCCACAGAACTCATTTCTCATTATCTTGACTCCCTTCTCTCTCCCCTTGTCCAGTCCCTTCCCACCTACATCCGTGATTCCTCTGAAGACCTTACGTCACATCAACAATTTCCAGTTCCCTGGCCCCAACCGCTTCCTCTTCACCATGGACGTCCAATCCCTCTACACCTCCATCCCCCACCAGGATGGTCAGAGGGCCCTTAGCTTCTTCCTCGAACAGAGGCCCGAACAATCCCCATCCACCACTACTCTCCTCCGTCTGGCTGAACTTGTTCTCACGCTGAACAATTTCTCCTTCAACTCCTCTCACTTCCTCCAAATAAAAGGTGTGGCTATGGGTACCCGCATGGGCCCCAGCTATACCTGTCTCTTTATGGGGTATGTGGAATATCTCTTGTTCCAGTCCTACTCCGGGCCCCTTCCACAACTCTTTCTCCGATACATCGATGATTACTTCGGTGCCGCTTCATGCTCAGGTCAGGACTTGGAAGAATTTATTAATTTTGCTTCCAATCTCCACCCCTCCATCATTTTCACGTAGTCCACCTCTGACACTTCCCTTCCCTTCCTTGACCTCTCTGTCTCAATCTCTGGTGATAGACTGTCCACCAATATCCATTACAAACCCACTGACTCCCACAGCTATCTCGACTACAGCTCCTCACACCCCGCTTCCTGTAAGGACTCCATTCCATTCTCTCAGTTCCTTCGCCTCCGTCGCATCTGTTCCGATGATGCTACATTCAAAAACAGTTCCTCTGACATGTCTTCCTTCTTCCTTAACCGAGGTTTTCCACCCACGGTCGTTGACAGGGCCCTCAACTGTGTCCGGCCCATCTCCCGCGCATCCGCCCTCACGCCTTCTCCTCCCTCCCAGAAACATGATAGGGTCCCCCTTGTCCTCACTTATCACCCCACCAGCCTCCGCATTCAAAGGATCATCCTCCGCCTTTTCCGCCAACTCCAGCATGATGCCACCACCAAACACATCTTCCCTTCACCCCCCCTATCGGCATTCCGTAGGGATCGCTCCCTCCGGGACACCCTGGTCCACTCCTCCATCACCCCCTACTCCTCAACCCCCTCCTATGGCACCACCCCATGCCCACGCAAAAGATGCAACACCTGCCCCTTCACTTCCTCTCTCCTCACCGTCCAAGGACCCAAACACTCCTTTCAAGTGAAGCAACATTTCACTTTCATTTCCCCCAACTTAGTCTACTGTATTCGTTGCTCCCAATGTGGTCTCCTCTACAGTGGAGAGACCAAACGTAAACTGGGCGACCGCTTTGCAGAACACCTGCGGTCTGTCCACAAGAATGACCCAAACCTCCCTGTCGCTTGCCATTTTAACACTCCACCCTGCTCTCTTGCCCACATGTCTGTCCTTGGCTTGCTGCATTGTTCCAGTGAAGCCCAACGCAAACTGAAGGAACAACACCTCATCTTCCGACTAGGGACTTTACAGCCTTCCGGACTGAATATTGAATTCAACAACTTTAGGTCGTGAGCTCCCTCCCCCATCCCCACCCCCTTTCTGTTTCCCCCTTCCTTTTCTTTTCTTTTTTTTTCCAATAAATTATATAGATTTTCCTTTTCACACCTATTTCCATTATTTTTTTTTTAATTTTTTACATCTTTTATGCTCTCCCCACACCCACTAGAGCTATACCTTGAGTGCCCTACCATCCATTCTTAATTAGCACATTCGTTTAGATAATATCACCAACTTTAACTTTAACACCTATTTGTTCTTTTGTTCTATTGTTGTTGACATCTTTTGATGATCTGCTTCTATTACTGCTTGTTTGTCCCTACAACCACACCAACCCCCTCTACTTCCCTCTCTCTGTCTCCTCCCCCCACACACACACCTTAAACCAGCTTATATTTCAACTCTTTCTTGGACTCGAACTCAAGTTCTGTCGAAGGGTCATGAGGACTCGAAACGTCAACTCTTTTCTTCTCCGCCGATGCTGCCAGACCTGCTGAGTTTTTCCAGGTAATTCTGTTTTTGTTTTTGTTTTGGATTTCCAGCATCCGCAGTTTTTTTGTTTTTATTTTTATGTAAGAGTAAAAGGATTTGGGGTGACCAAACTGAATGGGAATTTGCAATTTTTCAGTAGGACATTAATGGACCCTACAATAACTTGCATTTATAAAGCATCTTTCATGACCTGTGGCACTTTGAAATAACAATGCGCTTTATAAACTGTAGTCACTGTCATATTGTATACACAGCAGCCAAAATGCTCACAGCTACTTCACAAAAACAGTAAGTTGTTAATGTCCAGCTAACCTGTTAGGTGCTAGTTGAAGGATAAAAATTGGGCAGTTCACCAGGGAGAACTCCCCTGCACTTCTTTAAAAGAGGCCTTGGGATCTTTCACGTTCACCTGAGAAAAAGAAAGTCCTGTACTTAAAGAGCGCCATTCACAGACACTGAACCACAGCACTTCGCAGTCAATTAAATACTTTTGAAGAGTGGTCACTGTTGTCATGTAGGAAATATAGTGTTATGTCTTCTGGTTTCCCTAAGTTAGTAATGATCACACTTCTGACTCAAAATGCTAGATTTTCATGGAGCGTATTTCTTCTGCTCTCCATGTGACTGATAATCTGATTCATTGTTACTTACTACTGCACTGCAGTCATGTGCTAAAATGTGGAACCCCAGGCTATATATTCACATAATAACTAGTTCCTAGCTCTTTATGAATAATATAACACACAGATGCTCATTTGGACACAGCAAGATCCCACAAAAAATCTGCATGCTAATGACCAGCTAATCTGTTTTTGTGATGTTGATTGTAGTTGGCAAGACCCTGAGGATAAATCCCTGCTCCTCTTCAAAATAATGCCACCTGAGAGGGCAGATGGTTTGATGACTCATCCAAAAGGCAGTGTCTCCAACAGTGCAGCACTCCCTCAGTACTGTATTATACTGTCAGCCTTAATTTTTTTTTAATGTCGTAACAGTAGATATCTGCCCTCTGAACCGGACAAAGGCATAGCGAGGAATGGGCAAAAAAGTAAGGAATGAAGCATGTCGCACTTGTTTAAAGAGCGGTTGTTAAGAACTGCAATTAAATTTAACTTGTTTGTGTATTTCTCTTTCTGCTAATTTTGCCTGACAATTGAATTAAAATCAGTAATGATGCATTCATTAGCCCAGCGGGCTTCAGTAATCATATCATTTCAACTGTGTCTGCGTGTGTTGATTCAGGTCCTTTGCTGCATTGGACTTGCTAACTCCAAGGCAGTTTCCCCAATTATCATCTTTCTCAATTTTAATAAACAGCAAATGTGTTTTGTGTTAAAAAACAAAAAAACTGCGGATGCTGGAAATCCAAAACAAAAACAGAATTACCTGGAAAAACTCAGCAGGTCTGGCAGCATCGGCGGAGAAGAAAAGAGTTGACGTTTCGAGTCCTCATGACCCTTCGACAGAACTTGAGTTCGAGTCCAGGAAAGAGCTGAAATATAAGCTGGTTTAAGGTGTGTGTGTGGGGGGCGGAGAGATAGAGAGACAGAGAGGTGGAGGGGGTTGGTGTGGTTGTAGGGACAAACAAGCAGTGATAGAAGCAGATCATCAAAAGATGTCAACCACAATAGTACAATAGAACACATAGGTGTTAAAGTTAAAGTTGGTGATATTATCTAAACGAATGTGCTAATTAAGAATGGATGGTAGGGCACTCAAGGTATAGCTCTAGTGGGTTTTTTTTTTAATTTTTTTTTATATAATGGAAATAGGTGGGAAAAGGAAAATCTTTATAATTTATTGGGAAAAAAAAAAGAAGGGGGAAACAGAAAGGGGGTGGGGATGGGGGAGGGAGCTCACGACCTAAAGTTGTTGAATTCAATATTCAGTCCGGAAGGCTGTAAAGTCCCTAGTCGGAAGATGAGGTGTTGTTCCTCCAGTTTGCGTTGGGCTTCACTGGAACAATGCCATGTCGTTGACATCTTTTGATGATCTGCTTCTATCACTGCTTGTTTGTCCCTACAACCACACCAACCCCCTCCACCTCTCTGTCTCTCTATCTCTCCGCCCCCCACACACACACCTTAAACCAGCTTATATTTCAGCTCTTTCCTGGACTCGAACTCAAGTTCTGTCGAAGGGTCATGAGGACTCGAAACGTCAACTCTTTTCTTCTCCGCCGATGCTGCCAGACCTGCTGAGTTTTTCCAGGTAATTCTGTTTTTGTTTTGGATTTCCAGCATCCGCAGTTTTTTTGTTTTTATCTCTGTGTTTAATTGACTGCCACTGCTCTTCAAGAAATGCCTACCTCCTTGAAGAAGTTCTGTTCCTCTCTGCGACAAGATTTCCGGATCTCTCTGTTGCCTTGTTCACCTTCATTGCTTTCCATTTCTCTCCTAGTGTTTGACAAGGTGTTTACTAAAACCCGCTTTCACAGCCATATCTCCTTTCTCAGTGACTGTCTCCGTCTCCGACTTACCCCACATGGATTTCAACTGAAATTCCACCCCTCATGTTTCGAACCCACTCAAGATTACAGGTATCTCCGGGACATAAAACGTTTCTCGGACTGCTGTTCCCGTCACATTCTGAAATCCACTCTCAGTGCCATGCGCCGCCATATGAACACACTCGACCTCTCCCTCCAGCAGCAGCGCCGTACCCTTTTTCAAAGCTGCGCGTGCCCCCAGTTTCATTTTATCCTTCGGCTCATCCGACGCCTCAACAAGAAACTTTTTCTCTTTCTCTCAAGTGCTAAGGAACACAAGCTCCAACAACTCATCGACACCAACACCCATCTAGGACCCTCCACCGCTGCCTGTCCCTCCGTCCCCACCCCATCTTCCAATCCCAGCCCCAGCCGTGTATTCACTATACCCCCTGACCTTCCCCTCTCCGATGCTGAACGTTCAGTGCTCAGCAAAGGACTTAGTTTCATACCCTTACACCCTCACCTCAATGAATTTCGGGCTCGGCATGATACTGAACTCTTCTTCCGCCGTCTTCGTCTCCGGGCTCACTTCTTTGGGCAGGAGTCCTCTCCCAGTTCAACGGATCCTTTTACCCATCTTCAATATTCTCCCTCCACCTGGACCCCTCCCTCTGGATTCTTACCTTCTCTCGATCTTTTCATTGAGAACTGTCGGCGCGACATTAGTCGTCTCAATTTCTCTGCTCCTCTCACCCATTCTAACCTGTCTCTCTCTGAACTTACTGCACTCCATTCTCTCAGGTCCAACCCTGACATTGTCATCAAACCCGCTGACAAGGGTGGTGCTGTTGTTGTCTGGCGCACTGACCTCTACCACGCGGAGGCTGAGCGTCAACTCGCAGACACTTCCTCCTACCTCTCCCTGGACCTTGACCCCACCACTGAACATCAAGCCACTGTTTCCAGGACTGTCACTGACCTCATCTCCTCTGGGGATCTCCCTCCCACAGCTTCCAACCTGATAGTCGCCCAACCTCGGACGGCCCGCTTCTATCTCCTACCCAAAATCCACAAACAGAACAGCCCCGGTAGACCGATCGTCTCAGCTTGCTCCTGCCCCACAGAACTCATTTCTCATTATCTTGACTCCCTTCTCTCTCCCCTTGTCCAGTCCCTTCCCACTTACATCCGTGATTCCTCTGACACCTTACGTCACATCAACAATTTCCAGTTCCCTGGCCCCTACCGCTTCCTCTTCACCATGGACGTCCAATCCCTCTACACCTCCATCCCCCACCAGGATGGTCTGAGGGCCCTTAGCTTCTTCCTCGAACAGAGGCCCGAACAATCCCCATCCACCACTACTCTCCTCCGTCTGGCTGAACTTGTTCTCACGCTGAACAATTTCTCCTTCAACTCCTCTCACTTCCTCCAAATAAAAGGTGTGGCTATGGCTACCCGCATGGGCCCCAGCTATGCCTGTCTCTTTATGGGGTATGTGGAACATTCCTTGTTGCAGTCCTACTCCGGCCCCCTTCCACAACTCTTTCTCCGGTACATCGATGATTACTTTGGTGCTGCTTCATGCTCTCGTCAGGACTTGGAAAAATTTATTAATTTTGCTTCCAATCTCCACCCCTCCATCATTTTCACGTGGTCCATCTCTGACACTTCCCTTCCCTTCCTTGACCTCTCTGTCTCAATCTCTGGTGATAGACTGTCCACCAATATCCATTACAAACCCACTGACTCCCACAGCTATCTCGACTACAGCTCCTCACACCCCATTTCCTGTAAGGACTCCATCCCATTCTCTCAGTTCCTTCGCCTCCGTTGCATCTGTTCCGATGATGCTACATTCAAAAACAGTTCCTCTGACATGTCCTCCTTCTTCCTTAACTGAGGTTTTCCACCCACGGTCGTTGACAGGGCCCTCAACCGTGTCCGGCCCATCTCCCGCGCATCCGCCCTCACTCCTTCTCCTCCCTCCCAGAAACATGATAGGGTCCCCCTTGTCCTCACTTATCACCCCACCAGCCTCCGCATTCAAAGGATCATCCTCCGCCATTTCCGCCAACTTCAGCATGATGCCACTACCAAACACATCTTCCCTTCACCCCCCTTATCGGCATTCCGTAGGGATCGCTCCCTCCGGGACACCCTGGTCCACTCCTCCATCACCCCCTACTCCTCAACCCCCTCCTATGGCACAACCCCTTGCCCACGCAAAAGATGCAATACCTGCCCCTTCACTTCCTCTCTCCTCACCGTCCAAGGACCCAAACACTCCTTTCAAGTGAAGCAGCATTTCACTTGCATTTCCCCCAACTTAGTCTACTGCATTCGTTGCTCCCAATGTGGTCTCCTCTACATTGGAGAGACCAAACGTAAACTGGGCGACCGCTTTGCAGAACACCTGCGGTCTGTCCGCAAGAATGACCCAAACCTCCCTGTCGCTTGCCATTTTAACACTCCACCCTGCTCTCTTGCCCACATGTCTGTCCTTGGCTTGCTGCATTGTTCCAGTGAAGCCCAACGCAAACTGGAGGAACAACACCTCATCTTCCGACTAGGGACTTTACAGCCTTCCGGACTGAATATTGAATTCAACAACTTTAGGTCGTGAGCTCCCTCCCCCATCCCCACCCCCTTTCTGTTTCCCCCTTCTTTTTTTTTCCCAATAAATTATAAAGATTTTCCTTTTCCCACCTATTTCAATTATATAAAAAAAATTTAAAAAAAAACCCACTAGAGCTATACCTTGAGTGCCCTACCATCCATTCTTAATTAGCACATTCGTTTAGATAATATCACCAACTTTAACTTTAACACCTATGTGTTCTATTGTACTATTGTGGTTGACATCTTTTGATGATCTGCTTCTATCACTGCTTGTTTGTCCCTACAACCACACCAACCCCCTCCACCTCTCTGTCTCTCTATCTCTCCGCCCCCCCACACACACACCTTAAACCAGCTTATATTTCAGCTCTTTCCTGGACTCGAACTCAAGTTCTGTCGAAGGGTCATGAGGACTCGAAACGTCAACTCTTTTCTTCTCCGCTGATGCTGCCAGACCTGCTGAGTTTTTCCAGGTAATTCTGTTTTTGTAATGTGTTTTGTGTGCCTGGTTGCTTTAAATGTAGCTGTGGCATGAAAATAAAACCTGCATTGCTCCGATGTTCCAGAAACTTCTAATGTGCATTCTCCTCCAATGTTTCTTTTCAATCCCAGATCTGTTTGCCATTTACAATCTCACTGCATAACATTTACTCAAACCACAACACATCCAGCAACTGGAGTTGATCTTCAGTTTGTCCGACAGTGGAAAACAAGTAATATTGACTCTGAAACCTATTTTATATTCCTCCTGATAATTATTTCCACTAAAGCTAATCAGGGGAAAATGGATTGCTGACTTACTATCACTTGTTTTCAACCATTGCAAAAGGTTGCAAGTTAACTCACCCCGGGCAATATCCTAGTAGATCCGCAAGTGTAAAAATATGTGTGTCAGTGTGTCACTTGTGCAACTCTGATTTCCTCCGATCCTCCACTGTGGGCCAGACCTTCAGTTCTCTAGGTCCTAAACGATAGATCTCTCTCTCTCTCAAGGTGGTCCTTTTAAAACTCGCCTCTTTGATTAAGCTTTTGGTGAACTATTATCTCCTCCTGTGGCATGGCATCAAATGTTGTTTGATAATTGCTGTTGTTAAGTGCTTTGGAAAGTTTTGTCGCATTAAAATCAATATACACATGGTTGGAGTGTACATATATGTTGGAAATACACAGTAAATTAGCCACCATGGCTCCTTTGACAGCACCTTCCAAACCCATTGACCTTTACCATCAAGACAAACAAGGACAGCATGGGAATACCATGCAATTTCCCCTCCAATTACAGCCCAGTCTGACCTGAAATTGCATTGCTGTTCCTTCACTGCAACTGGGCCAAAATCTTGGAATACCTCCTTCATTGCACTGTGGGTCCACCTACAACAGGATTGCAGATGTTCAAGAAATTGACTTGCCACCACCTTCTCAAAAACAATTAGAAATTAGCGACAAATGCTGGCTTTGCCAGTGATGCCCACCTCCCATGAATGAATTAAAAAGATGGGTTAACCATTTGGTTAGAAACCTTTGTTGTGATGCAAGGCTAAACAAAACATGAACCTGTGCTCTCTCTTTGACGATGGTTAGTAAATAAGTCAAGCACTTTGCAATATTTGCAATGCTTCTTCATATTTAGCAAAAATAAACTGGAAAAAAAAATTGACTTTGATTATTATTAAATATTTAATCTTATAATTATGGTCTTAAAAAAATCAAGAAACTCAGTGGAGACTTTTGTCATTTTAGGGAGTTAACAATAACTCCAAAAAGTTGCATTCTGTTGGTTGCTGAGTACAGGCAGCTGGGGGAATGTTGTAATATACCTTTAAGGGATAGGAGCATGACATCGCTAGAATGGGAGTGTGACATGCAATCCAGGTTTACTTTCACTTTTGCTTTGGGACCAGACCACACATACAAGCAGCTCCGATGATGCTGTCATCAAGCTCTCTGTCTACGTAGATCTGTTCTCATGTGCCTAGTCTTAACAAATGAACTGACAAGGTGCTTACTTAATCCCTTATAAGTGATTGGTACCTTTGTATCATTATGAAAACATGGCACATAGAAAATAGAAGCAGGAGTAGATCATTTGGCCCTTCGAGCCTGCTCCGCCATTCAATATGTTCATGGTTGATCCTCTACCTCAACGGCATACTCCCACACTCTCCCTGTATCCCTTGACGCCTTTAGTCTAGAAATCTATTTCCTCCTTAAATATTTTCCATGACTTGACCTCTACAGCCACCTGTGATAGCGAATTCCATAGGTTCACCACCCTCTGAGCGAAAAGGCTTCTCCTCATCTCAGTCCTAAATGGCCTACCCTTCATCCTGAGGTTGTGACCCCTTGTTCTAGACCTTCCAGCCAGAGCAAACATCACCCCTGCATTCAGTCTGTCCAGCCCTGTCAGAATTTTATACATTTCAATGAGGTCCCCTCTCATTCTTCTAAACTCCAGTGAATTATGGCCTAGCCAGCCCAATCTCTCATACAACAATCCTGCCATCCAAGGAATCAGTCTGGTGAACATTTGCTGCGCTCCCTCTATGACAAGTATATCTTTTCTTAGGTAAGGAGACCAAAACTGCACACAATACTCCAGGTGTGGTCTCACTCAGGCCCTGAATAGCTCCAGTAAGACATCATTGCTCCTGTACTCAAGTCCTCTCGCCAACATACCATTTGTCTTAACTGCACGCTGTACCTGTGTGCTTGCTTTCAGTGATTGGTGTGCAAGAAGCCCAGATCCTTTTGTACATCAACATTTCCCAGTCTATCACCGTTTAAGTAATACTCTACCATCTGCTTTTCCTACTGAAGTGGATAACTTCACACTCATCCACGTTATACTGCATCTGCAATACATGTGCCCACTCACTCAACTTGGCTTGAGCTGCCTTCTTGAGCTGCTGCAGTCCATGTGGTGTAGGTACACTAACAGTGCTGTTAGGGAGAGAGTTCCAGGATTTTGACCCAACGACACTGAAGGAACGGTGATGTATTTCCAAGTCAGATTGGTGAGTGGCTTCGAGGGAAACTTCCAGACGGTGGTGTTCCCAAGTGTCTGCTGCCCTTTTCCTTCAAGATGGGGTTTGGGAGGTGCTGTCTAAGGAGGCTTGATAAGTTGCTACAGTGCATCTGGTTGTAGACTTGTTTACCCTAGATGCAGCTGGTGTGCTGTTGTCTGTATTCAGGTCAGTGTAGTTTAACAAAAGGATTCTCTAAGAGGCTTTGGACTTCCTGTTTGCAATATATGCAAACAGGGCACGCTGGAGTTGGGTGTTATTTGTAGATTTGGCAACTGATGTTATTAAGGGACATCATGTAGAAAGGTAAGAGGCGACCAAGGAATAGATCCTTAGAGGCAGAGGAAGTGGACGGAGCTCGATGAGAGAACGTTTGTGCGTATTCATCAGCATTAATTGCATGGAATTATCTGTCAGTTACTGTCTGCTGTAAGACTCTCAGTCAATGCTTTAAAAGACAAAACCTGTAAACATGTGCTTCTAATAATCCATTATCATAGAGTTATAGAACAGGCCCAGAAGAAAGCCATTTGGCCGGTCGAATTTGTGCTGGCTCTTACAAAGCGGAATGCAGGTAGTCCGACTGCCCCTGTTCCTTTCCCATATCCTTGCAATTGTTTCTTTTCTCCTTCAAGTGTTTATTCATTTTATTTTTGAAGGCGACTTATTAAATTTGCATCCATTACCCCTTCGGGCAATCTATTCCAAATCCTAAATACTTGTGTGTATAAAAGCTTTTCCTCATGTCACCTCTGGCTCTTTTGCTAATCACCTTAACTCTGTGCCCTCTGATTTTCGACCTATTCAGCCGCTGGAAACAATTTTTCTTGATTTACTCTAACCCCCTGACAGGGTTAAATGATTCTAGTCAGAAGTATATTTTAGTAAAAATAATATATAAGCAAATGTGCTTTAGACAGGATAAGAAGTGAGACTAGGTACAGGCTACAATCATTTATTAATTATTCAATCGTATGCAGGGAGAGACAACCTTGAGCAGTCCAGAGCTGTACTCTAAAAGGTTACAAGTGTTCACTCCTTATATACACCTCTGGTTACGTACACATATTATAATCTTATCAATTTACAATCACATGCTCAACAGATATCTCTGACTTTGGTTATTAATTTTTCATGTGTACAGACACTAGACATTGTTCTCATCCTTGCAAGACTACCATACCTTGCTGAATGTGCAGGAGTCTGGGCCTCCTTGATTTCAACACTCACTCCGTGGACTCGTCCTTTGTTCTACTAGCTTGTTTGTCTCACTTCTTATCTTGCCGGGTGGGCTTGGCTGGGGTGAGCGGGAGCAGTTGGGAAGCTGACCACTGCCTGCGATTGGGGCCGGACCGTGATTTCATGCTGGCGGGTGTATTAAGGCCCGCCCAGTGTGAAACGTGTGTGGCAGTACCTCAGCAGTGCCTCTGTGGGGGCAGGGAGGAGGGCGAGAGCGCAAGTTCAAGCCCGCGCGTGGGTGCGCACCGGAAAAGCTCCCTGAGGCACGGAGCTGCCTCAGGGAGATGAAGAGTTTTGAACATTAAAAATAAAGAGTTTTAAAATGTTAAAACACGTCCCCTCATGCGGCTCTGTTATTAATGAAGCGTCAAATGTTTTGTTTTATTTTTTTTTATTTGCTATTGAAAACATCGTCCTGCCGGTGGACGAGGCTTCCTAAAAAATGCCTTTTCGCCTGCATGCCAACCATAAGATTGGGTGGGCAGTGAAAAATGTCTTTCAATTACAATTTTAAAGGCCTGAATAGGCCTTTCAATTGTCGGCGGGCATGCTGCCGACTCCCGCGTGCGCCTGCTGACCGAAATATCGCTCGAGTGCACGGTGACGCCAGGACACTCGCCCGACATTGTCGTGGGTCATTTTACACTCGGTCAGGTTGGGCGTCCGCCCGCCCGGCGAGCGTTATATTATGGCCCAGGAAGCACTGGCCCCACGCCCCCAACGCCTGAGAAGCCGAGACCGGCTATAACCTTTGGTTGACGTGAGGCCAGTGAGCAGTGGAAGGTTTGATCAGAGCAACAGGAATAATGAAGAACCCCTTTGTAAAGTCATGCGTCTGTCAGTTATTTTTAATTGACCCAGATCTTGCTCAGCCAGAGCGATTTAATGGCATTACAGGGAATATAAGGACCCTTTTAACAATAAGGTTCAAGTACTAGCCCTAAATTTCTGCAGTGGTTTTAATTTGTATTTGAAGCAGTTCCAGAAACTCATCGGTAGGTTGAGTGCAACCTGCTGTTTTTGTGAGGTTAACAACAGAGGACAATTTGTGATGATTTGCACCTTACCACAAATTGCTGTGCACTTTACACATTAATAACAGCAAGCATTATTAAATACACTGTGAAATTCTCAGCATGTCCTGGGCCATTATCTTGTATATTTTATAGTTGAAAAGCAAAATTGTAGAAATTTGGGTTGTTTGGAACAATGAGTGCCTCCTCAAGACAAGCTGAGGAGCAAGGTGACACAAAACTAAGACATGCCAGGAGAAGGGTATAATTACAGCTTGGCAAGTTAATTTCATTAAAAAGGTGGACATCGGCATTTATAATGGATAAAATAATGACATAAAAATGTGACAACAGGAACTAAGATTTTAAGGACTTGAAACTACTTACCTCCCCCACAAACCGTTACTATAGCAACAATCACGACTATATAACTTCAGAACTGAATCATAATTCTCTGTGTAATCCAACCAAGCATGTTTTTGGTAAAGCATGATTCCCAAACGGGTGATGCACAATTGTATCACTAGATGTTGTGTATATCGGAAAACATATGCAGTGTGCTACAGGGTGACAATGCAAACCAACTTCAGTAATAAATTTTGTGTCACTTGAGGTATGAACAAAGAATGCTTGTCAGATACAGGGCAGTAATTGAGTTGAGAGGAGTTCCAACAATGTTGATATTGATTCAGTCACTGCCTTGTAGTTTATTGCTAGCTGTCTATTATTCTACATATAATATAGATATTTTCTTCAGATCTTGCGCTTCAGTACACATAACCTTCTTTCTATGTCTCATAACTCTAGCGGCTGAATTATAACACTTGGAGACTGCACTTACTACTACATTATTAAATACTCTTTCTCCCCCTCCCAAAACGTTTGGAAATATAAAGCTGAATTTTACACACCCCTGCTGGCAGGGCACTCAAAATGCAGAATGGGGCAGTCCCACTGCTTTCCCACCTGCTCCAGACCTGTCTCCCAATTTACAGGAGGCAGTGGAAACATTGGCTGGCCAACTTGCCATTGGGCCTCAATAGGCCCTTAAATGGCCAATTGATGGCCATTTAAGTGTCTTATCCCACCCCTGCCAATAATTTACCCATGGCAGTGGGAGGCCCCTTGCCAAGTGGGCCAGCAGTTCTTACTGGGCAAGTTGGTGTCAGGCTAAGTGAGGAGGGGGATGTAGGTATCTCCTTTTGGAGGTCCCACCTGCCCATTGAAGGCACCAACGACCCCCCCACCTCCCCACCCCTTTAGCAATCTCCCCGGCCTCTCAAGCCCGGGCCCACACTCCCTTCATCCCCTCCCCCTCAGTGGCGCCTGCCAGCCAGTGCCTGTCCACTGATTCAGTCCAGCCTCCATGACCTCCTCTTCTTTGATGATTGCCTATAGTCCCGGCAATGGCCATTTGCTGGGACTATAGAGCTGTCGACCAATTGGATTGGACGAGAGTAAAATGGCCATGGGGAGCCAGCTATTTCGTGGGTGGGCTCCCAACCGACTTAGAAGTTGGGGATGGGGCAGGGCAGGGAGCACGGCACCCCATAAAATCCAACCCATAGTTTCCTGTAAGCCTAACCATCCTTACGTAGAATTATATATAAATTATGACCAGACGTCATACGCTGCTTGGATGTATTCCTGAAGGTTTAATTATGTGATAATTGGATCACCTTGTATCTACTTTTTTTTTAAAATAAATATTCGATTCCCTGTGGTTGAGCATTATTTTGCTTGTGGTTTTCCACCAGCTGCTGTTATGCAAGAAGATCCAAGTGGTTATCAGAGCTGGGGAAATGGGGAAAGCTAGGGTGAGAGGAGGGGGAACCATCACATGGGAGCAATTTGTTAGAAGTGGGAGGAACTTTCCTTCATCTCTCTGAAATTGCACTGCCAGCTACTAATATTAGCAGTAACACTCCGATTTCCTATGTAACCAACAGTAATATAATAACTCACCAATAGTCTATATGCAACTGTTAGATTCAATGCCCTAATGAGTGTCACTGTCAGTGAAGTGGCATAAGCATTTACCCCACAAGCCTAGAAAATATTAACTAGACCAGTACACAGAGCACATGGGATTCTGACAATTCAAACCATAATTCAAAAAGGAGTTTGTGATGTGCGCAGACGCTGTGCGTGCAAGAGTTCTGTAAAAAATTCTACCCTTTTGGAAAGTTGGGGAAACGGGAACAGAAAATGAGACTGTGAGAGAAGACTCCAGAGTTGATGTAGGAGGTCAGCAAGTTGATTGGAGGGATGAATTGAAGGTCAATTGGAGGAATTAAGGCTAAAAGATGATTTGAAAGTTCTAGGGTTAAATAAAGAAATGAATACTGAAACAAACTGACCTTGCTAAGTTGGGAGATTTAAGAGCCAAATGAAATTGGAGGTCAGATACACTATCATAGTGAACATAACGAGTCAACAGCAGGACCAATACATTTGAGCGCCAATCCCTTGTGCTGAGTTGCACCTAACTGGGATTTAATAGAGGTACAGAAAGATGTCCAGACTATATGAACTCTATTCAAGATTCTGAAGCGCATGTTATTACTTCTGAGTACCATGAAACCAATAGGAAATTACAAATAATGCATCGGAATAAAGGCAGATTCCAGACATGGAACCACCTTCTCATTCAACCCTCCCAGGAGAACGTGGGCCTTGGAAGTGAATGGGTTCCTGGGTGCCACAGAATGAGAAAGCTAATGCAATCGCAATATGAGCTTTGCAGAGTGCGTCAACGGCCAGGGATTATTTAACAAACATTAGTACTTTCTACGTGCATCAAGCAGTTACCATTTCCCATCGCAACAATGTTAACAAGAACACCTTCCACCTGCACCTTTAATGAATTTAAACGTCCCAAGGTGATTCACAGGAGCATTATAGAAAAAAATTTGACATCGAGTCATGTAGAGGTATTAGGGCAGATAACAAAAAGTTTGATCATAAGTTTTAAGGGGCATCTCGAAGGAGGAAAGAGAAGTAAATAGACAAATAACTTCAGGAAGAAAATTCCAAGTTTAGGGCCCAGACGGCTGAAGGCATGGCCACCAATGGTAAAGCAAATAAAATTGGATGCTCGAGAGACCAGAATTAGAGGAGTTGCAGTTATCTTGGTGAGTTGCAGGGCTACAGGAAATTACAGAGGTTGGGAGGGATGAGGCCCCGGAGAGATTTGAAAAGAAGAATGAGAATTTTAAAATTAAGGTATTGCTTAACAGTGAGCACAGTGAGGATGGATGAATGGAACTTTGTGTGAGTTAGAACATTGGCAGCAGAGCCCCTGTGCAGGAGAGTGAAATTTTTTGTGCTGAGCACTGCTGGCTAGGCCAACAGTTATTGGCCATCCCTAATTGCTCTTGAGAAGATGGTGGTGAGCTTCCTTCTTGAAGCACTGCACTGGTGAAGTTATGCTCATAGTGCTGTTAGAAAGGGAGTTCCAGGTTTTTGACCCAGCAACGATGATGGAATGATGATGTAGATCCAAGTCAGGATGAGGTGTGGCTTGCAGGGAAACTTGCAGGTGATGGTGTTCTCATGCATCTGGTGCCCTTGTCTTTCCAGGGGGTAGAGCTCATGAGTTTGGAAGGTGCTGTTGAAGGAGCCTTGGTGTTCAAAATCACAAAATGTTTTCATAGAGTAAATATGAAGAAATTATTTCTATTGGCAGGAGGGTTGGTAATGAAAGGACATTGATTTAAGGTAATAGGTAAAATTAAGAAAATTATTTTTACGCAGTGAATTATGATCTGGAATGCACTGCCTGAAAGGGAATAGAATAACTTGCTAAAGGAGTGAGATTTGCAGGGCTGTAGAGAAATGGCAGGGAGAGGGACTCATTTGGTTAGCTCTTCAAATGAGCTGGCACAGGCACAATGGGCTAAATGCCCTCCTTCTGTGCTGTATTATTTCTATGATTCCATCCGTAATAATCCAAGGAAATTCCAGAGGATGCTGCCATCCTGCTGATTAATCACATGGGATTTGCTATGTCATGGAGTTGAACGACTGTCCCATTTCACTTTGGAATTGATAAACGCTGTGCACAAAGAAGAGTTTCCTCACGCCAGTCCAAATTTGCCTTTCAGCACCTTCTTCCTTAGTTTATCAAAAGTTCTTATGAAACCGGAAAAATTAATGGGAGTAATTTTAACCGTTGCGAATGGTGTAAAACCGGAAATGTTGGGTCAGCTCATTCCATAAACTGCGAGTTTGGCAACGAAAATCAGAGAGGGGTACCATAGACGGCTATTCCGATAACTTCCGTTTATACTATTTTTATTCATTCCCTGGATGTAAATGTCAATGCCAAGGTCAGCATTTATTGCTCAATCCCTGTTTGTCTTGAAGGAGGTGGTGATGAACTAGCTTTTTGAACTGCTGCAGTCTGTGAGGTGAAGATGCTGCCACAGGGTTGTTCGGAAGGGAGTTCCTGGATTTTGACCCCATACATTTATTACACACCTGCACTATCCATGGCATTTCCTCAATGTCACTTAGTGTTCGTGCAGCTTGCTGAAAATGTACTTGTGGATGTTGCATGAGGGAAGGAATGGTCTCTCACTGATACATTCCTACACGCAGTGAACCAGATTACTGAAATCCAAACTAGGGCTTTAGATGGCCTTTGCAATGGAGCTTTGCAGCACAGGTAACTCAGAGTTATTAATGCTTAAATTCCTTATTTTATGGTTTGTCCTTGTTGAAGTTAATGGAGGTGGAGGATTGAAAGGGCCTGTACTCGGTGCTTTTGTCTTGTTGGTAGATGCTACATTCTTCTATTCATTTTAAGACTACCAATCATACAACAAGGATTGCAAAAACAATGATGTCGGCTATTTACTTAAAGATATGACTAGAAACGTACAGTGTTAACTGGGAGGCTGAGGTCATCTGCCTTGTCGTGCAATTGCTGTATCCTAAGTACAGAGTCATGGTGCTACACAGCACATCCTGCGTAGAGGTGGGTAACGATTGACGGTTTAAGGTACGCCCCCTTAAAGGTACATGTAGAACATACCACAACAGGAGATATATTCCAAAGACAGAATATCAAAATGACTAGTATCACCAACTGGAGGTATTTACAAATGAATGGATACGTGGATTGAATGGTTTTATACATGTACATGTATATACACACAAGGTTCCCGCAATATACAAACTTGAACATTTCTGGTCCAAATGCACGCACTAAGAGTAGCCATTTAGGCAGGATCCTCAGAGCTGATCGTATCCAAGGAATGTACCCCAAAAATGATCGTACATCCATGAGAAGGCAAGATGAGAGGGACATAAGTGTTCAAGTGTAAAGGCAACAACACTGCTTTTATCAATTAGCTTAATTTGTTTCACAGGAGATTCACTTGCTTCATCCATGGACCAACGATGCCATCACAATGGGTAAGATGTACCACTGAGGGCAGCAAAGGGATTTTACTGCCTTCTCTTACACTCAAGTGGTTCTGAGTGGTGCATGTGATATGGTTAACTGATAAAAACAGGAGTGGCTACTCTTGGATAGTCAAAAATATAGAGAGGGAGGTTGGATAACAGCAGGAAGACTTGTAAGGAGATGTACCAATCCAATGCGAACCAAACTTTGCCCCATTGTTAGACCCTAGATATGGCCACAGAACGAGAGATAAAAGCAAGCCATGGAGGAGTTGAAGCATTGCCTAGATCGGAGACAAAAATTAAAGCTACAGACAAAATAGGCTGGATTTTCCCATGGGACCCTGACATCAAGACCAAATGGGGGTCCTGCACCTACACTTGACGGCAACAAAAATGATGATTCCTGGAGGCAGCCTCCTAATTAATCGCTTCCGCGTTCACCATCCTGCTAAGAATGGTGGGTCAGCTCTCGACGCTGGTGGACAAATCAACTGTGCAGCCTCCGCAGCCCCACAAGGGAGGGGTTGAATTGAAGGTCTCCGCACACAGCAGGGGACCATCCTGATATCAGTAAAATACTGCGGCCAACTCAAAAATGGCCCCTAAGAGGGGCCTTATAATTGGACTAATTGACTACCCACCTTCATTTCTAGCCTGTCACTGGGAAAGACCTCCCCCCCGAAGCAGGAATGTGATGGGGAGCTGTCCCAACATGGCCCCCTTCTATTGTGCAAAATCCCAACCCCCACCCCAACTCCCCCTCAGCCCCACCTCTTCCAATCCTTGCCTGGGGAAAGAAAAAAACAGGCTAATAACACCATTGTATAATAGGTTTGACAAAGGATAGAAATTCACTTCAGAACATTTAAACTGAATTGCCACTTATTTATCATCATAGAGAGTGGATTTTTTTTTTCCTCTGGCCTTTCACCTCTTGCAAAGACAGGAATCTTCCTTTAAAAAGAAATCATCTTCTCGCTAAATAAGATTTCCTTCAGCAATTACTTTTTATTCTTTGTCCCAGATGGATGCTGACTACAAAACCTGTGCTTTCAGGGCAGATCTCGCGAAAGAGGTTGATAGGTTTCCGAATGCAGAGGTGATACCAATCAAGCCAGTCTGATACCAACAATGTGCCTGAGGCAGCACTTAAAAAGCTGTAGGTAAGAGATAACGTTGGCAAGCAGAGTCCGTGTTTTACAGCTATGTATTCGAGTGATATTGATTAGTGAACTCCCTTTTTTTTTATTTTCAGAGGTGTTTTGAAGAGGCTAAGATTCTGGAATTCATTTAGTGGCAACCTGTAATCTCCATTTTTACTTGTGGTATTTAAAATTCTCATTTTGAAACTGTCCTTGGCCTCAACCCTCCCATCTCTGCAAACTCTGCCCACCCTGCTATCCTCCTGCGCTCCTCCAATGCTGGCCTTTTTCTCACCCCAAATTTCAATAGCTCCACCATTGGTGGCTGTGCTTTCAGCTGCCTTGACCCTGAACTCTGGAATCCACTCCCACACCACCTCTCTTCGATACTTCTCTCTCCTCCTTTTAAGATGATTCTTAAAATCTACCTCTTTGACTGAATTTTTAGCCATTTGCCCTCATCTTTCTCTCTCTCTCTCTCTATGTAATCCAGTGTCAAATTTTGTTTGATAAAGCTCATGTGAAGCACTTTGGGACGTTTTACTATGTTAAATATGATAGGTAAATGCAAATTGATAGGATAACAAATTAAGTGAAATTTGCCATGACTATGAAGTCCTGACTGTAGAGTGGTAGATGGAGGTAAGAGATTTTTTTGACCATCAGCATTTGTTTTTTCGTTGTTAGAAGTGGCTAACTTGAGTAATTAAACCTCTTTTTCACCAATTTTGTGAAGCTGTTTAAATGATTAGAAACGTATAGAATTACCTGTGGTTGTTGGTTTCTATCCTCTGTCAGTAGGCTGGGAGTCCTACCAATTTAACTGGAGACATGAACAATGTGGATTTCTTCCCCACGGCAGACACATGGGAACACCACCACCTGGAATTTCCCCTCCAAGCCACTCAGCAACCTAACTTGGAAATATACCGCTGTCCATTCACTGTCGCTGGGTCAAAATCCTGGAATTCCCTTCCTAGCAGCACTGTACCACGTGGACTGCAGCAGTTCAAGAAAGTGGCTCACCACCACCTTCTCAAGGGCAACTCTGAATGGGCAATAAATGCTGGCCCAGTCAGCGAAGCCCACATCACGTGAATGAATAAAAAAAAACTTAGAGGCATTAGGAAGATGGGAACTAAAGGGTTCAGTTGACCAGTACAGTTTACAATATTTATCCCTCAACCAACATCACTAAAAGACAGATTATCTGGTTGTTATCACATTGTTGGTTGTGAGAGCTTGCTGTACGTAAATTAGCCCCTCGGTTTCCTAAATCACAACAGCGACTACACTTCAAAAGTACTTCATTGACTGTAAAGTCCTTTGGGATGCCTTGAGGACTTGAAAGGTGCTCAAAAATGCAAGGTCCTTATTCTCTTCCTTCCTTCCCTTCCATCTTTGTAATAAAATAGCGTATCACCTGTTTTACCACTAGCAACACTACAAGGGTCTGTAGGAATTATAAAAGTATCATCTCTTTCTTTAAAGATAACCTCCCTCTTAGCCTGGGTGCTTCAACTACATGTAGTGGTAAACCTTATGTTAGGAAATGAAGGTAGTTTTAAGTAAGTTATATTTGTAGTTGGGGCTGTTAGGAATGAGTTTTAGCTTTAATGTTTAAGTTTGATTTGTATTTCTGTATTTGTGTATTAAGAAAAGGAGAATTTGAGGTTTAGCTTCACTTTAAAAGATTCCTGTATTTTAATTAGATTTTACGACTCTTGAAGTGAAAGTAAAACAGACACAAGGTAGAAAAAACGGTGCTGTTGCCTAGGAACAAGAGGCCCATACAGAGGAAACAAAAGCAGTTTGAGTTCAGTTGGTCAGTGTGCTCTAGATTGAAAGGAGTTGCCAGCAGAAGCAGCATAGAAGGGGGACAGGTAGCAAGTCCGAAACTAAAATTGAAATCAGCTACCAGAAGAAGCTGGACAGGAGGGAGCTGCAGGATGCAGGTTTTCCCAAAGAACAGAGGAAGTGGGGTCCCAAGAGAAGGCTTTCCTATTAAAAGGAATGAACAGGAATCTGGAAAAGGTTCTGTTAGGTGAAATTAAGAGTGAGAAGCAGAGAGGGGGTCCAAGCTTAAAGGGAGAAACTGCTGGACCCAGAATTAAAGCAATGTAGGCTTGTGAGAAACCAGAAGATACAAGAAGACAGCTGAAGGTCTGTAACTCTTTACCATGGGCATGTGAAGCAGTGGTGTTCTGTTGGCACAGCTGAGCATATGCAAAAAAGTTCACGGAAAAAAGCTTGAATGCAAACGGTGATCCAAGGGAGAGGAACATCAGAAGGAGAATTCAAAACCCTGGAACTGAACCCTTGTGGAAGGCATTTGAGAGAAAGCATTGTTTGATAGAAGATTCTGAAGTGAGCTCTTTGGGAGCGGAGATTGGAAACCCACGTATGAAAGGCAGAGTTCAGTGAGACCGGTTGGCTCACAGTATGACAAGCACTTTGGGGGAGTCCAGGAGAGAGATCCATAGCATCTGTTTGGGGTGTCACCTGTCACTTGGATTCAGAATGTGGTGTGCTTGACCACAGGTCACCAATTGGCTTACATGGACTGTGTACTTACTGTGAACATTAGAGTATAGAATAGCTTTTGTAAATTGTCTTATCCTTACAAACCTGTGTATATCTGTAAAGGTATAGTTGTGTGTGAAGGACTATTGTAATATAGTTCATCTCCTCCTGTTATTTTTTTTTTTCTTTTGTTAAAAGTTCATCAGCTGTCTCCTGTGACTCTGTTCAGCAGGCATTCTCCATGTATCTAAACAAAAAATAAAAATTAGGATCTACCGAGCCGGGCTTCACCCTAGGATCTAGTTGTCCAGTAGTAACATCAGCTGGGATAATAATTATGAATGAACACTACTGCTGCAGTGGTTCCTGCTGAGTGGGATTTTGGATGCAACCTGCTGCAGGAAATTGTGTTTTGGAGGCACTAATTCCTGAATCCTAGAAAATAAAGATAATCATACTTTATCCTCAGAACAGAGAAGGTTAGGAGCAGATTTGATAGAAGTGTTCAAATTCATGATAGGTTTTGATAGAGTAAATGATTGGAGGAATTATTTCCAGTGGCAGAGGGCTTGGCAAGCAGCTTTAAAGTAATTGGCAAAACAACCAGAGACAAACATGTTTTTTTTTTATATATATATGCAGTGAATCGTTAGGATGTGGAATGCACTGCCTGAAAGTGTGGTGATGGCACATTCAATAGTAAACCTCAGAAAGAAAATGGATAAATATATGAAGGGGAAAAAAATCTGTAATGCTATGGAGGAAGAACTGGGACTAATTGATAAGCTCTTCCAAAGAACCAGCACAGGATCAGTGAGCTGAATGGCCACCTTCTGTGATATATCATTCTGATATGACTGGCTAACATCTGTATTGGTAGACTTCTATGCCTTTATATATAGACTGTTTGTTTAGCTCCATATTTCATGTAGGTTACTGCCAGGTTGGGATTTGTTTGACAGCTGGTGAAAGCTATTACTTTTTTATGTCAAGTCCAGTGTTGAACTGAATAACTATTCCTACTCCTGATGTTGATGGATATCCAGCCTGCTCTATGGCACACCCATTATGTTGTTTTGAAAACAGAACTTGTACTCTCTTTTGGCCATCCCAGAGCTGTGCAAGACTGATGACATGTGTTCATACAGAACACCAGTGCAATTTGAGTGTAAAATCCTGTTGCCATTGTTGTATTTTACTGTTCCTTTTCAGTTCAAATCCAAGTTAGAAATAAGCTACTAATGGACTGTGATTGGCATCCAGCTCACTTCTTTGGAACAGCCGCGCAGTCTTCAGTTGATTTGAAGTGTGTGTCTCTTCTGGGGATTTAGTCAATTACACTCCACCATGGCCGTAATTTTGAGTACCACATTTATGAATATGTCATGGTTTGAAATTGAGAGCTTGTAACCATTGGGTGGTTGAAAGCATAAAGGTCACATCAACATTGGACATGGTTACAATTACCAGCCTAGTTTTCAGGGAATCTTGTCCAACACTTGTTCCTTGTGCTGGAACTCGATTTCCTTTCACTTTTATTAGGCACTGGTGTTCTGTGGTAATGTTATGATCTCCGTAGGGACCAATAACTTTTTAAAGAGGAATTTGAACTTCCAGTTAACAACTGAAATAATAACGTATCAAGATTTCAGGTTTTTAAGCTTTTACTGTAAAAGAAATGGCTAAAAATACTATTGACTAAACATTATATTATTTTTGGCAACTTATCCTTTAATCTACAGAATAGATTCCCCATTTAACTGTTTAGTATGACTAAAAATCTGCATGCTCATGCGTTACATCGTCCCTTAACTTTTTGAAAGCAATTGATAGGGTAGGTAGAATGAGAGATTTTTTGCTGATGAGAAATCTAGGGCAAGGCACGGTTACCTCAAAATAAGAGCCATTCAGGAGAGAAGTTGGAAAAGACTTATTTGTGGAAAGGGTGAAACAATGTGGAACTTTCGTCCACAAAAGGTAATAAATTCCAGCTCAATTAATAATGTGAAAAGCTAAGCTGGATAGAATCTTAAGGAATATGGAGCCAGTGGATGAAATTAGGATCCAGCCAGCCAGCCATGATCTTGCTGAATGGCAGAACAGGCTCTAGGGGCTGAGTGAGCTTCTTTTGTTCTTGTGTTCCTATTTTTAAAGGGACTACCATTACAACATAGAATTACATTGAATTTACAGCACAAAGGAAGTCATTTGCTCCAAAGATCTATGCTGGCATATCTGCTCCATGCAAACCTCCTCCCAACCCCACTTCATCTAAACTGTTATGATCCCAGCTGATACTATTGGGCAAGTCAGATCTCAGAGTGAAACCTGGCTTGATAGATCCTAACATTTATTTTTCTCGAAACTGTGGAGGAAAGTTACTGAACAAATCCACATGAGTCTGCTGATGAACTTGTAACACACAAAAAAAAAATCAAATATTTATTACACAAGGAAAATGAACTATATTACACCAGAGAAAAAGGTTGGAAAGGTCTCAATACAAAAATAAGAAGATTATTGAGTTTCCCAGTGGTCCTTTGCCCAGCAATACCTTCACAGATGCCCAAACAAGTGAAGAGTTACCACTAGTTTGACACAAAGGCCTCTTGCTTGGTGCTGGCACATGTGCAGACGGTGTTCTTCTGGTTAATTCTTGAGCATTTACTTGAGGCTTTTCACCCAACTTGTATCTCTCCTGAGACACCCCAAAATAACTGCACTTTAAACTCACTGCTCCAGTAGTTACACCACTGAACTGATCACATTACTGAGCCATATATCTGACTATTCAGCTAACCACCATCACACAAGCCTTGTACTTCTCTCTTATCAGAGAGCTGAAAAATCCCTGTCCTCACTCTCTGACACACACTGAACTCTTCCCTGTCTGTCTCTGTGTCTCTGTATCACTTGGCCAATGTTTCTAGGCAACAGCCCAGTTTTTTCTACTTTGTGGTATTTTTTTCCGAAATCACTAAACTTCTACCCATTTTTAACCCATGTCTTTAATGTCAGGGGGTGTAAAACCTCATTGAAAATACATATATACATAAACAAACTCAAAAGACTGACCTTTCAGCCATAGGTCTATTCAGACTTCTGGGCACCAAAATTCCCACGAAACCCCACATGAAAACTGAAACATTTTTCAACTTAATTAATCATTGTCCCTAGCAAAACCTATCAGCATATTCTCCTATTTCCTTATCCCTTGTGTGTTAGTTTTGCTTCGGTATAAATGCATCAATGACATTTACCTCAAGTACTCCACGTGATAGTGAGATCCACATTCTCATCACTCTCTAGGTAAAGATGTTTCACCTGAATTCCCAATTGGACTCATTGATGATTACCTTTACATTCATGTTACTGAGTTTTGATCTCCTTGACAAGTGGAAGCATTTTCTCTGTTTCTACACTATCAAACATTTTCATAACTTTTAAAGACCCCAATGGGATCACCCTTTTATATATATAAAAAAAAGAGTCCCAGCCTTTTCAATCTTTTGCTTGACAGTTTAAACCTCTCAGTTCTGGTACCATCCTTAAATCTTTTGTAAGTATCTATCTTTTTTGTAACATGGAGGTCAGAACTCCAAAGTATGATCTAACTAAGGTTTTATATAAGCTTAGCGTAATTTGAGTATTGCTGAAAAAAGAGACATGTCGAGCCTTTTCACCTCAGCACACTTTGCAAGAATACCAATATAGGGGAAACACAACAATTTATTTTAAATGTGAAAGAGTGCTGATTGTTTGGCAAGTGGACTCTGATTGACAGAGGTTTTACCATTGAGAATGCACCAGTGATGGAGTCTGACAGTTAACTGCCAAGCATTGTTTGAAATTTAAATCAGGCAGCTTGACCCTGATTTGTCAAAGCATAGCAAATAGCTATCACTTATTTTGTTTAGTTGAAACAGGTGCAATGTGTATACATGTCCTTTCTGTCTGCAAAGTACAGGGCCCTGTGTAGTAATATATGCAGCATCCAGTGCACACAAATGCACCACAATGCAAGCCTGACTGACAATCTTAAATTGGTTGCCAGCGTAATTCTTAGCACACTGTGGATTGTTTAGCAAATATTGTCCAATTACAGAATCACATCTAACATTAGACACTGTTTTGAGTTTTGCAAGGCCAGACTGGTTGGATTCGGTCTGTACCTTGCCTGTTGCGAACAGCAGCTGGGACATGCTATTTTATATGATCCACCAGTCTTTAAGAGGTACAGACTACATGCCTAGCATCACACTGGCACTGAAATTCATATACCACATTACTCATTTGTGTGATAGGAAACCTGACAAAGGGACAGGAGTTATTATCCTTAACAAGTGTGACTATTTCAACACTCCATTCTTAATGACAGTTGCAAATTCATATCTATTGGACCTGCCACTCAACATGACCAGACAGCCTTGTTTGAAAGTTAGCTAAAAAAAACACTTCCTGGACTTGTTTAAGAGTAAAGACCTACCACGTGGTGCATATGACAGGATTCATCCTCACTGTTTGCTATGTCTGCTTATGTGTGGGCTGCCCAAGACACATAAAAGTGATGTCCCTTTACGCCTTATCTAATCCACGACTGGTTCTGCACAACATGAATTGGTCAAATGGTTGGACAAATTGCTACAACCAATTTTGACCAGGTTTTTCCACATACACGGTGAAGGATTCCTTCACATTTGCCAAGACCATACAGGACTTGCAAATCGATAGCAATGCTGTGCCCATGTGCTCGTTTGACATTGCTACCCAATTCATCACTGTTCCACTTAAGGAAGCCACAGATATTTGTGCTGCAGCACAATATCATTGTGATCTAAACCTGCAAACATTGCATAAATCAGTATTCGTTGAACCTATGAACTCGGTTGAGTTTGCTTTTAATGACACCATGTATGCCCAAATAGATGGTGTTGCTATGGGATCCCTCTAGGCCCAGCTCTCACTAACATCTTTGTTTGGTTCCATGATAAACATATCTTCGATGGAATGGCACCTAACCTCCTTCCTCTCGCTTATTTTCAATATGTGGATGATACGCTTGCTATATTTAAATCAGCAGCTGCATGTAACAACTTCCTTACATGTCTTAATGGGCTCCACCCTAGGCTCAAATTCACCTTTGAAATGGAGCAGTCAAATTAACTCCCCTTCCTTGACGTCCTAGTTGAAAAAATTGTTAGAGGTTTGCTACCACCATCTACCACAAGCCTACCTTCATGAGTCAATATACGCATTGGGATTCTTATAGTTCCACATTCTATAAGATTAGTCTTATTGGCAACCTTGTAAATAGGGCCTAAGCCATTTACTCACCATGTAATCTTGACGCTGAACTCAAATACATCCTGCAGGATAATGGCTACCCTGCTCAGGTCATTTTGCACTGTACATCATGCAAACTCAAGAATGGGCCTTAGGCCATCACTTTCAGCCCTGAAAAGTGCCCAGTCTACCTCAGATTACCCTGGAAGGGCAAGTTATCTCAAAAAGCCGAGCAACAGGTGAAGCTAGCTGTTTCACGCTGCCACCATGCGGCGGCAACATGAGTAGTATTCACCACTAACAGGATGCCGCCATCAAGCTAAAAAGATGTTCTGCCTATCACATACATGAGTAATGTGGTTTATGAATTTCAATGCCAGTGTGATGCTAGGTATGTAGGCCATTTGCTAAAGACTGGCCGATCATATCAAACAGCATGTCCCAGCCATTGTTGGCAATGGGCATTGTACAGACCATACCCAACCAGTCCGTGCTTGCAAAATAATCCAAATAATATCCAGCATTAGATGTGATTCTGTGATTGGACAACATTTGCTAAATAATCCTCAGTGTGCCAGGAATTACGTTGACAACCAATTTAAGATAGTCAGTCAGCTTGCAGCGTGGCACATTTATGTTTACTGGAAGCTACATACATTAATACACAGAGCCTTGTTCCTTGCAGACAGAAAGAACATGTGCACACTTTAAGCCTGTTTCAGCTAAACAAAATAAGTGACAGCCATTCGCTGACTCAGGGTAATGCCTTGACCAATCAGGGTCAAGCTTGGCAGTTAACTGTCTGCTACCATCACTGGTGCGTTCTCCATAATAACACCTCTACCAATCAGAGTCCACTTGCCAACCAATCAGCAGTCTCTTCACACACAGTTTAAATTGTTGTCTTCCCCCCATATTGGTATTCTTGCGAAGTGTCCAGACGAGTTCGAGACGAAAAGCATTGACATGTCCCTTTCTTCAGTAATACTCAAGTTCTGCACTATCAAATGACTACTTAACATAATTTATCTGCCTTTTTATTCCAATCCTCCCATAATGAGAACGGGTGCTTTTTTTTTCGCAAAACGAGCACGTGGCCACATCAAACTAAAAGATGCTAAAATGGAAAAAAAGAAAGTCCCAGCACATCAAAAAACAACGCTCCCAACTAACTCATAATGCTATTACCAGTGTCTTGTAGACATTTTATCCCCTGTTGTGATTACTGGGCATGGAAGTGAAGGTAATCCTAGGTGCTATCCCATTCAAGCACTAAACAGGTATGACTCTGATTAACCTCGAGATTTGGACGGGAATGAACACTTTCAGAGCAGTGGGGAAATAGTTTCAAGCCTTTGAGGAGCAGAGAAAGAGTAGTTGATTTACAGATACTAACTCCTGACAGTCTCCCTTCTCACCACCACCACCAACCCCCATCTCCATTAGCAGGACAATTGGACCCAATTGATTCCCTCAAAAAACAAATCTCCACTTTAATATAATGGTGAAAACAAAACCAAAGAAATACATATCATTCAGCCTCTGGAAATACAAAAAAACAAATTATTGCTTCAAGGGAAAATCATCATCAAATTCTGATGAAGGGTTAAATCTGAAACATAAGTGTATCCTTTGTCATCTTTTATAGACCTGCACATTTTCAGAATCTCCTGTTTTTATTTTTTCTTTGCACGTCTTCTGTTGATGATTAGTTTACCCTGTCCTGCGGGGGTTTTATATATTTTGTTCACGGGATGCGTGCTTTGCTGGCTGGGCCAGCATTTATTGCCCATCCCTAGCTTATGGACGATATTGTTAAATTGGCAATATTGGTTTGACCTCCCATTACATATTTCTTCCATTTCTTTTCTTTTCAGGATAATTGGCAGAATTGCCAAATTGGCTGAAGTCACTAACAGTCCAAAGGCAACCTTACCTACCCTGAGCTTGGGAGCATGCAGAAGTCACTAATGAGAGCATAGACCACATAGTGTTTCGGGGATTCAGAGCCTGAGGGATGACACTGCAGGTTCAAAAATCTAATAAGGTAAATTTTAGATAGAAGCAGACTTTCTCTTTGACAGTTGGCAGTCCCAGAGAATGATAAATGGGTAGTTTTGCGTTGAAACAGTTCAACAATGTACAGTCATAAAAGTGCTTAAATGTCAAGCTATGCTTTATTACTGTAATATTCACTTGACTCTTACAAGGGTTTGCAGACATAATTCAGATCCAATTTTAACTCGGCCATTATTTTTTAAAATTTCCATTATAATTTCCCATGCCCACGTTTATAATTAAAACTCCCTGTGTAAACGTGCTAGACTATTAATATGACCCCACCCTGCCGCTCTCAATCAGTGGTGACATTGCAGCACCAGCTCTCTCCTATCCCCCAGCACACACTCCCTCGAAGAAAGGTCTAATTATGGCATTACCCATTTACATTGACATTTTCCATTGTAAATGTTGACATTGACGGAATGTGTAAACAGATGTAGTAAATTTAATATATTGAAGGGATAAACAACTATTTTGCTATTCCTGTTTTTTTCTCCTTCCTCAGTTCAGTTCATCCTCGCAATCAATTGTTCTACTTTCACCTGACTTTAATCTTTTTTTTTTCTATCTCCATCTCTCTACATCTTGTTTCTCTGTTTTCAATGTGGAAAAACAATCTTTGTATCTGTTTTTGCCATTTTGCATTGTTATATGAATATAAGGAATAGGACCAGGTTTAGGCCATTCAGCTCCTTAAGCCTGCTCCACTATTCAATAAAATCATGGCTGATGTGACTGTGGCCCTAACTCCACTTTCCTGTGTGCAGTCCGTGACTCTCTTGACTCCCTTGTCAATCAAAAATCTGTCTAACTCAGCCCTCTAATATATTGAATGAGCCAGCCTCCACTGCTCTCTGTGGAATCTAATTCCACAGACTAACAATGCCCTAAGAGAAACATAGAAACATAAAAACTAGGAGCAGGAGTAGGCCATTCAGCCCTTTGAACCTGCTCCGCCATTCATTGTGATCATGACTGATCATCCAACTCAATAGCCTGCTCTTGCCTTCGTCCCATAGCCTTTGATCCCTTTCGCCCCAAGAGCTATATCTAACTCCTTCTTGAAAACATACAGTGTTTTGGCCTCAACTACCACTCTCTGGGTGAAGAAATTTCTCCTCATCTCAGAAGAAGTCCCTCCTCATCCCCATCTTAATGGGAGACCCCTTATTTTGAAAATGTGCCCCTTAGATCTAGATTGCCCAGTGAGGGGAAACATCCTCCCAGCATCTACCCTGTCAAGCCCCCTCAGAATCTTGTGTTTCAAAAAGATCACCCCTCATTCCTCTAAATTCCAATGAGTATAGGTACAACCTGCTCAACCTTTCCTCATAAGACAAACCCTTCATCCCAGTAATCAGCCAAATGAGCCTTCTCTGAAGTGCTTCCAATTTTAGCTTTGATTAGAAATTTAAAAAAAAAACAAAAATGGACTCAAAGACGGAGGGACAAGTGGTGACAATTAGGCCAAACTTTGGTGTGGAAAAATGGTGTCAAATGACGGCCAATGGACAAATGAACTCATCAACATAATTAAGGATCTATGCTTTACTATTGATGAATAATTTACAGCTGATCATGATACTCATTGATACCTGGGTATCATTTAATGCTTTCCTCACTGCTAGAGCTAAAGACATTGATTCAAATGCTGAAGATAGGAGTCTCCACCTTGCTCCCATGCTGCCCTCTCTGTCCTTGGGCCTATTGTTGCAATAAAACTCAACCGTAAGCCTGAGGGACAGCACCTCATCTCCTGATTCGGCACCCGACTGCCTTCTGGACTTAAAAATTTCAAACCATAATTTCTGGCCTCATTTTGCTTCATTTTATTTGCATGTTTCATTTTTAGTCTTGTTTTCTCTCTCTGTTCTGCTTTCAGATGGCAGCCTCGCTATTCTGCTATCCGCATCGCCTATAAAAACGTATTTTGGTTCTGTCTTTACTTTCCCCATTAACACTCTCATTGGCCCTGCGCCGCCGACTCTTTTGTCATTTAAATCTCTTCTATCTCCCACCTTATCACAGGCCTTCCCTTTTATTCTTCATTACCCCACCCTCCCTAGCATCTGATTATAAACTTATTACACTTCTGATTTTTCCCAGTTCTGATGAAGGGTCACTGACCTGAAACATTGGGCGGAATTTTTGACGCAGAGGTGGGTATCTCGAGTCGGTTAAATTTCCTGGTTAAGCAGGCCCGCCTTGGTTTCAAGTGCCCGGTCACATACACGTTTTACTCCAAGAGGAGTGGGAGCAGGAGAGAGCTGCGGCTGGTGACCCCAGAAGCAGGTCATTTTTTTTTGGTTTCCGGCAAATTCACACCTCTTTGGTGTATTACTGTCACCTGCTGTATTGGAGGAAGAAGTGCAATGCAATAATTAAAAAACCTAAATCCTATGCGCTAATCCTGTGAAATATTAACAAAAAGACAACATGGCTTTATAAATATCCCGATACCCAAATCAGACAGCTAGTATACGAGCCACCGTATCACACTGTTTACCCCTCTGATGTAAATTAGACTGCATGGCTCCCCTTTCAGCTGCAAACTTCAGTGTCATAAAACTTGCTTCACCGATTGTGGGAAGTCTTCCCCACGCTCCTGACATAAGCCGCCAATGCTTTCCTATTAAATACAAGGACTTATTTAGCCCACAGTGTCCGATCCTAATCCTGCTCACGCTCACCTCATCCCTTCTCCACGCTTCCCAGTGAATGTACCAGTTATGGGGCAGAATTTTGCCCTTGGCGGGCGGACTGGGCAGGGGTGGGTGGGGGAGCCTGGAAAGCAGGACCGCCGCATGCGATCGGCAGGGCACCGCGATTTTATGCTGGTGAGCCAATTAGGGCCCGCCCAGCGTGGGACACGGGTTGCGAACGAGAGAGAAAGGGCGGGCGGGGGTGCTGGGGGCATGATGTCCGCCGGGTCCAATGGCAAACCAGCGTCCGATTGAAAAGCGGCCTGGGCCGCCCCCCCGCCCCCCACCCCCCCCTCCTCCGGAAGGCTGCCAGGGAAGGACATTGAAGTCTGCGCGGTGGAATGCGTTGCGGGTGGACACGGCAGGAGGTGGGGCGGGCGGGCCTGCGTTTCTGGGATGAGTGACTCGCTGCCCTCCTGGAGGAGGAGGTGGCAGCGAGGAGAGAAACCCCTTGTCCCCAGAGACACCTCACCAAAAAGGCCCGGCAGGAGGCAGCATCCAGGGTCAGCAGCCACCCCCTGGTGAGGCACACATGGGTCCAGTGCCAGAAGCGCTTCAATGATCTACTCAGATTGGGATGAATGAGTATTGTGTTGGCCTGCGTCACCTTGCAGAAGAGTTAAGAGCTGCCCGTCCCCCTGTGGACCTCAGACGTGTTACAGTGTGAGTGGCAAATGTCCATGAGGCACCACCTGGGCAAAGTGGGTGAGCCCCATCTGCTTGGACTGAGTGTCTTGCAGCTCCAGGGTCAGGAATCGGCTGAGCCCTATGAGGTGTTCCTCAGGCGGGGTTGGGCAGGCTGCAATGGTACTGCAGACTAATCCATGCTCCTCTGTCCTTTCAGGAGAAAACATCCCACCACATTGTTGAGAGGTCATAGACTGGCGGGGGAACCCCCACGTCTCCTCATCCTCAAATGGTATGAGCAGGAGGCTCTGGAGCTGGGGGGGTGGGGGGGGGGGCATGATGCACCTCGGCCACACGGCTGCGGTGAGGTTAGGGTGCTACAGGAAGGCAAGAGTGCGGTGCACTGAGGTGAGAATATCGGTTATTGCTATCATTCCAGTGTAGTCTCTTCATTGATGTGAGCGTCGCACCTGGAATCCCCATTGATAATCGATAGACGAGGGCACCATGATGCCTGTCTCATCAGGGTGCCAGGCATACACACTGACAATGTCGTGACTTAAACTAATAACATGTCCTTCTTTTCCTTTTTAGTCTCACCAGCAAGCGGTGGTCACGAGGAGACTGAAGGCCCACCCCTGACCCCTGAGGGCCACCATGCTCACCGTGCACCTGCGTCACTTGCCTCTCTGTCGAGCAGACACCAGCGCCGATACCTCGGTGGGGATTCCCGGGGATGCACTCGGACTTGCAAGCTCTCCCACCAGCAATGTCCTCAGCTGGTCAGTGTCAGTGTGTGAGATGGATTGGGCACCCAGTATCCCAGCTAGGTGCCCGTCCATCAATAGTAGTGAGCAGGGAAGTCCAGAGTGACCTCATGTTGGTGCACAAGCTGCCTGTGATCTTTGGGGGCTCCTCTTGGGGTACTTTGGATGATGGCAGCAGCTCCTCCACCCCTCTGCCTCCCTGCCCCTCTGCCAGTGACCCTGGCATCTGATGAGTCTGCGGGGACTGGCCGATCTCTCCCATGCAGGGCGTGCACAGGCTCCACAGGCCAGAATAAGCCGGCAGAGTGAGCAGACTGTCTCCAAAGCTGTTGCCAGCAAGGGGGGAGCACGCAGACGTAGTACCCACAAATGAAAACTTAAAGCACCTTAAGCACAGCACAGGTGATACTCTGTTCCCACATTTTTCTATACATTTTTTGACGGTGTGATTGAAAACATTGGTTAATGTTAATTTCAGCAATGTTTCCCATATCACAATTAAATAAGATGTTATTTTGTGCGGTTGGCCTCGGTATGCTTCATTTGTTCTGTAGGTGCAGGAATGGCCATGATGTTATGATGGACGTATGTCTCCTGAAACTTTATTGCAAAGGTACAGAGTGTATGTTGTTGACCAAGGAAATAGTCCTGTCAAGGTTTAAGTGTGGAATCTGCAGCTCTGGCATGTGGCTATGCTTCCTATTTGGTCAGCTAGCTGAAGGAACATTGGATCAAAGTGCCCCGGGTGTCCCTGGCTCCCTGAAGGTTACCCAGGTCAGCATCCACACCCTCAGGGCTCGTCCTCGGACTCATTACCAGATTCATCATCTGTTGTCTGTGCAGCTGCATCAAGATCTTCTTCCTCTACTGGGTCCCCCCCTTGCTAGCGCCAGATTGTGGAGGGTGCAGCTTGCAACTACTATCAGAGACACACAATTTGGGGGGTATTGGAGTGCACCCCCTGAACGCTCCAGTCATCACAAGCACATCTTGAGAAGATTTATGGTTCCCTCCACCACAGCCCTTGTGGTGCCCTGGCTTCTATTGTACCGCTGCACAGCCTCTCTTCTTGGACGGCGGAGGGGTGTCATGAGCCACCTTCTGAGGGGATAGCCCTTGTCACCCAGCAGCCATCCATCCAGCCGGGCTGGAGCACTGAAAAGCCCTGGCACCTGGGAGTGTCTGAGGATGTAGGTGTCGTGGGAGCTGCCTGGGTACCTTGCACAGACTTGTAGAATCAGCATCCTATCTGCACGTTCATGCAGTGGAAGCCCTTCCTGTTGACGAAGGCACCGGGCTCACCTGCTGATGCCTTGATGGCCACATGTGTACAGTCTATAGCACCCTGGACACGGGGGAAGCCAGCAATGGCTGCGAAGCCTCTCGCTCAATCTGTCTCTCTGGCCTCGTCCATACGGTAATGAATGAAAGTTAATGCACGCCTGAATAGTGCGTCTGTCACTAGCTTTACGCAACTGTGGATGGCTGATTGGGAGACTCCACACAGATCCTCCACTGGGCCCTGTAAAGAGCCGGAGGCATAGAAGTTGAGGGCCACCGTGACCTTCAACACCACTGGCCTGAGGTGCCCACCCACACAGACGGAGCTGATCTTGGGGCTGATCCTCTGACAAATGGAGGTCACTGTCTCCCATGAGAGACGGACCCTCCTTTGGCATTGCACCTCCGACATATCAAGGTAGCTCCATCGCCCCCTGTAAACCCTGGCAGCAGGATAGTGGCGTCTTCTGTGTCCCCTTCTGCCTTGGAATTCCTGTGGCCCTACGCCCCTTGTGCCTTTCCTCCCACAGGTCACCACCCTGGAAGCTGCATTGGGACATCTGGCCTCCTCCCCCTTCTGGCCCTCAGCAGAGGTGCTTCCAGCGGAGACCACAATCCCCATTACCAGGGTAAGGGAAGGCTGTCTGATACCTGAAAGGCCCCACATGGTGTGAACTGAAGCCTCTAAATTCTCTGAAGGCAGCTCTGAAGCGAAATGAAGCTGTCCTGTTCACAGAAGCAGCCAGCAGCAAGTGACATCCTGCACTCCTCATTAGTTGCTTTGACAAGGCCTCTGACCCCTCTTATCCCACCTCTGGATGAGGCTTTGCAAATTGTAGCCTGCCCGCCTGCTCGTGCAGTGGCCTAAAAATCGCACGGGCTTCGAAATGTCTGAGACAATTGGTGTTGCAAAGGCCTTAATTGGCCACTTAATTAATGGCGGGTGCATCTCTGACTCCATCGAGCGCCCGCCTAGTGAAATATCGCAAGAGTGCGCGTTGATGTCGGGACGCTCAGGTGATGTCAATGCGCTTTATTTAACGCTCGAGCAGGTTGAGCACATGCCTGGCCACCCACCAAGCTCAATATTCTGCCCGTGGTTTTATGTAGTGTGTAATGTACCTTTAAGAATAATATGTATTAGGCAAAATCACATGATCTGTAGTAGCCAACAGGAGAGTAGTTCGGGCTGCCTCAGCAGGCAGTGTAGAGTTGAAAGCACACGTGTAGTTGCTGCTGAGTATATTGAAATAAAATTAATGTTTCCACCCAAGAAATGTCTGCAGATAAACTCTCTATCATTAATAACACAACCCTACAACAAACTGGTGATGAGGATAAAACAGTATTGAACAGAAGAAATCAAGTTAGAAAGAAATTGGCACTGTACCTCGTCCAGTGATTGTAAGCAGCAAGCTCCTTTAGAATTTCAGAAGTTATCCCCTCTCAAAATGCCACAATTTGGGGCAAGCTGATCCTTTAGAACCCGCCGCATATGGTTGGTCTCAATACATAGAACGCCTTATGTTCTTTTTGCAAGCGAACGACATTATGGGGGAATAGAAGAGGTAAGTGATCCTCTTGAGTACTTGTGGGAGCAAAACCTACAGCCCAAGTCCTCAGTCACAATGAAGAGGTTCAGGTTTAATTTGTGAAATAAAGCCACGGGTAAGACAATTGCATGCTATCTGGCAAATTTGCAGCAGCTAATGGAACATCGTGAGTTCAGTACGACCCTGAATGACATGCTCAGAGATGATTTAATATTTGGTGTGAAAGAGGATTCTGCTCAGGAAAGATTATTGTCTGAAGTGAATCTGGATTTCAAGCAGGCACTAGAGAAAGCGCTGGCCATGGAAAGCCCAGTAAGAGATTCAAACGCAATACAGGGTGCGCAAAATGATGCCGTCCTCCACATCGCGTGGGCAACCTCAGCTGAAAGACGCGCGAAAAATCGAGACTCTGCCGTGTAGCAGGAAACATCCCCCGCTAGCCAAAGAATAAAGAAAAATAAATTAGCAGTGAAATCAAACAATAATTTTAATAGAGGAGGAAACAAGCAGTCATTTAGCAATTGGCAATTTTAGAAAATCGAATGCTACTATTGTCACAGAAGTGGACATATGATGAGGCAATACAGGGAAATATTCAAGCAGACTTGTAAACAAAAGTAGAAGCCCAATGAAATCTACAATGTTGAAGAGCCTGAAACAACAAATTCAGACATTTACTTATTGTTTAATCTGAGAGTTGGAAAGACAGAACCAATATTTGTCACAGTGATAGTAAATGGCAGGCCTGTTAGAATGGAAGTGGACACAGGAGTTTCAACTACAATAATAGGGGAACATACCTTCAGATATTTGAATAATGGTGAACATCAATTAAGTTTAGAAGAAACAGCTGCCAAGCTAAAAATGTATAAAAGTGAAGACATCCAACTAAAAGGCATAAGCAGAGTAACTGTCCATTCTGGAAGCCAATCAGCAAAGCTACTATTGTTACTTTTGAGAGGCAGAGCACCAAACCTTCTAGGGTGAAATTGGCTAAGGGAAATCAACCTTGATTGGCCACTGAGATTCCAAAAGGAAGCTGGAAGTGTTCCTGTTTTAAAAAAGGTGTGTGTAAGAACACAGCAACCTGAAGAAACACAGGCTGTCTTAAGCCAAAACCTGGAAGAACAGCAGAAGGAACTTGAAGAGACCCTGCTTGATGACAGATTTTGAGATGAGGTGAGCAACATTCGAAGGGAAAAATAAAACCTGTTGAAAGACCTTCACACACGACAAGATTCCCTCAAGTCAAAGTTTGTACCTCTGGAAAATTATGAAGAGAAACAGAAAGAATTCAGCACCTCTCTGAACAAACTGAAGAATGAGTTGGCAGAGAAGACACAGCAATGCCCAATTTTCCAGGAGGCAGCAAAAAAAAAATACGAAAAAGAGACGGAAGAATCAGCTAAATGAAGCTAAAGAGGCTCTGGAAGCAAAAGTTACAAATTTTCTAAGAAACAGACGGGTGATGAAATTTTGAGAGACTCAGCGACTGAGCTCAGACAAGTCAAGCTTCCATCTGAGTGAAGTCAAAAAGAAAGCTAAGATTAAAGTCTGCGTTAGAAATAAGATAGAGAAATACCAATAGGGCTTTAATTCTGGCAGCATACAAATACACTTATGTACATAGGCCTGGCAACCGGATCAGAAATGCCAATGCTCTGAGTCGTTTGCCTTTAATGAGCATGGAACTTGTTTTACTGTTAAATTTATTAGATTCCTTGCCAGTATGTGCTCGACAGATCAGAGGCCTGGACAAGTCGGGACATAGTCCTATCTCAGGCAAGAGAACAAGGGCTACGTGGTTGGTCACAGGAACCTGTACCTCATGAATTGAAACTGTACTTTAACAGAAGACATGAAATAACCAGCCAGGTTGACACCTTATTGTGGGGAGCACGAGCGATAGTTCCTCCAAAGGGAAAGGAGCCACTTTTAATTGAACTATACAGTGCCCGTCCAGCAATTTCCTGAATGAAGGCCAAAGCATGCAGCTATCTATGGTGGCCTGGGATGGATGATGAAATAGAGAGTTTAGGAAAGCACTGTGTGCAATGTAGCAACTGCAAAAATTGCCATTAACAGCTCCATTACACCCATGGGAGTGGTCAGGTAGACCCTGGGTGCGGTTACATATTGACTACGTTGGACCTTTCCTGAGGACAATGTTTCTGCTCATTGTCGATGTCCATTCAAAACGGTCGGATGTATATGAGGTGAAGTCACCAACGTCGGCCGCTACAATTGAGAAACTACGTCAGTGTTTTGCCATTCACAGACCATCAGAAGCAGTCATTTCTGATAACGGCACGGCATTTATGAGTGCTGAATTTCAACAGTTTATCAGTCTCAATGATATCACTCGGAAAAACTGCACCATACCCACCCTTCCTCAAATGGACTGGCCAAAAGGGCAGTTTGAACATTCAAGGCAAGCATGAAAAAGCTAACTGATGATTCCTTGGCAATCATGCCAGCACGCTTTCTTCTTCATTACAGGACTACCCCTCACACAATAACAGGTGTCACACCTGTGGAGTTATTGTTGAAAAGCCATCTCAGGATGAGGTTGAGCTTAATAATGCCGAATTTAGAGGGGAAGATGGAAAGGAGTCAGGGAAGCCAGAAAACTGGACATGACTGCCGTAGCCACAAGAGGAAATTTACTGTGGGAGAGCCGGTATATGTGAAAAACTTCGGGGAAGGACCAAAGTGGTTACCGGGTGAAATAAGTGTAGTGACTGGATCTCTATCTTACCATGTGGAGGTGGAAGGCTGGATCATCCATAAACATGCAAACCATTTAGCGAAGACAGAGACAAATCACAAAGATGTGGCTCCACCAGTGATCATTACCGGGTCTGTGTTTCCTGTTGAGGGTACTCAACCCAGGACTGACATGTCTGATGTTCCTGTAAGAGTTGAGGATACAGAACTGTAAGAGCCCACTGAAGCACCTGATGTTCAGGCAACTCCAGAAAAGGAGGTTCCTGACAAAGAATCTGAAGTTGTGGAGCTGCGACATTCCACACGTACCCGGAAACCACCTGAAAGATTGAATTTGTAAATTCCTTACCCAGTGTAAATATTGTGTTGTTTTGAAAAAATATTTACTTGTAAATATGAAATGTTTTGATGGGGTTAAAGGGGGAGGAATGTAGTAATTATGGTTTAATTTAGTGTGTAATGTACCTTTAAGAATAATACTTGTTAAAGAAGATCACATGATCTGTAGAAACCAATAGGAGTGTAGCTCGGGCTACTTCAGCAGTCAGTGTGGAGATAGCGTTGGAGTTGAAAGCACATGTGTAGTTGCTGCTGAGTATATTGTAAATATACTTCATGTTTCCATCCAAGAAGTGTCTGCAGATCAACTCTATCATTAATAGCACAACTCAGCCACCCTATAACACTAGATAACTTCACATTGTTTTGAATCTGAAATAAATGTCTTCCTTTCTTATCCATATCCCACTTTTATTGCCATAATGCATATAGCTTACCCTTAATAATGGATTTAATTTCCATCTCCTCTAATGAAATCTCAATATCTGGAATCATGTGATTTATAGAACTTTTAGCCAACGGATCTGCTGCCTCATTCTCTATCACTCCTTTATATGCTGGCATCCATAAAAAACCCTCCACAATACCCAAATGTTACATGTCATACAATAAATGATAAATTTCAAAAATCAAAACCTGCCTGTATTCAGAAAAACAAGATTCAATCGAGACCGATACTGATGATGAACCTGAACAAATGACGATTCTCAATGGCTTCACCTCCACTACCCACTGTAAAGCGAACATAATTACCATCAAGCAAATCCAAGGCGGCCCTAAGTGGTTGGAGGGGGGGTAGGGAGTGATTGCAGAGGTGGGCTGATTAGAAGGCCTGTCTCAGTTCTATGGGACTTCATCCCAGTAGTAGTAAAAACAATTAGGCTCTTGAGCCCTCACTGCCCCGTCCCCTCACCCACTCCTCATAAATCCTCATACTCTCCACGTCAACTCAATGCCAACTCATGCTCCTCCCATGCCCAGTCACCCAGAATTCACCAGTATACAACTTCAAAAATACTTTATTGTCACAAAGTGCTTTGGGACATTCTGAGTTCATGAAAGGCATTGTTTAAATGTGATTTCTTTCTTTTGGTGATCTTGGCTCTCATATCCTCTCAACAGAGCAGTTTCCATCATCCCAAGGCTTATAGGAGTACTTCATGCAGTGGCTTAGAAACTGGCCTTTTACCACTGGGACAAAAGTTCAAATCTACCTGAGACTGATGTGATGAACATGCCTCTCTGATAGCTGTAGTGGTCCTAGGAGTTTCAGAGACTTGATCCATTTCCTATTAGGTTTGGGCCTCCTGCACAGAACTGGTGTAATTTGATGCTAAAGTAACACATTGGTGGAGTAGGAGGTGCTCTTTTGGAGTCGGTGCGGAGCGGAATTGATGCAGGGAAAGAAATTGGTGGGAAGCGTCGGGAGGGGGGATGAAAGGGCATTTGACTGTGCTTTTTGTGCCCTGGGAACTTTTTTTATGCTGAAGCTGGTTGCATGAAAAGAAAAGTATCCTGTTCCCTAGCATTAGAATCCTTCACCTTGATGAGCACAAGAGGAAGCGAGCCTCTATTAAGATTATCACAGTTTTTTCCTCGTCGATTCTCATTGTTCACTGAATTTATTGCAGGTGCAAATGTTTAATGCTCTGCTCAGCATTCTCCAAATCATCTTGTTCTTCTATTAAAGAGTTAAGCCAAAGCAGACTTCTTTTGAATTCAGCGATTGAACCTGAAAATTATACTTCCATGCTGTTAAAAGACAACAGTCAAGGGGAAATTATTCCATGGCGTTGGATGAGTGCCCTGGAAACCCCTGCAGCAAGAGATAGAACCATACTTCATCTAGCAGCAAACACAGCAAAAGCCCTCTCTAATCATTGGCTTTAAAATGAAATGACTGCTCTATGAACCATTACATATTTGGATTTCTCACTTTGTTCCATTTAAAATCATATAGCAGAGTCCCAGGGAAGGTAGTTATTTCAGGGTCAGTTGACAGCTTAAAAGAGAACTGGATTGATATCTGTCGAGTAAGGGGATTGGAAGTTATACAGATTGAAGCCTACAAGTATGCAGGACGAAAAGGGGCGGGGGTGGGGGGGGGGGTGTTGGGGGATGAGCCATTTGATTCATCATGTCTGTGCTGCAGCAATTGAAAACTAATCACAGTTCCCTGTTCTTCTTATCCCTTGAATTATCCTTTCCTTCAAATATCTGTCCATTTTCCCTATAAAAGATGTGACAGCCTCTGTTATTCACTGTGGGTAAATCATTCCAACACCTCCCCATATATAAAATAAAAACAAAAATACCTGGAGAAACTCAGCAGGTCTGGCAGCATCTGCGGAGAGGAACACAGTTCACGTTTCGAGTCCGAATGACCCTTCAAGTAAAAATAGAAGAGAGGTGAAATATAATCTGGTTTAAGGGTGGGGGTGGGGGTGGGGGGGTGGGACAAGTAGAGCTGGATAGAGGGCCAGTGATAGGTGGAAATAACCAACAGATGTCACAGACAAAAGGACAAAGAGGTGTTGAAGGTGGTGATATTTTCGAAGGAATGTGCTAATTAAGGGTAGAAAGCAGGACAAGCAAGGTACAGATAGCCCTAGTGGGGGTGAGGTGGGGGTGAAGGAATCAAAAAAGGCTAAAAGGTGGAGATAAAACAATGGATGGAAATACATTTAAAAATAATGGAAGTAGGTGGGAAAAGAAAAATCTATGTAAATTATCGGAAAACAAAAGGGGGGGATCGGAAAGGGGGGTGGGGATGGAGGAGAGAATTCATAATCTAAAATTGTTGGAACTCAATATTCAGTCCGGAAGGCTGTAAAGTGAACTTTCCACATACCTCCACTGTCTTGGTGATCACTGTAGTAAGGGTTTGACACATATAGGGTTAATGTGGGACTGAGTACAGTACCGTCCACACTGTAATGTAAGATAGCATATGACCCACAACCAGGGTCAGTCTAATGTTGGACAGAGACGTGTGTACCAGCAAGCATGGAGGCAGCTCCTAGCTTGTATCATTCACTGTACATTTGTAAATAGTTCTAAGAGTCAATAAAGGTTTACTGTTAACCTACCTATGACTATGAAGGCTTCTTCAGATCCAGCAAACTGTAACCAACATCCTACAACATGGTGGCAGCTTGTGGAAAAACCAAGACCTCACAGAAAATGCAGAGAAAAACTGAAATTCTGAGAAAAAAATTCAACAAAACAGCCAGACCTGACAAGAAGCTCTAGAATCAGAGGCACAGAGAAAAAAGCTCCAAAGAAAGGCTTGGAAGCTAGAGGCAGAAATTTAAAATACCTTACTGAAGTAGAAGATTCCACTGAGCCTCCTTTGGAAGTCCAGCTTCTAATACCAGAGTACAGATTCAGCAGACCTAACAGGCGAGCTAAATCATTTAAAACTCCAGGCTACAGCAAGTGCTGAGAAATCTTTAAATTACTCAGAGTCAGAAGTGCAGTTTGAGAAAACCCATTGCTAAAGGCTGATCCGGGGGCAGAACCTTTTGCCTGGCAGCGGGCCATGTGGGAGTGGATGAAGGTCCGCGCTGCCAGTTTACGCGGGTGGGCCAGTTAAGACCCACGCAGCGTGAAACGCTCCTCCCGAGGACAGCGGGAGTAGGCGGGCGGCGGATGGACTGCTAGGACCACCGGGTCCAGTGGCCTGTTTAAAAGAGCTCCTGCAGCCTTTCAAAGGCTGTCAAACATGGTCAGCATGAGGGCACCCCAGAGCGCTGCTGGTGAGCAGGCCAGGTAGGGGGGGTAGAGCAGGGGGGGGCCACTGTGCCTCTTGTTTCTCAGACGATTGCCTTGCCACCCTCCTTGAGGAGGTGGTAGCCCGGCGGGAGGACCTTGTTCCCAGGGGCGGGAGGAGAAGGCCCCCTCCCCACATGACTAAACGTGCCTGGGGGGAGGTGGCGGGGATAGTGAGCTCCTGCGGTATGGTGTGACGCACCTGGATCCAGTGCCGCAAACATTTCAATGTCCTTTTGCCTGCTAGAAGGATGAGTACCATGTTGGCATTGGCCACTTAGCCCAGCAGGTAGTCTTTCCCCCTTGGCCTAACACCATCCCTCCTTCCAACTCTGAGTGCAGTTACTGCATTGAATCATTACGGCATGTCTCCTTCACTGAGTGGGCCAGCAGGTATTGGCCATGCCGAGCTCACCCTGATGAGCTTAGTCTTGCACCCGCAGCATGTGGTACACTGACACCCACGTTACTGTTTTGAGGGTAACCTGGAGGAGCTGCCCCCGGGCGCAGTGCTGGAACTCCAGGACAGTTGCAAGTCAGGGTGCTGACATGCTGGGAGGGGAGTTTCCGGGTGGTGGGGCACCGATCCATCTGCTGCCCTCTGCGCTCCACGTGCTTGCACCTCCTCCTTGCTTTGCAAGGTTGGACTGTGTGGTGCCAAATGTGACGTAGGCAGCATTTGGCCAAGCGGGGGAGGGGGGACAGGCCTAGCATCTTTGTGTGAGTGTGCAGCAGCTGCGGAGTGAGGAGGCTGCAATGTCCCATGCTGGTTGGCATGGGACGGCAGCGAAGAGATTCCAGGTACAAGTTGCACTAACCAACGCTCTTCTCTCCTTTTCAGGAGAATGCTCATCATGCCGCCGAGTGGGTGAGGATTGGTGGAGGGCTGGCCAAGCTGGCCATCGTTACCAGGTTCGGGCAGGAGGCCCTCGATTTGGAGAGGCGCCATGCACCCAGATCCACCGGTGTCGGCGAGGCTGGGGTGCCACGGGCAGGTATGTATGCCCAACACTGAGGTCACCATTAGTGCCCCAGCAGCCATGACACTGCTGAATGTTCAGTGATTGAAGTTTGCAACATGGCTTGACCATTGATTATGGAGGGATGAGCGCATAATGATCCGGGGGACAGGGATGCACATCGACATTGTCTCCACGTTAACTAATCAAATGTCCTTGTTCTTCCTTTCAGGCATTGCAGGGCCGGGAGGAGGAGGAGGCACAGGGGCCAACTCTCACACCTGAGGGCCCTGAAGTCACGGACTCACCAGCGTCACACCATCTCTGCCAGGCAGGTATCAGCGCAGATACTAGCACCTCGGTGGGAATTAGATCATCGGCTGGTGTACTGGAGCACAGCAGTGAGGGCAATTCAGAGTTGCAGGAGGAGCTGGCAGAGACAGAGAGTGCCGATGGCGCCAACAATCGAAGAAATGCAGGGGACCAGGCTCATGCTCAGTCGGTGGCTGATGATGGGCCTCTGGAGTCGTTGGTGAGGCAGCAAATCCCAGAAGTCCAGCAGGGTGTGGGGGAGGATCTGGTGGAGTTACATGAGGCTATACTTGGCTTGGTCTCCATGGTGAAGGAGTCCACGTGGAGCATCACCGATGCAGTGAATCATATAGCTGAGTGCCATGCTTCCTCCATGGAGAGAGAGCGGTGACTCATGTGGAGAGGCACCTCCAGGAGACTAATCGGGGCTTCCTAGGTTTGCGCCCTGACCAGCAAGCCCTTACGGCGGCATTGACCTCAGCTGGTCAGTGCCAGTTTAGGAGATGGTCTGGGCACCAAGTTTCCCAGCTCGGTGCCCATCTATCCACGGTGAGCAGGGAGGTCTGAAGCGGCGCAGCAGCTGCCCATTGTCTCTGTGGGCTCCTCTCAGGGCGCTCTGGATGAGGGCAGCAGCTCCTCCGCCCCTCTGCCAGTGACCATTGCATCCGGTGAGGCTGCAGCGACTGTGGAGATGCCAGTCCTGGAACTAGCCACTCCCGCCCAGGGCCAGAGCACGTCCACCAAGGTCATCAAGGCCAACAGGAGAGCACAGTGAGCAGGCTGTCTCAGATGCCAGTGCCAGCGAGGGGACAGCACCTAGATGTAGCACATGAAAGTATAAATTTAAGGCACCTTAGGCACACCACGGATTTCTCACTGGTACTTTTGTGTTGCCCCGCAACAAGGTCATGACTAGTTGGAGTGCTGTTTAACACCTTTGTCATTTTGTTTCCTTGAAATTATTTTGTTATATCATTATATTTAGATATGTCACCATGGCTGAGGTGACTCTTTTCCTCTGCAGGTGGATGGTTACCCATGATGTTATGAACAATTATTGACAAAGTCCTTAGTTAATGTTACTATCCAGGCAGATTTTGCACTCAGGTAGCGAGTATGGAGCCTGCAGCACAGGCTTTTGTTGGAGGCCCATCTGTGGTATTCTAGCTTAAGGAGTATGCCCAGGTCAGTGTCTACCCCCTCAGCATTTCCCTGTGCATGCTCATCCTCCGACTCATTGCTGGACTCATCGTGTGCAGCCACAGCACCTCTGTCTACATCTTCGTCGTCCACAGTGTTAGCCCTTTCCAGCGCCAGATTGTGGAGAGTGCAGCATGCAACCATTATCACTGAGACATGATCTGGGGGGTACTGGAGTGCGCCCCGAGCAGTCCAGGCATTGGAAGAGCATCTTGAGAAGACCGATGGTTCCCTCCACCACAGCCCTTGTGGAGCCCTGGCTCCTATTGTACCGCTGCTCAGCTTCTGTTCTTGGATGGTGGAGAGGCGTCATGAGCCACCTTCTGAGGGGATAGCCCTTGTCACCCAGCAGCCATCCATCCAGCCGGGCTGGAGCACTGAAGAGCCCCGGCACCTGGGAGTGTCTGAGGATGTAGGCGTCGTGGGAGCTGCCTGGGTACCTTGCACAGACTTGTAGAATCAGCATCCTGTGATCACACACTATCTGCACGTTCATGGAGTGGAAGCCCTTCCTGTTGACGAAGGCACCGGGCTCACCTGCTGGCACCTTGATGGCCACATGTGTACAGTCTATAGCACCCTGGACACGGGGGAAGTCAGCAATGGCCGCAAAGCCTCTGGCTTGCACTGTCTGACTGCCCTGGCCCCAGTGGTTTGGATGAAGGTCAACGCGTGCCTGAGCAGAGCGTCAGTCACCTACTTGACAAAACTGTGGACAGCTGATTGGGAGACACCACAAAGATCACCCACCGAGCCCTAGAAAGAGCCAGAGGTATAGATGTTGAGGGCAGCTGTGACCTATAGAGCCACTGGCATGTGGTGCCCACTCACACTGGGCCTATCATCTGACAGATAGAGTTGGCTGTCTTCCTTGAGAGATGAAGCCTCCTTTAGCACTGTACCTCAGAAATATTGAGGTAGCTGCTTCACCATCTGTAAACCCCGGCAGCAGGATAGTGGCGTCTTCTGTGGCCCCTTCCGCCTTGGACTTCCTGTTGGCCCTGCGCCCTTTGTGCCTGCGCCTATCCTCTCAAAGGTGACTCTCCTAGAGGCTGAATGTGGACTCCTGGTTTCCTCCCCCTTCTGGCCCTCCCTTCCTCCTCGGAGGAGGTGCCTCCAGTGGAGAGCACAACTCCCATCCCCTGGCTAAGGGAAGGCTTCCTGAAAGCTGCACGCCCCAAAAAGGATCTTCACTCTAGAGTGCTGACCTGAAGGTTGTGAATCCAGTCCAAGCAGCTGGTATGAGTTTTGAAGTATTCCTGCTCACACAGGCAAGTATCAGTAACTTTTCAAATTAATTATCTGACTGAGCACATTCGTGACCCCTCTTATCCCGTCCATGGATGAGGTTTATACACATGTCTCCTACCCGCCTGCCCGTTGCGCCTGTGCGACGACCTGAAGATTACCCGGGCCCCGAAAAATCACCATCCATCAGGGCCTCAAGGGACTCAAGGGGCCCATTAACTAATGGCAGGCGCGCATCGGACATCATCGTCCACCCGCCCACCGAAATAGCGCTCGCCCGGCGTCACCGCCCGTCAGTCATCTGACGCATCAGCGCGTGGTTGGGGGGGGCGCAACCAGGGAAATTCTGCCCCCTCTGGTTGGAAACTGAAATGCGCCATCCAACCTCGCTCCAAAATGGAAAAAAAAAATAATGAATTAAATAATCTGAGAGACTCGCAGCCTCCAGATTTAGCTGAGAGAAAACAAAAAGCAGGGTTTGACAAGTTTGGAAATTTAAAGTAAAGCACTGAGCCAGGGAATTTCGCAGGCAGTCGATCCCAGCAGCCATTGTCGCAAATTGTTTCTTTCCTCCAGGCCCTGTGTGATTGCGATTGTAGCGGAGCCTACCACAATCTGCAAGCACTGGAAATCCATCTGAACACAAGTGGACAGCGACGACGTTGTGAAATTCAGAAAGCTCTTAAAGCAGAACATGCACTTCTAAATTTTTAGCCATGGATCAGAATTCCACTCATCCAGCACAATTTCGACTCGTACAAAGGCCAAGCCAGACAGAAAAGTTGGCATCCTGGAGAAGAGATTTTCTAAGTTACCAGAGTACATCAGGTCAAAGTAGAAAGTCAGAAGAAGTTCAGATTAATACTTTTTATACCAGTTTGGTGAATTTGCAGATGAAGTAAACCTAATGCAGTGCATTGATGAATCCTCAACCAACCCTTTGACAAATACTTTAATCTTCAAGTTGTGGAATGCACAGAGCTTTAAAAGAGGGATAGGAAACCCCCAGTAAAGCTACGGAAGGGTCAACGACATCACCCAAGCAAACCACCTGAGGGTGCCAGAGAGGCAAAGAATTTTCCAGAATTATATCCCTTTGCAAACATTAGCCAAACGGCAACAGCCGGTGGCATTGCAAACTGAGTATCTGACTGTGAATGAAGGAAAATTATCCAATAAAGTCCAAAATACATAAACCCTGCAAAAGTAAAGTGAAAAAGGCTGGAAAACATTTGCATCAAAACTGAATTGGAAGATGTGAAACACAAGATTCAAGCTGAGTATATACCTTTGAGAATTCTTGATAAACTAAAGTCTTCAATGAACCCAAACTGTTTGTGATCTGAACAACCAAAATTTCTGAGGCATTACAAAAGTACCAGGAGGAAATAGCAACTCTGAATTCCATGGTGGATGTTGGGAAAACTCAACCAGGAATACAGCCAGGTACAACAGCAGGCAAGAAACGTACTCAAAGAAGTTGTGGCCTTGAAAGAACTGAAGAACCAGTTGGCAGAGAAGACTTCGGAATGTTCTATATCCCACGAGGTAGCCAAGAGGTGCAAGAAAAGGAACTACAGAGCTGAACAAAGGGGTTTGATATTTGGAAGAAAACTTGGAATAACATTGCATTTCCAAAAATATATATGAAGGGATGAAAATTAAGAGCATGTAGAACTTCTCACAAAGGAGTGTGAAAAGAGTCTCAGAAACACATGACAGAAATCCAATTACAGAATGTGAGTTTGAAGGATAGCGCAGAGGAATTGCACTCTGCTAAAGAAAAACTGATCAGTGTAGAGAACCAACTTTCACCTACAAATGGTGAGTTTGTAAGGGGATAAAGGAGAACCAATGAGAACACTGTACTGTTGCTCAAAGAGGTAGAGCGCTTGAAAGAGGACTTGAAATACTTAAATAACAAGCTTGTAGAAGTACTTTCAACAAAAATAGATGTTCAATTAAAACTTGACGAACTTCACACATCAGAAGACTCTAGCATGTATCGTGCAAAATGCCAAGAACAGGAGAAAGAACTGCTGATACTTCAGAACAGTTGTTTGAAAGCAGAATTAACAGCTGATTAAAAACTGATGAATGCCTTGATCTTTTGGGCCAGTCTGAACAAGATGAAGGTTGCGAGACACAATGTGGAAGAGCAAATCCAGACTTTGAAAGTAGATAAGAGAAATTATGCGAAACAGACTGGCAATCTAACGAGTGAATTGAAAGAGCCCAAAGAGCAGTCAGTGACCATGGAAGAGAGATTCTGACAGAAATGAATACCCAGGTGAAGTTGTCAAATTTATAAAAGAGTTCCACAGATAACTGAAACAAAGATAACTACAGCTGTTAATCATACAGAACTGCAAGTAGTCAAACAGAAAAAGAGTATCCTCACTGGGACTTCAGCTCTCCCTTTGTGGAGCAGGTTTTAATATTCTCATTGCAGGTGCTGGAAAACCTTCAATGGTCAGATCAACCAGCCTCCCAGGAGGTAACTGCAACACCTCCAGTGGAGGATGTAAAAGAGAGTGACCAGCAGTCCAATGAGCCTCAGCCTTTGGCTCCGATGATGGTATAGCAGTTTCACATGGCAACCACCAACCGCCAAAGCTGCAAAACATGCTGGGACCTGATAGCAGCCGTCCATTGCCAACAGCGAACGCAGAGGTGACTGTAACGCCAAACCTCATTCTAATCACAGGAATGGTCCTCTATTGCTACAGAGGACATCGCCATGACACACACGACGACAGAAGAAGTGAACGATACGACAAGGAGAAGAATACAATGTTCGTCCACCCCACAGGACACGAGGTAGGGTAGCAACCACCGATAAGAGCAACAGTTGAACCAGCCAAGCGTAGTTCAATATGAAAGAGTGGAAGAAGAGGATGAAAAAATACCCAAGTGTCAGAACAATCTCCAAACTTATTAGGAAAATCGGCAGCAAGAAAGACCACCATTACTCCAACAGTAATGCAAATGAGAAATGGAAGAGTTACAAGGCCCTCAGCCCACGTGATCATTTGAATTCAAGGGCTTGAAGAGGAGAGTTGGGGTAGTGATAACGTAGTAATGACAAATGTAAATGTATGACAGTAACAATAATGTAAGACATAAGGTAAATCATTATCACTTAAAATACATTGGATATAGACTTGGGGGAGGTCTGTCACATTTATAATGTGGGACTGAGTATCACCCACACAGTAATGTAAGAGAGCACATGACCCATGCCCAGGTCAGCCTAGAGTTGGACAGAGCCATGTGTACCAGCAAGCATGGAGTCAGCCCCTAGCTTCTACCCTTTACTGTAAATTTGAAAATAGTTCTAAGAGTCAATAAAAGCTACAGTTAACCCATGTATGATTACAAAAGGTTTCTTCAGACCTACCAAACTCTAGGCAACATCCTACAATAATTAGCTGTTAGCACTGACTCCTCAACAAAAACAACAACAACAACTTGCATTTGTATTGCAGCTTTTAAATGCGGTAGAACATCCCGATGCACTTCACAGGAGTGTTATGAGACAAAATTTGTCACAGAGCCACAAAGAGAGAAATGGAGACAGGTAAACAAAAGCTTGGTCAAATTGGTAGCATTTAGGAAGCATCTAAAAGGAAGAGAGTGATGTTTGGGTAGGGAGTTCAAGAGCTTGCTTCCCAGGCAGCTGACAGCACAGTTGTTAATGGTGGGGTGAAAGAGGTTGGGGATGTGCAAGAGGACAGGATTGGAAGAGTGAAAAAATAATTCCATTCATTCTATCAAAGCTCTTCAAAAATTTCAAAATGCTCTACTAAATCTCCTCTAAGCTTATCCTGCACAGAGAAAGTAGCCCCAATATCTCAATTCCCTCCTCAAAGCTATAGCCTTCCTGCTTAGCCTCCCATGTTCTAACCTCTGTAAACTGGGCCTCATCCAAATCTTTGCTGCCCACATCTTGACTCTCACCAAATCCTGTTCACCCATCACCCCTGCACTAGGCGATCTACATTGGCCCCCAGTTAAGTAACATCTGGAGATTAAATTCTCAACCTTGATTTCAAATCCCTTTGTGCCCCTGCCCCTACCTATCTCTAATCTAATAGTCGTTTGGTAGAAGAGAACTTGAATATTGCTGAAAAAAAATAGACTTTTTGTTGAAGCTTTTCGTCTTGCACTCATCAAGAAAATTCTCAAGAACATACAAATGTCAGGAGAAATGACATATTTATGCTGTATGTCAAGGGAGTGCTGATTGGGCTACCCTGAACAGATCATTTCATGCTGTATATCGCGCAAACTCATGAATGAGCCCAAGGCCGTCACTTTCAGCTCTGAAAAGTGCCCAGTCTACCTCAGGTTACCCTGGAAGGGCAAGGTATCTCAAAAATTTGAGCAACAGGTGAACTGGCTGTTTCACGCTGCCACTATGCAGTGGCAACACGAGCGCTATTAGCCACTAACAGGATGCTGCCGTCAAGCCCAAATGACGTCCAGCCTATCACGCAATTTAGTTATATGGTGTATGAATTTCAGTGCCAGTGTTATGCTAGGTATATAGGCCATACGTCCCAAAGACTGGCGGGTTGTATCAAACACCACATCCCAGCCACTGTTCACAACGGACAACGTACAGACTATACCCAACCAACCTGTGCTTGCAAAACTCAAAACACATGGTATGAACGTATGAATTTGGAGCAAGAGTAGGTTACATGGCCCCTTGAGCCTGCTCAGCAATTCAGTAAGGTCATGGCTGATCTAAATGTAACTTCAACTCCACATTCCTGCCTACCTCTGATAACCTTTCGGACCCTTGTTAATCAAAGATCTATCTAGATCTGCCTTAAAAATATGCCAAGAACCTGCTTCCACTTTCTTTTGAGGAAGAGTTCCAAAGACACACAACCCTCTGATAGAAAAAATGTTCTCCTCATCTCTATCTTATATAGGCGGCCCCTTATTTTTAAACAGCAATCCCCTAGTTCTGGTTGTTCCCACAAAAGGCAACAACTTCTCTACATCCACCCAGTAAAGACCCCTCAGGATCTTTAAGGTTTCCATTAAGTTGCCCCTAACCCTTCTAAATTCCAATGGATACAAGCCTAATCTGCCCATTGTCTCCTCATAGGACAACCCACCCATTGCTGGTGTTAGTCTAGTACACCTTCTGTGAACTGCTTGTAATGCATTTACATCTTTGTTTAAATAGCAATAATCTCGGCGTGGTCTCACCAATACCCTACACAACTGAAGTATAACCTCACTACTTTTGTAGCTATTTTTGTGCCATGTCTTCACTGGAGCAGTCCTGGGTTGCGAGCATTGAGAACAGTGTGCACGACTGCAGTTTAGATATGGCCCCCAGAGTGAGGAAATGCTGTGGTAACGGCATGGAGAGCAAATTGGAGGCTGCCCACCAGCGAGGCGGCATGTTTCCCAGAAATGCATGATTAATGAGGTGGGATTGGAATGATATGGTGTGAAAACCCACCACTGCAAAAACGTCCTTTTTCCCACCTGCTACCGTACTTTGTGCGAATCTGGGACAATTCTGCCCACAGTGTCCAATATTAGATGTGATTTGTGATTGGATAACATTTGCTAAATAATCCTGAGTGTGCTGAGAGCTATGCCATCAATCAGTTTAACATTGTCAGTCAGGATCACAGCTTGGCTTATTTAAGTGTATTGGAAGCTACATACATTAACACACATACAGACAGAATGTGTACACACACTGTGCCTGTTTCAGCTTAGCAAAATAAATGACAGCTATTCGTTGACTCATTCCTCAGGGCAATGTCTTGACCAATCAGAGTTAAGCTCTCTGGTTTAAATTTCAAACAATGCATGGCAGTTAACTGTCAGCCATCATTAACTGGTGCATTTTCCATGGTGACATCTCTACCAATCAGAGTCCACTTGCCAAACAATCAGCACTCTCTTCTCATATGGTATAAATATGTTGTTTCCTCTGATATTGGTATACTCTTGTGAATTGTCCTGATGTGTGCAAGCCAAAAAGCTTAGACAAAAAATCTGCCTTTTTTCCCACAATATCTCTAATCTCCTCCAAAACCACAAACCAAAGAACTGTTGGCGCTGGAATTCCATCCTATATCTCTGACTCTCTCTCTCTCTCTCTCTCTCTCTCCTCCTTTCAGATGCTTCCTAAAACCTACCTCTTTAAACAAGCTTTTAGTCACCTGTCGTAATGTGGTTTGGTGTCGAATCTTCCTTTATTACTTGTGTAGCGCCTTGGGATAAAAGTGTATTTTATTATATTAAGGATGCTATATAAATGTAAATTGTTGCAGCTGTTGCTGTAGTAGCAGCAGCAGTCATTCTGGTGGATCTACAATCTCTCCCTCTCTCTCGCAATGATAACCGTTCCAGTATAACCACTGGCATCAACCCGACATTGTTGAAAATTGCCCAGGTATGTCCTGTCCATATAAAGCAGGACAAAACCAAAGCAGCTTCACATTGGGTATATCAAACCACGCCTAAACTCGACCACCCAGACGGCAACCTCACAGCCTCCAAGAGGAGGTTGGAAAATCCTTAGGCCAATTTCGGAAAATCGTCTCCTCTATTCCTGATAAGGCTCAACCAAGGTTTTATGCAAAAGCTAAATACTCCAAGTAATGGAGCTCTGTTTCCAGCATTATATGTTTTCATTTGACTCATCAGATTAGGTAGCATTTTTGGAGAGAGTAACAATTCTGATGAAGGGCCATCATTAACTCTGTTTCTCTCTCTCTACAGATGCCTGATTTGCTGAGTGATTCCTTCATTCTCTGTTTCTATTCCAAGATTTTATACAGTATTGGAATGGTTTCATTCACATCTGCCCAGCTGGGGTTAGTTTCCAGGAAAGATTACATGGGAGCCCATGACTCCCTTAATATCTGGGGGTCTGGGCACTCCTTGGGGACCTTACGTTCATACACAGAACACATTCACATACAGAATTCTTTGGCAGCGGTCACAGACTATCTTAGCTCCTGTAACTGAAGATGTTGTCTAGCTGCTTGATGCACCCAAGAAGCTGTACCAGGAGATTACCACCTCAGTCTATCCCATTGCTGTAGCCTAGTGCTGATTTTACTGTAGTCATCAGCATAGTTCAACAGGGCATTTGTAACTTGGATAATGCAATGAACTGTAAATTGACTGATTCTTGCCAAGAAGGAAAAGAGACTCCAGAGTCTCTGAAAGAAGCCAACGTGTCCATTGTCACTACAATAGTAGCATTGTGGAGACATTGCAAATTGTTGCACCATTCACCTTATTCCTCCCTTGATGAGGAGTATTGGCCTTACTTATGGCTCCTCAGTGAGGCCAAGGTAGCCCTTCAGCTAGGAGATACTGAACGGAGAGGTTGTAAATTTCTCCAATATGATGCCATATTTTTGAGTCTTTCCTAATCTTGCTTTAGATTATTTCGGTTCTTGCATCTAGATCACTTTTATGGGCTAATCCAAAACCTTATACCTACAGGAATATCAAGAGTTAAAGGTAATATTTCAGTAATATACCTAGGGAACAAATGGCAAATACTGTGTGATGATTGCTTTTACCTTCCATATGCCTCCATATATTCAGCTTGAGTTTCATTTTGTTTACAGTTTAAAATATCAAGTGAATTTAGTTAACAAAAAATGAACATGTACGTAGAGTGATAGAATCATACAGCACAGAAGGAAACCATTCAGTCCATCGTGCCTGTGCTAGTGCTTTAAAAGAACTATCCAATTAGTCCCTATTCTTTCCTCATAGCTTTTGACTATTATTTTTTCCTTTTTAATTGTACCGTCCAAGATGGAATTGGATGTAATATTGAATCTGCTTCCACCAACATTTCAGGCAGTGTGTTCCAGATCACAACAACTCACTGCAGACAAAGATTTCTCCTCAATCATCCAACCTCTGCTCCACCCCCTTGACCTTTTTGCCGATTATCTTATATCTGTGTCCTCGGTTACCGACACTCCTGCTGTTGAAATCATATCATTTAGTTTTATCGTTATAAGAAACAGCCCTCCACCTACCTGTCATGCAGAGAAAAATAATAAGATTCCAACTCTAAGGCTGGAATCTTCCCAGGTTTGCACTAAGTGTGGTAGCGGGCAGGGAAAAGGACGTTCAACACGCTGGCTGCAATGGCGGGTTTTTTGCGCCATGTTGTCTGCTTCCCGCCTCATTAATTATGCAGCCGCAGGAAACACGCTGTCTCACTGGTGGGCGGTCCCTGAATCGCCCGCTATGCTCTTACCTCACCGTTTCCTCATTCTAGGTGCCATATCTAAACTGCAGCCTTGCACATAGTTCTCAATGCTTGTAGCCCAGGATTGCTCCGGTGAAGACATGGCCCTGAAAGCCAGGAAGAGTTCAGTGACTCATCACTAGAATGCCTTTTGGGGGGTTCACAGTGATGTCCACTATCCCTGCTTTGGCCGCAGGAGGCCCAGTAATCTCACCACTCCGGCTTGGGAGGCAGTGGAAGTGGTGATCAGTGCCAACACTGCACAGAAGAGGTTGGTCACTCAGTGCAGAAAGAGGATGAATAATCTCATTCTTGCCACCAGGGTGAGACAATCATCTCATCACCACGCAAACAAGGCCATCACACATTCATTGGCAACCCTCTCACTGCCATCACAAGGTACATCACCACTCACTCTCTCACACATACCCTCACATCTCCATCTGGCCTCATCTCCTCTGAAAACTGCTTCCTCAGCCTGCTGCACCTTGAGGCCACTTGCAAAGATCAACGTGTGCTCCCATACACACCCTGGGATACCGCCCTGCTCCAGTACCGCCCCCCCACCAACACCCCACCCCCCCCACCCTACACCCCCCCCCCCATCCTACAGCTTCTCCCCTTGCATGAGGCCTCTTCTCCCCTTTCCCCAAACAAGCCCTAGCCCTGCAACCATTGAAAAGCCACTCCTGCCTTTCGGGTGGTTGGTGGATAGAGACCTGCCTGTGAGCTGCCCTGTAGTGCTGACTGCCAAGCCTGGCCCTGAGGACTGCGAGAGCTGCCCAAAGCAAGGGAGGCAAACAAACCTCGAAATCCCAAGCAAAGTGCAGCTTGCCAGGAGCACGTCGCTTATGTAACGTTGTGAAACCTGTCGGTGTTCAGTCACGCCAATGTAACCCGGATGATTCAGCGTGAGGGGATGATTCCGGTGGGTAGGGATTATAATTATATGCAGATGTCCGGCAGTGGGAAAGGTGACCCGCCATTGACGGGTGGAGCAGATGATCGCTAACTCAACCCCTGACGGCGTGAAACTGATTTCTGGCCTTCCCGCTATATTGTCCGCTCACGCGTGCCATGATGCCTGGCGCCAACAGGAACGTAAAATTGCAGCCTAAGAGTAAAATTAATCATTTTCAAATTACTTTTGAGTAGCATTGAATGGATTTACATCGAATAGCTGGGAATGTTACAACTCAGAAACAGGTCATTTAGCCCTAATGATCGAGACCAGCGATTACATGGGCATCCTCCAACTCTCTTTACGTCATTGAACCCCTATCAACATAACCTTCTATTCCTTTCTCTCTCATGTATTTATCCAGTTGTCTCTTAAACATGTCAATGCTATTCACTTCGACTGCTCCCTGTGGCAGTGAGTTCCGCATTCTCATCGCTCTCTGAGTAAAGAAGTTTCTCCTGAATTCCCAATTGGGTTTATTATCAGCGACTATCTCACTATTTTGAAATAAATGATCAATCAAGGTGTTAAAAAAAAAGGCTGCTGAGTCACTATCACCCGTTTCACATTGTCGCCGAAAGTCAAGATCTACCCCTGGGGTTTTTTTTTTTCCCATTCTTTGAGGAGTATTAAAGTGATTAGCACTGACTGGTTGCATCTCTGACATTTCGAATTGGCATGTCCCATGAAATTTTCAAACCGCCCTGGTTGAAGCGGAACTGGGCTTTTGCAACAAGGATTTCCTGAATTTTCAATACCTGACCTTTGATTTTTTTTGAAAAAGGGAAGCAACTGCCAATGAAGCACAAACTCAGCACTCAAACAGCAAAGCTTTATACTTAACCTTTGTGTTCTTTAACTCTCTTTCTATCTCTCTCTCTCTCTCTCTCCCTCTCTCTCTTTCACCTGTAAATGACAAAACTTGTAATGTTGTATTGGGACAGCTATGGTGCAAACTTTTAGCTATAGTTACCAACAAACGCCTCTGAATTCAAATGAGGCAGTTATACAACCACACCACGTAACACTCGTTTATATTTTGGCACATACCCCTCTTCCCTCCTCTCCTCATCATTCTAGGATTCATGATGCACCAGTGCTTCTTTTTGGACTGAAACACAAGTTCGTAGGAGCTCCCACTCTAATCTTTTCTCGGGTGACCTTCTCTCCACTGCCTTAATACCTTGATTGTGAATATGATTCATACAAAGTGGGCTGGAAGGTAGGCCACTCCACCCCTCAGCCTGTGACAACATTTAATTAGATCATCAATGATCTGTACCTCAACTCCACCCATTCACCTTCGGTACATGTGCATTGATACCTTTGCTGAATTAAAATCTATCAGTTTCGTTCTTGGAAATTATCAACGCTTTGACGGGGAGCGAGTTATGTGGTTTCACCGTTCTTGTGTAGAAAAAGTGCTTTAAGAATAACTGGCATTTACACAGCAGTTTTGTGAAAGAATGTCCCAAGGCACTTAACAGGAGGGATTTCAATCAATCAAAATTTGAAACCAAGCCACAGTGTTAAATATTAGGACAGATGAACAAAAGCTTCATCAAATTGGTTGATGTTAACATAGAAACGTAGAAAATAGGAGCAGGAGTAGGCCATTCGGCCCTTCGAGCCTGCTCCACCATTCATCATGGTCATGGCTGATCATCCAACTCAATAGCCTGCTCCCGCTTTCTCCGCAAACCCTTTATCTAACTCCTCCTTGAAAATATAAAATTTTTTTAGCCTCAACTACTTTCTGTGGTAGCGAATTCCACAGGCTCACCACTCACTGGGTGAAGAAATTTCTCCTCATCTCAGTCCTAAATGGTCTACCCCATATCTTCAGACTGTGACCCCTGGTTCTGGACACCCCCACCATCGGGAACATCCTTCCTGCATCCACCCTGTCTAGTCCTGTTAGAATTTTATAGGTTTCTTTGAGATCACCCCTCATTCTTCTGAACTCCAGCGAATATAATCCTAACTGACTCAATCTCTCCTCATATGTCAGTCCCATCCCAGGAATCAGACTGGTAAACATTTGCTGCACTCCCCCTATAGCAAGAACATCCTTCCTCAGATAAGGAGAACAAAACTGCACACAATATTCCAGGGGTGGTCTCACCAAGACCCTGTATAATTGCAGCAAGACATTCCTACTCCTATACTGGAACCATCTCGCGATGAAGGCCCACATATCATTTGCCTTCTTTACTGCCTGCTGCACCTACATGCTTACCTTCAGTGACTGGTGTACGAGGACACCCAGGTCTCGTTGCACATTCCCCTTTTTCCATTTATAGCCATTCAGATAATAATCTGCCTTCCTGTTTTTGCTACTAACGTGGATAACCTCACATTTATCCACATTATACTGCATCTGCCATGCATTTGCCCACTCACTCAGCTTGTCCAGATCACAATGAAGCATCTCTGCATCCTCCTCACAGCTCACCCTCCCACCCAGCTTTGTGTCATCTGCAAATTTGGAGATATTACATTTAGTTAATATATTTTGCGAATAGCTGGGATCCCAGCACAGATCCCTGTGTCACCCCACTAGTCACTGCATGCCATTCGGAAAAAGACCCGTTTATTCCTACTCTTTGTTTCCTGGCTGCAAACCAGTTTTCTATCCATCTCAATGCACCACCCCCAATCCCATGTGCTTTAATTTTACAAGCTAATCTCTTATGTGGGACTTTGTCAAAAGCCTTCTGAAAGTCCAAATAAACCATATCCACTGGCTCCCCCTCATCAACTCTACTAGTTACATCCTCGAAAAATTCCAGTGGATTTGTCAAGCATGATTTCCCTTTCATAAATCCATGCTGACTCTGTCTAAATCTGCCACTGTTTTCCAAGTGCTCAGCTATTAAATCTTTTATAATGGACTCTAGAATTTTCCCCACTACCGACGTCAGACTGACTGGTCGATAATTCCCTGTTGTCTCTCTACCTCCCTTTTTAAATAATATCATAAGGAGTGTCTTAAAGGAGGAGAGAAAAGTAGAGAGGCAGAGAAATTGTTGGGTAGGAAATTCCAAAGCTTAACCTAGACAGTTGGTGGGATTCTTGAAATTGGGGATGCTCAGTGATGCAGAATTGGAAAAGTGCAGAGATCTGGGAGTTGTGGAGCTGAATTACAAAGATATGTGAGACCATAGGGGGATTTGAAAACAAAGTTGAGAATGTTAAAAGTGAGGTATTGGTTGGACCAGGAGCCAATGCAGGTCAGCAAGCACAAGAATTGATGGGTCATGGGCAAGACTTAGGGCTGGATTTTCACTATCGAGGCAAGTAGCTCGAGTCAGGAAATGTCCCAACTAGGCAGACACGCCTCAATTTAAAGTGCTCGGCAACATATAATTTTCGCTCTGGGGTTGAGAGTGTGGGATGGGATCAGGTCCACTGATCCCAGAAGCAGATCCCAGGTGGCCATGGGATCAGGCAAGTGCCAAGGCTGGCTGGTTAGAAGACTCACCTGGGTTCTCGAGATCAATGTTCCAGTTGTAATAAAAGCAGTTAGGTGCTCACCCCTCATATCACCTTACCCCCTCCCCCCAGCTACTCGCCATGACTCCTTATACCATCTGTGCCAATTCAATGCCAACTCATGCCCCCTAGCCACTCCCCAAGACCCCTAATGTACTCCATACCAGCTCAATACCAACTCATGCCCCTTCCATGTCCATTCACCCACTACGCACTTTGTACATAACCAATGAGCCATATAATAGCATGTGTGGAACAGTTGAAAGAAAAAAAATACTTCAATTCGGAAATATTCCTTGAAAATAAAGCATGCTGTTCCTATAGAAGTCTCAATCAGACAGACCATTAGAGTATCATTAAAGAAGCTTCAGACACTTCTTACCTCTTAATCTTGTCCAAATAAACATTGAGGCATTGACAAAGATATTACAGGAATAACTTATTACAACCACTTAAAGATGTCAATCAACAATGTCAACAATTCACTTCACTTGTCAAAACAGATTTCCTGCTGACCTTATGCTTTTACTAGTCTGGGTTCTCAGCCAAACCTGCATAAACAGGACAAGTGCCCCCCTTGGACAGGAAGTCCCAACAGCAATTACTTCTGGCCAAGTGGAGGGCCAGCAGCTCTCTTGTCCCAGCAGCACTACCATAGGTGGTGGCCACTGCCAGAATTGCAGGCATTCCTGAACAATAGGAGCCACAGAGCTCAGATTTAAAAGTAAGTTTGGGATCTCACCAGGCAGGGCTGACAAGTCCTGGCAATGCAGGTGGGTAGCAAGGATCATCAGAGCGGCAGGGATGGGGCATCTGTAAAACTTGGTGCCAGCCTCCCCTGCTGCAGGTAAAATCCAGCAGCAGCAGAAGGAGGCCATTTAAGGGCCTCAATTAGCCCTGAGGAGAGTGGACCTGCCAGATGACTCCCCCGCCGTTGATAAAATAGCAGCAGGGGTTGGGTAGGCAGAGAACATGGCGTCACTGCTATGGCACCAAATTTTACACCCCGTGCCAACTCTGTCCCATCCTTAGGGAGCTGTAAAGTTTCATCCATAGGTTGATTAATGGGAACAGAGGTTTGTTTATTCCACATAATGCATCTACATAGCCCAGTGAGACTAATGCTTGAACACTGCCCCCTTAATGCTTGTTACACTTGATCTCCCTCAAGAGGAATTTTGGGAGCTCAATAAAAAAATACAATAACAAACTACTAAAGCTAAACCATCAAATAAGTACATGCTAATGTGCATCTAGTGCATGCATCAGTTATAATGCAGTGTAACATAACCAAACCGCCACCCCCCCCCCCCCCCCCCCCCCCCACTCCCCTTTCCAGGTAATTCAGATTTAATTATCAAACAATTTTTGTAATATGCTCTGAAAATTCACAATTTGAACACTCATTAACTTAATCGAGTTAGCATTTTTGCAGGCGCAACTTGTGCGTGAAAGGTAAATTGGATGGATTTTAATAATTACTCATAATATGTAATAAATTACCCATAATATGCAATAAAATGTATTGCTAAAGTGTACTTGACTTTTCATCAAACATCTGGCATTAAATTGGAAGGCAATTAATCTCTTCATGACCGAACTGAAAGCGTTCTTTGCCTTCTTTATCAGATGAGAGAATAATTAACAATTCACAATCTGACCATTTAAACTTTTCAGTGTTTAATTATACTGCTGATTATTTTTCAACTGGTAGATTGTTTTTATTTTTGAGTATTTAACGGATTCTTATGAATAACAATTATTTTGCTGGCAAAGTTGTATTTTAATAGTACTGTCTACTTAGTTTGTGACAACTATGGTTCTGTGGGTAGCACTCATGCCTACAAGATGGAACAACAAGAAACTTGAGCAGAAAGTTCTTGGGTGACATCCAAGTGTAGTGCTGAGAGAGTGCTGCACTGTTGGAAATGCTGTCTTTCAGATGAGACTCCAAACTGAGGCATGTCTTTTCTCTCAGATTCCATGGTACTTTACAGGGAGTTGTCCCCGGTGGCATGGGCAATGTTTATCTCTCTCAATCAGCATCACAAAATAGATTATTTTACCATCGTCATTATCATATTCCTGTTTGTGGGAGCTTTCTCTACATTGGCTGCTGAATTTCCTGCATTACCACACTTCAATTATTCCCTTCAAATGCACTTCATTTGCTGCCAAGCACTCTGTGATATGCTAGGACCTGGAAAGGTGCTATATAAATGCACGTCCTTTTATTCTTTTCAGAAGAATGTCTCAAAGGAAGGCGTCCTCCTGATGTAACAGACCTTTTTAATTGGCCAGAATCTTCAGGTCAGCGAGCTCGCCGACACATAAAATGATGCACGGTGACATCGGGTGTGTCCCCCAACATCACCGCACGTCATTCAGACCTTGAGTCCAGTGGGTACGCACCAGAATCGGCTGCGCGCCCACCAGACTGTCAAAGACCTATTAATGCCATTGAAATGGCAATTAAACTAATTAACAGAGCTGCCCATCCAACCTTAAGGTTGGTGAGGGGGAGCAGGCAAAGAGCTCAGGCAGCCTTCACATTTATCATGAATCCTCATCTACGGGCGGGATGAGGTTTCATGAAGGTTTTTGAAGTTTAACAAAACTTTTTAATATAATTCATGGACACGTCCCAGTTCAGGTGACACTGTAATATGAGCGGACATGTCTTAAAATTTTTTTTTCTTTACTGAAATTTTCACAAATCAAACTAATCTCCCTGAGGCAGCTCTGTGCCTCAGGGAGATTTCTGCATGTGTGCAAAACAGCGCAGGCCCCGACTCAGCCTTTTCCCCTCCCCCAGCCCGCACAGGGAGCGCTCAGCACTTCCGGATGTGCGTCACGCTGGGCGGGCCTTAATTGGCCCCGCCCACGTAAAATAGCGGTGTGCAGCCGATCGCGGGCGGCGATTGGCCACGTGTCTGTCCACGCCTGCTCCGGTCCGACCCCCCCACCCCCGACAACGGAGAGAAAATTCTCCTCATTAATTAATTCATACAATGTCGGCATTCCTGGCAAGGCTAACGTTTATCGTCCATCCCCAATCGCCCTTGAGGAGATAACGGTGAACCACTTTCTTCGACGGCTGCAATCCTTACGGTGTCGGCAACCCGCATTGCTATTCGGGAGGGAGTTCAAAGGCTTTGAACCAGTGGCAATGAATATTGTCAATAATGATGTGTTTTTAAGCAAAGATGGCGTGATATTTGGAGGGGAACGTCCAGTGAGAGAAAAGCTCAGCAGACCCACTCTACCCAGAGTCCATGTACAATTAGTCGATTTTTGCGGTCTTGTGGAGTCCGTGGACCATGCATATATAGGGTGTTGTAGGCTGCACTCCCTTTTTAGTTACCTGAACAACCTGTTATTAATGTTTTGTTTGCACTTCAGCCCCACGCTCCTGATCTATGGGCACCCAGTGCGGAAGGGGGTCGTGAACCTGCTCCTGGGCCTGGCCAAGTTGGCCATTAACAGGTCCAGGCAGCGGGCGATCGACGGGGGAGTCCCGCCCGATTGTTTGTTCCTCTTCCGTGGCTACGTTCGCTGCCGGATGTCTTTGGAGAAGGAGCACGCGGTGTCTGCTGGCACTCTCGAGGCCTTCCGTGCCCAGTGGGCACCGCGGGGACTGGGGTGTTTTGTTGACCCCTTTAATCACATTTTAATTTAAAGTTTGTAAGTTTCCTTTAAACTTTGTTCTTGGTTTTACAGCTGACCTGAATTAGGGGCTGTGCCTGATTTATCCCAATTTTGTTAATTTAGTTTAATTGTTTTAACTCGAAAAGAGTTACAATTAGTCGATCATTGACATCCTCCCACTTCCACCTCTGATGCTTTTACCAAGTCACACACCTTCCTGACTAAAAACTATGTATAGAAGAACTGTTCCTGCATTGTTACTGGGTCAAAATCAAGGAGGTCCCTCCCAGTTGTAGCTTCACAGCACAGAATGAAGCATTTCTAGAACCTGGGCTCACCACCGCTTCTCAAGGGCAATAAACGCTGACCTAGCAGCGATGCTCACATCCTGTGTGAAAACAAAAATGCATTGCTCTTCCTAACCCCGCTGACAAAAAATAAGCAGCCCTGCTGATATCTCCAGAGGGAGAATTTTAACCCTTGGCATGTGGGCTCGGCGGGTGCAGTCGGGAAGCTGAGTGACACCCGCGATCGGGCCCGGAAGGCAATTTAGCACAGGCGGGCCAATTAAGGGCCCATCCAACGTGAGTCCCCAGTGGCAGCACTCAGCGCTGGCCTGTGCGGATGTTGGGAGGAGGTGGGCAAGCTGGGCGAGCACCACCTTCTCACATGCACGTGAGTGTGCTACACAATCTCCCTGAGGCAGAACGCTGCCTCAGGGAGATGAAGATTATACGAAAAAATAATTTTACGAATAAAAACATCATGAAACATGTCCCCTCATGTGACTCTGGGCAGGCGCATGTTATTGATGAAAAATGAAAGTTTTATTTGATTTTTGTTTGCTTTTGGAAACCTCATCTCGCCCGTGGATGAGGTTTCCAAACAGGGTGCAAAGGCTGCTTTGCGCTTTCACCTGCTCACCAACTGTAAAGTGGAAATAATTTTTTTGTTGCCTGTCCAATTAACATTTTAACGACCTTAATAGGCCTCTTAACTGTTGGCAGGCGCGCTGCTGACTCTGGCGCAGGCCTGCCGACTGAAGTATCGTTGCGAGTGCACGTTGATGTCGGGACGCTCGCCTCAATGTCATCGAGCTTCATTTTACGCTCGGTTGGGTTGGGCGCATGCCCGCCTGCCAAGTGAAAGATTTTACTCCAGGATCTTCAAAAAGATAAAGGCAAAGGTAATCTGAAACAAAAACAAAAAAATGCTGGAAAAACTCAGCAGGTCTGACAGCATCAGAGGAAAGACAGAGTTAACGTTTTGACTCGAAACGTTAACTCTGTCCTTCTCTCCACTGATGGTGTCTGACCTGCTGAGTTTTTCCAGCATTTTCTGATCTTCAAAATGTCCTTTGATAGTAATTATAACAATTCCCTCTTAAAATGAACAATTAAATTTTAGCTGCTTAAATTTCTTTGGGTCAATTAAGCTGCGTAGAGAGAGGGTAATGGAACAATGAGGACTGACATTTACATAGAACCTTTAAGGTAGCAAAAGCTCCCAAGATGCTCTGCAGGAATGTTATCAATCGAAATTTGACAGCAGGCCATCATAGGAGATATTGGATCAAGGGGACCAAATGCTTGGTCAAAGGAGAAAACAGAGGGCTTGGGATCAAGGCATCTGAAGGAGTGCCCACCAATGATAGAGCAATAAAAATGAGCTTGAAAACAAGTGGAACATTTGGCCGGAGGCCCTCTGTGTGCTAAGGTCAGGCGAGACCCGAGAGGGTTTTGAAATGAGGACGAGGAGATTGGAAGCAAAACAACTGGGGATGCAAAACCGCTGAAGGTTGACGACCAAGGTATAATGGAACTGCAGCATTTTACGTGAGAGAGGACGTAGTCAATTAAGTCTGGGAACTGGAGGCCCTAATAAAATGAAGAGACATGATGTTTTAATCTTAATATAAATTTGGCTTTAACTCAGCAGGACGGGAATTAAATATTCCAGGTTTGTAGACAAAATAAGGAAAGAGAGAAAGGGGGGGTGTGGATTTATTTATATAGAAACGTACAAATAATGTTTTATTGATGTTGGCTGTCAGATGGAATCTGTCTGGGTAAAGTTGAAAAGCAGTAAATGACCTATGATCAAATTAGGAGCATGTTATCAACGTTTACATAGAGCCAAATAACTTGTGAGGGGAGTTATAACTCGGAGAGACTTGTCATGGGGCCAGTTCTAGCCATGGGTGGCACAATCTTTACCGTGGCTGGCAGGCGTGCGCCCTACATGCTTGAGGGTAAGAGGGCGCGCGTTGATGACGGGCGAGTGCCCTGACGTCAATGTGCAGTCCCCCGATATTTCACTCGGCGGGGGCCTACTAAAGCCATTAACAAGGTCATTGAGACAAAATTCCCACTGCCCGTCCAGCCTCACGGTGGGCGGGGCAGGTGAAAAGGCCGAGCGGCCTTTGACTTTTTCTTTTAAAAACCTCATCCGCGGGCGGGATGAGGTTTCCGACGTCAAACAAAAACAAAATAAAAGTTTTTTAAGATTTCATTTATAGCGTGTCCCTACTCGAGCGGCAGAGTCACACCAGGGGGCGTGTTTTATAACATTTAAAAAAATATATATATTTCTAATTTTTAAAACTGTTCGCCTCCCTGAGGCAGCTCTGTGGGCTCAGGGATATTTCCAAGCGCACCCTCCACACCTCCCCCAACCCCCCCACCCCCACCCCCACACCCAGGCACCATGTGTGAAGTTCACGCTCGCCCTCCTCCCTGACCGCACAGACAGCGCTTGGCGCCGCCGCTCGCATTTCACGCTGGGCCGGCCTCAATCGGCCCACCCACGGGAAATCGCGGCCCGGCCCCAAGCACAGGCAGCGGTCAGCTTCCTGACTGGCCGGGCCCACTCCGCCCGACAAGGGCAAAATTCCGCCCGGGGTGTTTGGAACTGAAAATCGGCAGTTACAATGGTCAGGGATCCTTCAAAGTCCCCCGGGAGCGTATCCTTAATCAGCATGTTGTAGGAAGAATGCAGTGTTGGTTCTTATTTTGGGTAATGGGTCTGGACAAGGAAGTAACACCTAGATAGAAACAAAAAAACTGCGGATGCTGGAAATCCAAAACAAAAACAGAATTACCTGGAAAAACTCAGCAGGTCTGGCAGTTCTGTCGAAGGGTCATGAGGACTCGAAACGTCAACTCTTTTCTTCTCCGCCGATGCTGCCAGACCTGCTGAGTTTTTCCAGGTAATTCTGTTTTTGTTTTGAAGAACACCTAGAAGTAAGAGAGAGAACAGTGCCCCTTACTTCACATTTAGGAAAAAAAAGAGTGATTCAAGATAACTTTGTCACAGAACTTAGGAACAGTCCATTCAGCAACTCCAACCTCATCTGCTTGTCAATGGCTGATCTGTACCTTAATCCCATCCATCACACTTGGCTTCATATTAACTTTTTTATCCTCATTTATCAACAAGTCATCTATCTCGGATTTGAAATGATGAATCGAGCAAGCAGCTACTGCTTTTTGAGGGAGAAACTCCCACACTTGTGCCATCCTTTGTGTGAAGGAGCGTTTCCTAACTTCTCTTCTGAAAGGCCTGGGGCTTAGATTTTAAAGTCCCTTTTTAAATTTAGATTAAATTAAAATGTCCCTTTCCTCCAGCCGACAGAAAAATGTCTCTCTCTCTCTATCCTATAAGTGCCTTAAAAACCAGAACATCTTCAATCAAATACCCACTTAAACTTCTATATTCCAGGAATATTAGGCTGATTCGTGTAATCTTTCCTCATCGTCTCACCTTTGGAGCCCTAGGCCGGAATTTTCAGCTCGGAGGGCGGGCACGATCGGCAGGCCCAGAAGTGGCCGAGAAATGGACCATCGACCGCGATCGTTCCCCACCCGCGATCTTACGCTGGCTGGCCAATTAACGGTCAGTCAGCGTAAGCGGGCTGCAAAAGCTCAGTGCTGCAGGGATGAAGGCAGGGAGGAGGGTGGCTGATAACGTCAATGCGAGCGTGGGGCGAGCACTGACAGAATGATCCCTGAAGGCCGAGAGCTGCCTCAGGGAGCTGAAGACCCGAAACCCAGGGAGTAAAGTTTTTAAATTCAGGAAAGAAAATGTCCAAGCATCACAATCGGGCACCTGAATATAAAGATGATAAAAAAATGCTGTCTACGGATTTCTATTTTTATTTTGTTTAGTAATGGAAACCTCATCCCGCCCTTGGATGAGGTTTGCCGAGACATGTAAAGGCTGTCTGGCCGATTTGCCTTCCACCAACGTTATGGTTGGACGGGTTGTGTAAAATGGCAGACAATTGCGCCCTTAATGGGCTTCTTGATTGCCCTCTTAATTGTCGGCTGGCACGCTTCCGACTTCTGCGCCCGTCTGCCGACTGAAATATTGCGCAAGCGCAGGATGATGTCGGGACGCTCAGCAGAAGGCATCTCGAGCAATTTCATGCCCAATCAGGTTGGGTGCACTCCCGCCCGATTGGCGTAAAATTCAGCCCCTAGTAACATCCTGGTGAATCTGTGTGGCGCTCCTTCCAAAGCCAATATGTCTTTTCTAATCCCTCACTGACCTGCGTTAGCTCCTGCTTTAAAATGTCTTGATTTTAAAATCATCACCCTTGCTTTCAAATTCCGCCATTGCCTTCCCTCCCTATCTCTAATCTCCTCCAGCCTCAGAATTCTCTGAGATAGGTGCACGCGTCCAAATCTGACCTCTTGAGCATTCCTGATCTTAATTGCTCAAACCATTGGCAGCTGTACTTTCAGCCACCAAATCCTTGTGTTCTGTAATTCCCTTCCTGAGCCTCTCAACCCCTCTATCCCTCTTTCCTCCTTTAAAGGTTCTCTTAAAACGTACCTCTCCTGACTTAATATCTCCTAATATGGCTTGGTGGCAAATTTCGTTTCTGTGAAGATTCTTGGTACATTTTACTATGTTGAAGGCACTATATAAATGCAAGTTGTTGTCATAAGGTGCAGAAGTGGAGCTATACACAATACTCTGGATGTAGTCTAATCAAGGCTTTGTAGAACTGTTGCAAAACTTCCTCCCTTTATATTCTAGCCGTCTATTCCATTGGCCGCTACTTTTTTTTTTACCTGATTGGTACTTTTAGTGAACTGTGTAAATGGGCCCCCTGTAACCTGTAGGACCTCGAATGTCCCTGATTTTTTATCATTTAAAAGAACTGTATTTTTTGATCCAAAATTGATGACTTTACACTTAACTGCATTGAAATCCATCTACCACAGTGTTTCTTTTTATTCTTTCATGGGATGTGGGCATCACTGGCTAGGCCAGTATTTATTGCCCATCCCTTATCCAGAGGGCATTTAAGAGTCAACCACATTGATGTGGGTCTGGAGTTAGGATGGCAGGTTTCCCGCCTTAAAGGATATTAGTGAACCAGATGGGCTTTTATGACGATCGGCATCTTAATTCCAGATTTTTATTGAATTCAAATTTCACCATATGTCACAGTGATATTTAAACCCAGCATTACCCTGGGTCTCTAGAATACTACTCCAGTGACAATACCACTATGCCACCACTTCTCCACTCACTTAATCTATCAATCTCTCTTTATAATCTGATGTCCCTGTCTACATTACTTACTATTCCACCAACCTATGTGGTGTCAATCTTCAAATTAATTAACTGAAGTGGAATGAAATAGGACTAAAATAAACTGGCTACAAACAGATTGTCAAATCAGCCAGCATCACAGCGGTGGAAGTTATTTAAGTGAAAAATGGGCTGGGTACAGGTTTAAAAAAATTCTAACTAGGGCAGAAAAGTTTATAGCAGAGGCAAGGGGTTCGTGGGTATATACAGGCAGTAGACCAAAAATGGAATTTGAAGAAGGAAGCAGATATATTATACACATACAGCCTGTGATTTTTTTTAGCTGAGACTCCACAATCTTAAAATGGGCCCTAAGAACTGTAAGAACCATGGTTTTGGAATTGGGGGTGAGAGGTTGGATAGAAAAGAAATCAGCCAGGATTACTCTTCTTTCTGACAAATGATGCACCTCCTTCCCACACCCACTCACCACCGCCACCAGCCCTTCCCCCTCCCCAGTGCCATCAGGAAGTGTTGTTTTTAAATAAATCCTTAGGACCCACTTCAGCTATGATGTCTTGCATGATTGACTAGTCAGCTGCCAATCACTCCCTGGGCTGGCACATAAAGCATGGGACCTTATACAGAGAAGTTCCTTATAATTAGTGCAGATGGTACCCTAGTGTGAGTAGTGGGAATTCAGTCTTTAAAAAAAAATGGGGAGATTAATCCAACTTTTTTTTTACAGATACATTTTCTGTCTGTGCTTGATTCCACATGTAGTGATGCCTCCTTTATCTTTCTTCTGCATTTTACATTTGGGCTGGAGAGCTGGTCTTTGTAGCTTTCACCTGGTTCTGCTGTGTATTGAGGGTCCTTTACAACGGTCAATCGAATCTGGCTCTCAGCAATTGCACCGAGCTCCCTTGCCTCCATCTTTTTTGGGCCTCCAGTACTATTAGAATTAGGGAGCTAGACTTGTTAGCACTATGGAGCCTCCATCACCCCACCATGGGCTGGCATGTCTTCAACCATCTTGGCTCTAAGAGCTCTATCTCTCTGTGCCCTCCTCCTTTAGGACTCGGTTTAACATCTAACATTCTGACCATGCATTTGGTTTCTTGTCTGAATGCTTCCTTCAATTTGGTATCAATTTTTATTTTGTTTTCTTCAGATTCCTGTGAATTACTTTGGGATGTTTTACTACATTAAAGGTGTTGCACGAGTGCAAGTTGCTTTTTTTAATGGTGTGCAATGAAGAGAGGTATAATGATGAGAATAGGATCGATTTGGATTGAGGAGGCAGGGGCCTGGATTTTCTAACTGGCGCAACCAGTATTTAGAAAAACCAGGCCACAATTATTTACAATTCCACTGACAACACCTTGCGCTTATACAATGTCTTCGAAGCAGTAAAACATAAGCTCTTCACAAAACCTTTCTCAACCAAAAAGAAATGACACCCAAGCCACATAAGGTGATATCCGGGCAAGCTTGGTCAAAGAGGTTCGTTTTAAAGAGTAAAACAAAAACAGAATTACCTGGAAAAACTCAGCAGGTCTGGCAGCATCGGCGGAGAAGAAAAGAGTTGACCTTTCGAGTCCTCATGACCCTTCGACAGAACTTGAGTTCGAGTCCAAGAAAGAGTTGAAATATAAGTTGGTTTAAGGTGTGTGGGGGGGGGGGGGGGGAGCGGAGAGAGAGAGAGAGAGAAGTGGAGGGGGTTGGTGTGGTTGTAGGGACAAACAAGCAGTGATAGAAGCAGATCATCAAAAGAGTGCCTTGATAGAGGAAAGAGAGGTGGAGAGGTTCAAAGAGAGAATTTCAGAGCATTGGGTCTCAACATTCTGAAAGCACATCAGTGATACAGCGATGAAAATCAGGGATACGCAAGAGGCCAGGGTTTAATGAGAACTTTCTATCATTGTGTAATGAAAAATAATGAGATTTTAAAAAAACGTAATGGATGGTTTAGCACCTAGAGTGGTAAGTGGGAGCCCAGAGTCAGAGCAGCTGGTATTGATTGGACTGTTGAAAGAATAAGCTCTGTTTGGAACCCCTTGGAACTTGACTGAGCTTGGTGCGTGAGAGATTCCTTGGCTGCTTGAGTTTTATTTCTTCAGAAAAGAACAAAAGCAAGAACCCCTGAGGATAATGGGATTTGAAGTCAATCATTACATTGAGATCCACTGCTAGTTATTGGGTTGAAGTTTTAAATTAGTCCCACAAAGGTGAATTCTTTGAAGTATTTCAAGGATTCATACCTCCTAAAGCATTGGCGGATACCAATCAGGCAAAGGTCTACTGAGAATATGTAACCATTATATACAGAGTGCACAGGAAGATAATCAGTCCCTTAAATCCAATGCTGTACGGCTAGTGCATGACATTTATCGGCAATAAAGGAAGAACTTGCATTTCTATTACCGTTTTCACAATTTCAGGGCATCCCACAATGCTTTACAGCCACGGATGTGCCTTTGAAGTGTAGTCACTGTTGTAACTTTAGGACATGAGGCAGCCCATTTGTGCACAGCAAGCTCCCACAAATAGCAATCAATGAAGTAACCAGGTGGTCTGTTTTAGATGTTAGCTGAAAGTTAAGTATTGACCAGGACACTGGAAGAATTCCCCTTCTCTTCTTTGTGTAATGTCATGGGTAGTTTTACATCCAGCTGAAAGGGCAATCTGGACCTTGGTCCAACACCTCACCTGAAATGTAACCTGAGACATTAAACGGAGGTTCTATCTGCTTTCTCGGATGAATATAAATGACTCCATTGCAATATTGCAAAGCAGAGCTGAAGTTCTCCAGCTCCCACTCTTCTTACATTACATCGATAACACTTCAAAAGTAATTGCTGACAGTGAAATGCTATGTAAATCGGCAAAGCAACAAGGAAGAGGTCCCTGGAAATAATGGGAAAGAGAATTGAGAGTGAGGGACTGAGTTACAGAAAATGACTGTTCTGATTCCTCCCACCATTTTCAAACTGTTTACACGTCCAAAAGCCATTTTCAAAAAAAAAAGTAGAGGGATTCAGTACCAGTGAAAGAGGAATTTTGTACAGAAGCTCTGCTCCTTGAGGTCCTGGGAAAGAATAAATTAGGAGTAGAAGGCAGTGAGATGTGTCTTGGTTTTAATGCTATGAGGATGTGAAGCTGACTGGTTTTATCGCTGAACTTCAAAACTTGATTTTCTTTTCCCCATTTCATCAAACTGTCAGTTGTAATCAGTCAGCTTTGGATGCAGTGATAATCCTCCTAGACTAAACATCCTGATGTGGTGAAATCCTTGATAGAGTGACACTCCTTGTATGCTAAATCTGCTGGAAGTAATTAAGACAGTCATAAAGCCCTTCTTTTAAAATAGAAAAACGTTCGGCATAACACAACACCTGCCCAGTGAAATTGATGCTCCTTATTGTTCATTTTCTAGGAACATAGGAACTTAAGAACAGGCAAAGGCCATTCAGCCCCTCGAGCCTGTTCTGCTATTCCAGTCAGATCAAATCATGGCTGCTCTGTACCACAAATCCTACCCTTGATGTTGATATCTTACAGCAATCTATCGATCTCAGCCTTGAAAGATCCCAGAATTTGCAACGTTTTGAGGGAGAGATTTCCAGATTTGCGCTACCCTCTATGTGAGAAAGTGTTTCCTGATTTTGATTCTGAACGGTTTTACAAAAAATAGACTGCAGCTTCACCAACTACCTACAGTCATATTGAACTTTTTAAGGGAGACCTGTGTTTTTTTTTTAGAGAAATACAAGTAAAGACTTCAGAAGATGGACTGATGCTGTAAAGTGACCACTTTCTGGAAAATTCCTACGTGGATTATACTGACAGGCCTGTCCTGAGAACATGGAATTTCACACCTGAAGAGGTATCAAGGCCCACTTTAAACAGAGACACTTGAAAGGAAGGTATAGAAAATGCAGAAGGCCATGCTTTCTCTCCTGTGTTAGTGGAGACAATGGACTGTGTCCCATCAGAAATGTGAAATACCCATCTCCTGTCGATTTATATCCCAGAATGTGCAAAAAAGTGTTCTGAGATGAAAGCAAAATGGACTGTAGGTGCAAGACATGCCAATTTCCGCACCACCGACCAGCCCCACCCCCCACTCCCTGGGATACACTGAGAAAATGGGTGAAAACTGGCTGAAGACCAGCAAGTGACAGAAGCAAGAAGAGCAACAGGATCTCTCTAAGATAAAAGCAAAATACTGCGGATGCTGGAATCTGAAATAAAAACAAAAACAGCTGGAAAGATTCAGTAGGTCTGACGGCATCTGTGGAGAGAAAGAGAGTTAACATTAACTCTATCCTTCTCTCCACAGATGCTGTCAGACCTGCTGAGTTTTTCCAGCCATTTTTGTTTTTTTCAACAGGATCTCTCTCTCTCTCTCTTGCTGGAGGCAAGTTGTCTAGCAGGTAGCAAGCAGAAAGAAACAGGACAACCTCTTCAGTTACCACCTCAGGGGCAACCAGGTCACTTCTCCTCCTCGCACAAGCCAACAAGTGTCTGCAATAGACTCTGAATCTGCCAAAGTCAGCTCTACCTAACTTACCCAAATAAATAGCTGTAACATGTCAACATCCAAACCTCATGGACAAGTCAAGGGCTAATATGTAAATTCTTAAACAACCTTTATTTGGAACGTTGCCTTCTCTTTCCTGATGTGTTTTGTGTGTTTCTGTTTGTGTGTGTGTTGTGTGTGTCTGTCTGTGTGTTTGTGTCTGTGGGCGTGTATCTGTCTGTGTGATTGTGTCTGTGGGCGTGTGTCTGTCTGTGTGTTTGTGTCTGTGTGATTGTGTCTGTGGGCGTGTGTCTGTCTGTGTGTTTGTGTCTGTATCTGTGTGTGTGTGTGTGTGTGTCTGCCTGTGTGTGTGTGTCTGTCTGTGTGTGTGTGTTTGTGTGTGTGTCTGTCTGTGTGTGTGTGTGTGTGTGTGTGTGTCTGTGTGTGTTTGTGTCTGTGTGTATGTGTGTTTGTGTCTGTGTCTGTCTGTGTTTGTGTGTGTGTCTGTGTGTGTGTGTGTCTGTGTGTGTGTGTTTGTGTCTGTGTGTGTCTGTGTGTGTCTGTTTGTGTCTGTGTCAGTCTCTGTGTGTGTGTGTTTGTGAGTGTTTAAAATGTTTAAAATTGATAAGGAGGAAGAATTGGATAAGCTGTCAGTACTTAAAGTTGATAAGGCACCAGGACCAGATAAGATGCACCCAAAAATATTGCAGGAGGAGAAGGAGGAGGAAATTGCAGAGGCGCTGGCAATAATCTTTCAATATTCCCTGGATTCGGGGGAGGTGCTGAAGCACTGGAGAGTTACAAACATTAAGCCCTGGTTCAAAAAAAAGGTTGTAAAGATCTGCCCTGCAATTACAGACCAGTCAGTTTCACTTCAGTGGTGGGGGAACTTATAGGCCTGAACTTTTCCCACGTTGGGAGGAGCGGGCAGGAGTGGTCCCGTGCCGAACGCCGCTCGCAATCGGCTCCGCACCGCCATTTTACACAGGCGGGCCAATGAAGGCCCACCCAGTGTAATACGCGAGAGGTAGCGCTCAGTGCGACCTGTGCGGGCAGGGAGAGGGGAGAAAGTCGGGGCCAGGGCTTTTCACGCCCATGTGTGAGAAAGAGTGCTTCAACCTCCCTGAGGTACGGAGACATTAAAAATGTAATGAAACATGTCTCCTCCTGTGACTGTGTCACATGAGATGGGACATGTATTTATTTTTCATATAAACTTTTTATTTAAGCACCAAAAGCTTTAGGAAAGCCCATCCCGCTCGTGGATGAGGTTTCCTAAAAATATATATGAAGGCCGCTTGGCCTTTTCACCTGCCCGCCAACCGTAAGGTTGGACGGGCAGCGTAAAACTTGACGTGACTTCCTTTGTTAATGGCCTTAACATCAATTATTGGCAGGCGAGCAGCCAATCCCGGCGCATGCCTGCCCAATGAAACATCGCAAGACAGCGCGATATCATCGGAACGCACGCCCGACATCATCGCACGTCACTTTATGCGCCGGCCTGTCAGGCCCCACCCCTGCACACTGACTGAAAAGTCCTGGCCATAGAAACAACTATTCAGGGCACAATTAACAGTCACACGGAAAAACGTGGATCGATTTGTAAGAGTCAACATGGATCCGTTAAAGGAAAATCGTGTCTAACTAACTTGCTGGAGTTTTTTTGAAGAGGTAGCAGAGGTGGTTGATGAGGGCAAGGTCGTTGATGTGGTGGATGTGGACTTCCAAAAGGCGTTCGATGCAGTGAGACTTGTGAGGAAAGTTATGGGTCATGGAATGAAAGGGACAGTAGCAACGTGGATACAAAATTGGCTGAGGGATAGGAAACAGAGAGTAATGGTTAATGGGTATTTTTCAGGCTGGAAGAATATTTATAATGGAGTTCTCCAGAGGTCGGTATTGGGACCCTTGGTTTCCTGATATATATGAATGAGTTAGATCTTGGTGCGCAGGGGACAATTTCGAAGTTTGCAATGACACAAAATTTGGGATAATTGTAAACTGTGAGGAGGACAGCGTAGAACTTCAAAAGGACATTGACACATTGGTGGAATGGGCAGATAGGTGGCAGATGAAGTTCAATGTGGAGAAGTATGTGGTGATACAGCTTGTTACAAAGATCATGGACAGGCAGTATAAAATAAAGGATACTCTTCTAAAGTTTGTGCAGGGGCAGGGAGACCTGAGTGTACATGTACATAAGTCATTAAAGGTGGAAGGACAAGTGGAGAGAGCTGCTTCTAATGCGTACGATTTTCCAGTCTTCATAAATAGAGACATAGAGTACAAGAGCAGGGAGGTTATGATGAATTTATATAAGTCACTGGTTAGACCTCAGCTGAAGTATTGTGTACAGTTCTGTGCACCACACTATAGAAAGGATGTGAACGCATTGGAGAGGGTGCAGAAGAGGCTTATGAGAATGGTTCCAGGGATGAGACACTTCAGTTATGAGGAAAGATTAGAGAATTGGGATTGTTTTCCTTGGAGAGGAGAAGGCTAAGAGGAGACTTGATAGAATCGAAATCATGCGGGATCTGGACAGAGTAGATAGGGAGAAGCAGTTCCTGCTCGTAAACAGATCATGAACCAGAGGGCACAGTTTTAAAGTGTTTTGCTAAAGAATCAAATGTGAGTTGAGAAAAAGCTTTTTCACACAACGGGTATTTAGGGTTTGGAATGCACTCTCTGGGAGTGTGGTGGAGGCAGCTTCAATTGAGGCATTCAAGAGGGCATTGGATGATTATTTAAATAGAAACAATGTGCAGGTTTACGGGGAAAAGGCAGGAGATTGGCACTAAGTTAAAATTCTCAGGGAGCCAGTGTAGACACGATGGGCTGAATGGCCTTCTTCTACCCCGTAACAATTCTGTGACTCTGTGTGTGTCGCGTCTTTATTATCCTCAGGTTTTAGTAACTATTAAGCTTACCCTGTTTTTCAAGAAAGCCTGACTAAATTGGCTCCTTATGAAAAGTAAACACATTCGGAGTTGGAAAAGGTATCCACGGCGACAGAATTTTAAACAACCTTTGTTGTGGCCAACCGAGGAGGTTGGAAAAGAGGGGAGGAGGCGGTTTGTTCCTCCTCACCCGATCGTAGCTCTAATTTTAAGATTATTTCCCCTTGTTCTTGATCTCCCCAACCACAGGAAATAGTTTCTCCAGATCTACTTTTGCAAACGCTCCTAGCATTTTAAACACCTTGATCAGCTCATCCCTCAATTCCTGTGCACAAAAAGAACACAAGTCCAGTCAATGCAACCAGCTCTCATAATTCAACCCTTTGAATGATGATTCTGGAGAATCTGCGCTGCACCCCAATATATCCTTCCTGAGGTGCAGTGCCCAGAACCAAATGCCCTCGTCCAGGTAGGGTCTAAATAAAACACTGTATTAAACCACGCCCCCCCCCCCCCACCCCAGCTTCTCCCACTACCTCCCATTACCCCACCATGAAATAAGGAAACAGACTCCTGTTAGGAGATAATTCCATTGATGCCATGTCACCACTAACGGCTGGATTTTTAGGGCCCAATGGGGTTGGGCACAAAGACGGCGAATAAGGAACTTTGCACCACTAGCCAGCGTGCTGACATCATCCTGCTCCTGGGCCATTTTCTTCAAGGTGGAATGGAGGGTGGGGGGGGGCAGGGTGGCAGGTCGACTCGCCCATAAGCCTATTACAGAGGCCAGCTGGAATGTTCCGGTTGGTCTGCGGGCTCCCAGGGCACTGGGGGCTATACCAGCTGCCTGTAGGTGACCTCCCAGTGGCAGACTGGGTTCCAGCACTCCAGGTAGGTTTTGAGGCCTTCCCTGCCTGCCTGGCTTCAGCTGCAGTCGCAGATTGCCCCCTTCACAAAAGTGGCCTGGCTGCTCAGGGCATTTCTTTTTTTTAACTTTGTTGGAAAAAGGGAGCCTCCACCTAGAAGTGCCCTCACTCTTACTTCATTGAAGAAGCAGCAAGCTGCCTTTTCAGGTCTGAAGCGTCTCCTATTGGCCGTCTAGCTATGAGAGTCCGCCCGCAATCCTTAATTGAATAGAAAGCCCACCCTCTGGCCAATGATTGGCCAATTTGGGGAAAATCATAGCCGGGTGACTGTTTCGCGCCTAAAGAGGTTCTGACCCATATTTGGGAATGGGCGCTGATGAGACCACATCTGGAGTACTATGTACAAGGTTGTTCTCCATACTTAAGAAAAGATGTAAATGCATTGGAAGCAGTTCACAGAAGTTCACTAGATTAATACCAGGAATGGGCGGGTTGTCTTTTGAAGGAAGGTTGGACTGGTTAGGCTTGTATCCAATGGAGTTCAGAAGAGTAAGAGGTGACTTGATTGAAACCTTTATGATCCTGAGGGGTCTTGACAGGGTGGATGTGGAGTAGATATTTCCTCTTGTGGTAGAATAAAGAACTAGGGGATCACTGTTTAAAAGTAAGGGGTCACTTATTTAAGACAGAGATGAGGAGAATTTTTTCTCTAAGAGGGTAGTGAGTCTTTGGAACTCTCTTATCAAAAGTTGGTGGAAGTAGAGTATTTGAATATTTTAAGGCAGAGCTGGATAGATTCCTCACAGAATAACAGAATCACAGGATCCTAACGGCACAGAAGGAGGCCATTCATCCCATTGCATCTGTACTGGCTTTCCAGATGAGCATTATGACCTAGTGCCATTGCCCTGCCTTTTTCCTGTACCCTTGCACATAGCTTCTATTCAGATAATCATCTCATGCTCTCTTGAATGCCTCGATTGAACCTGCCTCCACTACACTTCCAGGTAGTGCATCCCAGACCCAGACCACTCGCTGCGTGGTAAAGTATTTTCTCACATCATACTTGCTTCTTTTGCAATTCACTTTAAATCTGTGCCCTGTTATTCTTGATCCTTTTATAAGTGGGAACAGATTTTCCCCATCTACTCTGTTAAGCCCCCTCATGATTTTGAAAACTTCTATCAAATCTCCTCTCAGCCTTATCCCCTCCAAGGAAAATAGTCCCAACTTCTCCAATCTATCCTCTATTCTTGATTAACAGGGGGGAGAAAGGTTATCGGGGGTTGGAAGGAATGTGGGCTTGAGTTTACAATCAGATCAGCCATGATCTTATTGATTGTTGGAGCAGGCTCGAGGGGTCCAGTGGCCTAATCCTGCTCCTAATTCGTATGTTCATATGTTTGGATGTGGAACCAGCTGTGCACTCAGCTGAGTTGTCCCACTACAACTCCAATCCTGGCATCTACCCAGCAATGTGGAAAATGGCCCAGGTATGTCCTGTCCACAACAAGCATGATAAAACCAACCCAGCCAATTACGACCCCATCAGTCTACTCTCAAAATAATGGAAGGAGTCGTCACTTCTGCTATCGAGCAGCATTTATTCAGAAACAACCTGCTCACTGATGCTCAGTTTGGGTTCCACCATTGCTAATTAGCCCTTGACCTCATGAGAGCCCTAGTCCAAACATAGACAGAAGAGTTGAACTCCAGAGGCGAGGTGAGAGTGACTGCCCTTGACATCAAGGCAGCATTTGACTGAGTGTGGCATCAAGCAAAACTGGAGTCAATGGGAATCAGGGGGAAAACTCTCCGCTGGTTGGAGTCATACCTAGCACAAAGGAAGATGGTTGTGGTTGTTGGAGGTCAATCATCTCAGTTGCAGGATATCACTGTAGGAGTTCCTCAGGGTAGTGTCCTAGGTCCAACCATCTCCAGCTGCTTCATCAATGACCTTCCTTCCATCATAAAATCAGAAGTAGGGACGTTCACTGATGATTGCACAACGTGCAGCACCATTTGCAACTCCTCAGATACTGAAGCAGTCTATGTCCAAATGCAGCAAGACCTGGACAACATCCAGGCTTAGGCTGCTAAGTGGTAAGTAACATTCGTGCCACACAAGTGCCAAGCAATGACCATCTCCAACAAGAGAGAATCCAACCATCTCCCCTTGACATTCAATGGCATCACCAATGATGAATTCCCCCACTATCAATATCCTGGGGGTTACCATTGACCAGAAACTGAACTGGATCAACCATATAAATATTGTGGCTACAAGAGTAGGTAAAAAGCTAGGAATCCTGCAGCGAGTAACTCACCTCCTGATTCCCCAAAGCCTATCCACCATCCACAAGACACAAGTAAGGAGCAATGGAATACTCTTCGTTTGCCTGGATGAGTGCGGCTTCAAGAACACTCAAGAAGTTTGATACTATCCAGGACAAAGCAGCCCGCTTGATTGGCAACAGATCCACAAACATTCACTCCCTCCATGACCGACACAGTGGCAGCAGTGTGTACCATCTACAATATGCACTGCAACAACTCACCAAAGCTCTTTCGACAGCAACCTCTACCACCAACAGGGATAAGGGCAGCAGACACATGGGAATACCACGATTTGCAAGTTCCCCTTCAAGTCACAAACCATCCTGACTTGGAAATATATCGCCGTTCCTTCACTGTTGATGGGTCAAAATCCTGGAACTCCTTTCCTAACAGCACTGTGGGTGTACCTACACCATATGGACTGCAGCAGTTCAAGAAGGCAGCTCATCAGCACCTTCTCAAGGGCAATTAAGAATGGGCAAATAAATGCTGGCCTAGCCAGCAACGCCCGCGTCTCATGAAAGAATAAAAGACAGTACACCCACCTTTAGGTAAGGGGACCAAAACTGCACGCAGTACTTCAGGTGTGGTCTCACAAGCCAAACCCTCTATAATTACTGCAATATTGCTTTGCCTTTAGACTTCAGCTCCCTATCAATAAAATAAATCGCACCCATTACCTTTCAAATTGCTTGCTGTACCTCCATGTTAACTTTCTAAGTTGTGCAGCACAAAAACAAGCTATTCGGCCCAACTGGTCTGTACTGGTGTTTGTACTCCACATCTACCTCCCCTCACCCACTCAGTATATCTTTCTATTCCCTTTTCTCTTCTATACTCAACTCGTTTCCTTTCTTGTAACCATACTTCCCGACAGGTTCACGGAATAGTGACCTTGGCAGAATCATCTTTATTTTGTTTTTTCCTTCCCCCCCTTCTCCTCACCTCATGTAGTCCTTCCCTCATCAGCTGCTACAATGATTTAACTGGTTGAAGCTGGGTTCTGGGGATTTGTATGACTTAATATCACACTGGGTGCAGCATTTATATGCATTTAACTGCTGGTAGGGACAATCTCAGGGCATCCCATAATATTTCACAGACAATAAAGTACTTCTTCAAGCATATTCACTGTTGTGATGTTAGAAACAGGACAGCCAATGTGCACAGCAAAATCCCACAGCAAGAAAAATGATGTTCACCAGAAAGCCTGTTTTAGTGACGTTGTTTGAAGGATGAATATTGGCCGGGGCAGCTTGATTGTTCTTCTTCCAGGCAATGTCATGGGATCTTACACATTCACCTGAGAGACTAAATGCACCATCGGTTTAATATACCACCTGAAAGGTGGCACTTGTGACACTGCAGCAGTCCTTCAGTATTACATTGAAAGTGTCGGTCTGACTTATTGCTCTAGTCTTTGGGGTAGGAAAGGAAACCACAACTTCTGACTCAGAGATGAGAGATTTTTACGTTTTTATGCACCCACTGATGAAGGCTAACACAGGAAGGGTTATGGTCAAAACTAATCAGAAGCAAAACAGTTGATAGTGACAATTTGCTATGGCAATTTAGATTCCGTTGTAAGAGAGTTTGTCACATATGTATGAGCTTCTAAGATAAAATATAATTATTTTTATCCCTCTTCTACTCCTCAAGTCATATAGCAGGTCAACTGGTGATTCATCTTAGTTACTCTTTGTGGGATCTTGCAATGTGCAAATTGGCTACCACCTTTGCTTATGGAACAACAGTGAATGCACTTCAAAGGAATGCATCGGATGCTTTGAGACATTTGACAAACACAATCCAGGCACTCTCAGCTATAATGCAAGTTGTTTTTTCAAAAGGATAGCCTCTAGCTGCTCCCTGCCGGCATATTTTTAATAACCAATACGAATCCTTTCAGAACATTGTCACTACACTATTCATAACTGATCAAATTACATCTGGCTGGAGAAGGAGGAAATCGATTTGTCCTCTCCTTGACTACTTAATAACTTTCTTAAAAACGACCTAGAAAGAACCTTGCTAGGTGGAAATAGAATTTTCGTTGAGAGGAGAGGGAAATGAAGAATTTTATCTTCTGCCTCTTTGAAGATGTAAATATTTAATGAAAGATTTGTAGAAAGTAGATTCGGATTTGCTGAGTGTCTATACTTGAAGCAGTCATTTTGTGTTTTGCAGGAGGTAGGCGTGCTACCTGCATTAGGTTACCAATTCCAGTTGGTTCCATCCCATGATCTGTCTCCCCCAACTGCCCCCTTCCTCCAATGCATTAGTACCCAAAATATCAATCAGCAAATACTGGTAACTACAACACCTACAATCTTCTGTGATCCAGAAACTGTCCTATCCTTTCTTCTGAACCACAAGTGCTCTCAGACTGTATTGCACCCCTGGGGCGTCACTAGACTGACTGCAAGTCTGTAATGAATCAAACAGAAAAAGAAAATGATTGGTTTCCTGGATTGATTGCAGGAGTGTCCAGCAGATTATTCTGTAATCCTGGGAGATTCTGGTCAATCCTGGAAGGTTGCCAATCCTAATTTACATTTTTGTGAGCAGGAGGTTAGTAAAGACTAAGCCTTCATACCCAAGCATTACACTGGAGTCTTGAGGGAGAAATTGGTTACCGCCTGATCAAGAGTGTAAAAAGGGCAGTGTGACTGCAATACATGCCTAAGGTGATCAATCCAAAGATCACCTAAAATTGGTGCCAAGAACAGATTTCAATATCAAGCCTCTAGACAGCGTAGCCACTTGAATGTTCCAATTTTGAGCTGCCTGCCTTGCTGGCAGGGATCCTTGGGTAGGTCATGAGGTTGGGGATGGTGAACAGGAGCAGTCCAGCAGTGTCCCATAAGAGTGCCAACTAGGAACAGCACCTTCAAACCTTCAGGTTTTTATGTACTTAAGAATTATTTTCTCAGTATGAGCAGCAATGTTGGTGTACCTATCATTTATGTCCCCATGTTTTCCCTGTTGTACATTTTCTATATCTCAGTGCAATGTAGAGATGACACTAGTTATTTCACAGGTTTTATTCACAGTGCTTTAAAATGTCTACTCCATGCTTCAGCTCTGGTTTACTATAGTTTGTTCGCTTTTCTCTGTGTCTACACCGACGCTTAACCAATCAAGCACAGAAGGCAGCAATAGTAACAGACTCACGTAATCAAACACAGCAATTGAATAATGCACTCCTAATGTCAATAATTTTGTTTTCAAATGTAATATTAATGGTTGTTTTGCAGGCAGATGGTTTTGAAATTGTTGGGTCAGCTTTAACTCACTTTTTCAATTGGCGTGAAAGCAGAATGTAGACTCTGGGGGCAAATTGATTCATTTTCAAAAATGAAATATCCTTACGATTGTATTCAGAAATTCAATCTTCATTAATATTTTGTATGGTAATTGTGCCTAAAGGTAGGCACATCGTTTTTCCATTAAAATGATCATAAATGATAAATAAAGCTGTATCAAAAGATATTCATGTGCTACATACTAAGTGTTAGAAAACTCATTTCTTGTAACCCTTTAAGCCTAAGGAAAGCTTTGCATTAAACTATTTCTGCTCATGGAATCATGGGAGTGAGTTGGCTTTGTTTTCCTCAATTTAAAAGAATACTTTTTATAAAGCTTGAAAAAATAAAGTTAAGATGTTGGCATTTCCTTTATTAAGTTACCTGGACAAAAATCCAAACATGGCCAATTGTGAAAAATGCAATTAATGTTGAAAACTGTCCAAAAGGCCAACAACAATTCATCTTGGGATAGGTCCGAAACTTCCGAGGAGTGACAATTACCGTCGGATTGCCACTTTGCTCTTATTTTCTTCCCTTGCACCGGAGCTCCGCACTTCTCGCTCGAACTTCCAGACCAGGTCTCTGCAGGAATGCGGAGTAAACCTGGTCCTGGGAGCGCTTCCTCGTAGTTCAGGATTGTCGGAGGAAGCCAAGCCACGCCCTCTTTTTATGGCACTTAGCTGCCTTTTTCCGGTAAGTTTAAATGTCCCAAAGCCCACTTTGAGAAGCTACAGAGAGAAGGTCATTGCGTAAGGTAAGTGAATGAGGGGGTAGGGTGCCAGGTTGGAGCCATGTTTTAAAAAAAGTGTCTCAAAAGAGGACAGAGAGATAAAGAGGTGGAAAGCTGTATGGACGAAATCCCAGAGCTTCGGGTCTCAACAGCTGAAGGTGCATTTCCCAATGGTGGAGCTATGGGAACTGGGGATTTGGAAGAGGTCAGAATTGAGAGAATGCAGAGACCTCAGAGCATTGGAGGAGAGTACAGACTTGGAGAGGGGCCAGGCCATGGAATTTTGGACACAAAGGCTGAGAGTTTTAAAATCAAGTCATTGCTGGTCCAGAAGCCAATGTAGGTCAATGATGGATGATCAGAATTTGGTGCAAGTTAGGATGTGGGCAGCTGAGATTTGAATGAGGCAAATCATAGAACTATCCTACATGATACAAGACTTATGTATTTATAGCCTGTAGCTTTAAGGAGAAGTGTATGTTATGCCACAGGCTTTTTTTTATGGGGTAGCTTGTTAACTTAAATATCTTAATTGTATAATGATACTGTTTGTTATTGAGGAGAAATCAGATCAGAATTTACTTGTGCCTTCTTCAATAATATCTTCCAAAACTGTGCAAACTCCATCACCTTGAGGAACTAGGGAAGCAGCTGCATGGGAATGTTATCATCTCAGCTTCTTGTTCCTTTCCAAATGACACAGCATTCTGATTTGGGTACATATTGCTGTTCCTTCATTGTGGCTGAGCCAAAATCTTAGAAACCCTTACCAATAAGCAGCACTTTGGAAGAACTTTCAATATATGGACTGCGGAGATTCAAGAAGGTCCATCACCATTTTCTCAGGTGCATCTAGAGATGGACAACAGATGCTGACCTTGCCCACTGTGCCCACAACCAGAGAGTAAATAATAAAACTCTGTGGGCAGAATGTTCTGCTTCCACCAGGGGCAGGGATCGTGCTGGGCAGAGGCACTAAATTTGGAGTGATGGCAAAAGTGAGTTTCCTGCCAGCGCGAAATTAGTTTGCAATTTTGTCCTCTTGACTTTCATGGTGGGTCGAGTTTCCCCGCAGATCCATGTCGGGAAGCCCATTTGCATCCCTTTGCGTTTCATGAATGCTCATTAAAAATGCAACGCGCCGGAATCTCACTCCAAGATTAAATGCTACACCGGCAGATAATTGGAATGGTCTGTTTCACAACCGGATATAAGTGGCGCGCACCTGGTGACTCTCGCTTCACTAGTGACTTCGAGGTATGTAGACGCTTCTTCCACCTGCCTTTAACAGTGGTGCTGCGAGATGTCGGTGCTTCTATGAAAAGCTGCGCCAGAGCTGCTGCACGGGTGGCAACACTAGCGGGGAGGAGGAAGGCAGAGGCATGACTGGGGTGGAGTGAATGGAAAACGGGAGGGAAGGCTGGTGGAATGCAGATGCATGACTGCGGTGGGGGGGTGGGGGGTGGGGGGTTGGTGGCAGTGGAGGGGAGGTGGGGGAGTTTTGCCAAAGGTACAGGTGGTGGTAATGTAAAAGACTTGGTAGTGGTGGGAGAGAGGGAGATGGCGGGGCGTTGTCAAAGGTACAGAGGGTGGTAGTGTGAGACAGTCCTGGGGCTGAGCCCACACTGTCGGGGGCAGATTCAGAAGATAGTCCTGGGGCTGAACGGGCCATGCAAGAGGACTCTGCATTTGACGTAATTTTGAAGTGCAATCACTGTTTAATGTAGGAAACACAGCAGCCAATTATACCTACAAACAGCAATGCGATAATTGTACAGTAAAAGGTTAACATCAAGAGCAACTGATACTGATGTAACTGCTAATGTAACTATGGTGCACTGATACATGACAAAGAGACCGAGATCTGATGGGAAGCAGAAGTACAACCTTGTGTAGAGTATTGAGATGGTACATAGATCTGTAAATAAACAAGAATGGTTTTTACGAATAACAGTCTATGGTAGCATTCTTAGGGTAATGGGCAAACCTTAAAGAAACCCCATCTAGACCCTGAACTCCAAAACATCGAAGTCCAGACATTGAACCTAGCTGGCTTGTAGATCAGCATTAGAACTCTTGAGGTTATGGTTTGGTTCAAACAAGCAACATCTGGACTGAACTATTTATTTGCCTCTTAGAAGTAAATGAATCAAAATGTACAATCCTCAAAATTAAGTTCAACACATTTGCTGGTCAACCAGTTTACTTCCAGCCTTAACCTCTAATTCACCTCAAGGATAAAGAAAGACTCACTTTTATATAGCGCCCTTCACCACCTCAGACATCCCAAAATACTTTATAGTCAATGGAGTTCTTCCTAAGTGTTGCAATAAAGGAAATGTGATTTGCACACAGCAAGGTCCCATGCCCAGCAATGAGATCATGACCAGATAACCTGTTATATTTTAATCAGTTGAGGGAAAAATACCGGAGAATTACCCCCACTCTTCTTTGAAATAGTGCCATGGGATCCTTCATGTGCACCTGGGAGGGCAGGTGTGACCTTGGTTGAACCTCTCATCCAAAACGCTCCCTCAGTATTGCCCTGTGAGTGTCAGCCTGGATTCTGTGTTAAGTTTCTGAAGTAAGGCATGAACCCCAACTCCCGACTCAGAGGCAAAGTTGAGCAATAGCTGTTTATCTACTCATATCTAGAATGTTATCTTCCATTTCCCTGACTCTGTAGAATATGTCCAATCCCATAGGTAATCTATTCATGCCAGTCTGTCGCTGGAATGATTTTAATATAAATATTTATAGATGCTCTCTTCCGTCATCATATTTCAATGTTTTATATCAATTTGATTAAGGAACTTTCACTTCACAATCGGTATCTGACGTTATAATGATTATGGAATTGGTTTGAGGCAAGTTTCACTAACAGTGTTGCTGATTATGTTCATAAACTCAAATGACGAATGCTGCTGTATATAATGTTTTAAATCTTTATAACATTCTTCCTGTTCCATTGTACTGAATTACCAGAAACCCTAAAGCAAGTTCTGCGGAACATTAATGTAGCTTGATGATGTGTTTGTTCCTTAATCTGCTCACTCTCCATTTAGCATGCTCATCTGTTTATAGTTATTAGTTCATTCATGCTTTGCTTATGGCTAGTGACTTAGTTTTCTATTTGTACTTAGCACTTTGACTGTTTATCTTTAGCCATCTCACTGTGTATTAATGTCCATCAAATTTATTTTTGTTTCTTTAATTAGTTGCTGCTCTACTCTGGGTAATCGATACCAATGACTTTAGTTTGTTTTCATTTTTAGGACTGCTTTTCGAGCTAAATGAGGGTAAAGGCAGAATTATAGTTCCGTTGAGCTTTTGATGGGATCAGGAAAAGCAGGTGAAATTGTTTCCCATATCCTGGCCAATATTTTCCTCTCAACCAATATGAATAAAAGAGATTAACTAGTCATTATCTCATTGTTGTTCTTAGGACTATCCCACACACAAATTATATGTCTTACATTACAATACTTTACAGAAACTTACTTGTAGTCATTGTTCTAATACAGGAAATGTGGCAGCCAATTTGCGCATGGCAAGGTCACACAGACAGCAATAAGGTACCGACCAAATAATCAGTTTTAATGATGTTTGAAGGATAAATATTGGTCAGGACCCTAAAAAGATCTTCCCTGCTTTTATTTCAAGAATGACATGGGATCTGAGGAGGCAAATGGAGCCTGAAAAGCCTGCCCCCCCCCACAACAGTGCGGCACTCCCTCAGTAAGGCACTGAAGTATCAGCTTAGAATTTGTGCTGAAGTCCCCGAAGTGGGCTTTAAACCCACTGGGCGGGATTTTCCGCTTATGAGACTAAGTGTGGTGGCGAGCAGTTTCGGAGATGCCCACCCCACTGGCCAGAATGATGGTAACTCGCACCCGATTCCCCACTCAGAAGCTCATTAGTTAGGCACAGGCGAGTATCAGTCTGAATCACCTGGAGGGTCGAGAGCTGATTCGTCTGCCCATCAGCTGGCGGGGTCAAAGGTCTGGGAGCCGTGTTTAAATGCCAGTCCAACACATAATTTCACCCTCTCCAACCCAACTGTCTTCCAGGCACATGTGGAGATGTCTTGCAGCCACAAGAAGAAGGCTGCTGAAATATCAACCAGTGCAGGAAAAGGATGAATGATCTCATCTGCTCCGCCATGGTAAGTCATCCTTCAACTCCCTCCAATATCAAACTTTCATCATGGCATCATGCACCCAAATAGCTACTCTCTTCAGGGATCTCACACAACCATGAGCGGGGGACACATATCAACATTCATTCTCTTGCTGAGGCTTTCACATCACCACCATCCCACCTATTGTGTTGCTCACACTCCAACCTCTGGCCCTTCTGGGGAGGGTTTACCACACACAGGGGGCATACATCTCACCCAACCTCTGTTCCATCCCTTCTCATCGCCTGCCTTTCTTTTTTCTTTATATTGGCTAACTTGGTACACAACAGGCACGAGACAGCACAGACTGAGGGAGGGACGGCCTGCATTATTGCCCTCACTGAGGTCGAGGAGGCTTCAGCTGAGCTGGCTGGTGAGAATAGGGATTGGTCCAGTGGGGAAGGGGAGATTGGTCTCTCCCAGCAACATAGTACAGTGCACAGCTCCGTCACTTCAACCAATCCTGACATTTACAGTTAGTCACTTGCAGTCCTATCTAGTCCTTGCTCATTAACTGAAGCTTTATTTTCTATTTTCTAGGTGTCAGCAGATCGTGGCCCCCAAGCCAGCTGAGCACCAGTCTGAGCCCCCAGATAACATCCGAAGAGGAAGCTCTGGAAGAACCGCCACACGCTCCTCCATCTCAGAGACACACACGTCGGTGGGGCACAGCTGTAGATTAGGCTCCGGCTCACTTTCTGGGGAACACCTCACTGACAGGTCCACACAGCAGTCGGAGGCAGGGACAGCCCAGGCCTCTGGCACTCAGGGGGCTGCTGGAGACCAGCCACCCGCTCAGTCTGAGACAGATGATGAGCCTTTGGAGGCAGGTGCCAACTTAATGCTGGAGATGCATTGACAGGCGGCAGAACATCAGGCAGAGATTTGACAGTCACTCAGCAGACTAGAGCAAACGATGGAGGAGTCCGCTCGCGTTCTGTCTGATGTTGCGGCTCTGACATGCGAGTGCCTCGAGGTCACCATGGGGAGATCTTGATCCAGCCGATCTTGTCGGATTTATGCTCGGCCCTGCACTCCATAGCCACATGCCCTGGTGAACACCATCAGGATGTAGGTGATATGCGGGCGATGCACCTTGAGCTCCCTCCAGGTGCACCATCTCCTGCAGGAGTCAGTACGGGGCCCTCGGGCACCCACAGGGAGGATGGGCATCATCCGCACACTCCCAAGACCTCCTCTCAGGACAGTCCAAGGGTGGGCAGCTGCTCACAGCCCCCTCTGCCTGTGACCCCATCCACTCCGGCTGCTCAGGCAGCTGAGGGCGATTCTGCCCCTGAGCAGGTGACCCTTATCAGGCTGGGGTCCTCCAGGCCTTGGGTCACCAGAGGACGTCCACCAAGGTCGTCATAGACATCAGGACGTGGCAGTCAGCAGGCTGCCTCCACCTCTGCTGCAGATGTCGAGGCTGCACCCAGACATAACAGAAGCGTTAGCAAAGTTAAGAAAAAAATGATGTCGCTTCTGGGTCACCGGTGTGCAATACATGTAATGAAATTGGACTTTTGTGAATACATTTGATGGTTATGTGAATGCTTTGGGCAATTGAAGGCATTATGATTTTGTACATTGGAATCCTTTTAATGTCACGCTTTATCCTCCCTCCCACTCAGTGATAGTGTATCCAACTGTGAGTTTCAGATTCCTGTGATGTCAACCTCAGTTGTCCGCACCCTTGTGTGATGTTAGGGAGAGGTACTTAATCTTTATTGAAAGTGTGTGATGTAAGCATTTCTAACCCTTATTCCTCAAGGAACACCATTGAGTGAGGGCAGCTCATCAGCATTGATATTCTCACAACACTTGTGTCTCCTCAGTGGCAGTGGCAGAAGACAAGACATGCACAGGAGGATGAGATCCCTCGGCACGTCCACACCTCAGTCGCAGCAGTGTTTGCATCATTAGATGGCGGTGAAGGCTTCAGGTCTTCTCTTGTTCTTCAGTGGACTCTCAGTTCCCAGAGTGAGCTCACTCGCAGCGCCCCACGGACCAAAGCAAGGATCAAGGCCTGGCCGTTCATGAGGCCAGAATGCGTAAGTGTGAATGTGGAACTCGTCCTCGTAGCAAGTGGGTGGATTCCCTCTGAGATGAAAGAAAATGGCACTGAGGCTAGGAGAGATGTGGCCATATTCCCTCACTTATCTTTACTCTTCCTGGAATCTGTCAGCGATTAACATATCTCGGGCACGTCTCCCTGGCATGACCGTGCTCATATTGACCCCTCAGCAGCATCGTGAGGTTCCTGGGCCTCCGGATCTTCACCCTCCGATGAGCTCACATCCTCCTCCAGTTCATTCTCTGGCAGGGGGGGGTTCACCTCTTTGCATTGCCAGATTGTGAAGGGTGCAACACACTGCGATGATGCGGGAAACCCTGTCGGGAGTGTATTGGAGTGAGACACCTGAGCGGTCCAAGCGTCCGAGGCGCATCGTCAGATGCCCTTTGGTCTGCTCTGTAAGGGAGTGTGTGGAGCTGTGAACAGCATGGTACCTCTCCTCAGAATGACTCTGAGGGTGCCACCCTGGTGTCATCAGCCAGCATTTCAGTGGGTACCCCTAATCCCCAAGCAGCCCCTCGAAAAGCTCAGACATCTGGGAGTGACTCAGAATGTAGGAGTCATGGCAACTCCCAGGGTACAGCGCACAAACATGCAATATGTGCACCAGTTGTACATTGATGGAATGATAGCCCTTGCGGTTTATAAACATTAGGGCCTGCTGCCAAGAAGCCCGTGTAGCCACGTGGGTGCAGTCGAATGCACCCTGCACTCTAGGGAAGCCTGAGATGGCGGTGAAACTGGTGAATCTCGCAGCCTGGCCATCTTCATCCAGAGCAAACCTGACATAACGAAGGGTCTTCCTGTAAAGGGCATCTGTAACCTCCTTTATGTATCAATGTGTTGCAGACTGAGAGATGCCACACAGGTCCCCTGTTGATCCTTGGTAAGACCCAGAAGCAAAGAAATTTAGCACTATGGTCACCTTCAACACCACTGGCAGGGGATATCCTCCAACTCCACGTGGTGCAAGGTCTTCGTGAAGAATGTGGCACATGTGATGTACTGGAGCTCAGGACAAGCACAAACATGCACAGCATTGCCTGGCGCTCATTTGTAAGTAGGAGACCTTTCCACAATAAACCCTAAGTCTGGTACATTGTCTGAGTCCCTCCTCCTGACCCTCTTGTTCATGCTCTGGCTCTGCTGGACCATGTCCCTCAGGCATGGCCTCCTGCTGGAGCTGCGGGCAGAGTCACTCCTCCCTCCTTCGCCTCCTCCATTGCATTAGGAACCTGACAAAGGCAGCATTGAGCCCTGGATTCATATCTGCTTTTGCCTCCTCTCTGAAAGGAAACATTGAAGACATTAATGATTCAGGGGGCAAAAAAGTGAAGCGCAGAAGATGAAACCTTTGGCATCTGTAAGGGTCCATGCTTTTTCCTGCCCTCTTTGCGTGGTGGCTGATGTTGCCTTGTGCCTGAGACACTAACACACACATAGATGGACCAAGGTGGCATCATGAGGCCTGAGTGGGATGCTAAAGTTTAATTGAAATGTGACCCAACCTAGCTCTGTGCCCCAATCTCTGATTTGGCATAGTAATTACCAATCAGTTGCTCATGGTCAATGCCCTTTGGCCCATTAGGAATGTCAAGTCTGGTGAACATGTGACAGGCCTTCATTGATGGAATGTCATATATGATGCAGCTGTGCCTCCTTCACTATTGCCTGCAATCCCAAATTCTACATTCCTATGTGTTCCTCTTGAGATGCAGTGACTGTGATGTGAAGCCACTGAGTTCTGAGTAGCCCTTTAACAGCACTAATGAAGCCATTGGCTTTCAATGGTTTTGTGCAAGGAGGTCTTCCTCCTTTCTTTCTAAGCAGACTCCCATTCACTCTTGCAGCAACAAGGAGTTAGGGAGCGACCCCAGAAAGGCCCTCTCATGTTTGCCCTTCCCCCTCGCTGCCATTCTGCATTCTTCCCTCCCCTTTGCCCACCTTGCGTTCGTCAACTCCACCCTCGCCTCACAGCCCACCACCAGTTGGAGTGCTCGTTTCAGAAAGTGGAGCTCTACCTGACTACTGCTGCACGCTGGTGTCCTTGTGGACAATGGTCTCAGCTACTGGGAGCAGAAGACCGCTGCGCTCCCCAACCCCAGCCGCAGTACTGGTCGGGGTCTGAAAGTGGAGGCCTGCGTGAATACCACAGCACAGTGGTGTTCTTCTGGACAATGTAGGCAAAGAGCAGCAACGGACCAACCTGGAAGTCCCAGCAGCGCGGTGTTAATCTCAACAAGACCAGCGTAGTGCAATGGCAGGTAGGCTATGTATGTTCTACTCATCTCGATGTTATGAGTGAACTGATGACCAACTTGGTCACGCGACCCCTTTTCAAATAGGTTTGAGGTTGGCTTGATTTCCTGCTAGCTTGATGCAAGATTGGAAGGCCTGGCAAGATTCCGGCGCACAACTGTTTTAATGAGCATTCATGAGATGTTAGTGAGCGCAAATAGCCTTCACGCCACCAGTTGGCGGGGTAACCGACCCACCATTAACCTGCCATCGGGAGAATTGCAAACCGTTTTTTACACCAGCGAATTTCCGACTTTTTACCTGCCGCTGGATTCCCGGCTCCCACCACGAAACCGATGGTGAGTGGGATGGGAAAACTCTGCCCCCGTTTCTGACTCCGAGCTGTCCAAGACCGGTATACCAAAGATGCAATGCATCTAAACAAGGGAGGCGTAGAGCATCCACAAAATATAGGGAATGGAGTGAGATGCATTTTAATTAGAGATGAATGGGCCGAGGCTAAAAGGTCAACTGCAGGTAAACTGAGCCCAGAGGATGATTGTGAGAAGTTATGAATAACGCAACAGAGAATAAATTTAGATTAAATAAACCAATGCATTAGAATATCTTTGTTGGTAAAGTTCATGTACAAGTGCTTAAGATGCTGTTAGTACATTCCTCTGTCAACAATCTGTGGACAGTTTTAACTGTTCATTGGACATATATTTGAAGTTTGTTGATCAGAATATATAACTAATAGAAGTCTGTGTGTGCATCATATTAGCATATGAATGTTTAACACGTTTGCATGAAATTCCTGGTTCAAGTTAACAAGCTGGTAGTAAGAATACTGGGGTCAATACCCTGGCAAATATAAATCAAGGGCAGTCCAAATGAATGCCTGTCTCAACTTCTGCTGTGGAAACCCTTATCCATGCCTTTGTTACCTCGATGTCTGACTGTTCCAATGCACTCCTGGCCAGCCTCCCAGCCTATGCAACCTTGAGCGAATCCAAATCTCAGTCATCTATCCTAACTCACACCAAATCTGTTCACCCAACACCCCTGTGCTCGCTGAGCTACACTGGCTCCCAGTTTGGCAGCGTTAAAATTTACCTCTTCATTTTCAAATCCCTCCATGGCCTCCCTATCTCTGATCTACTCCAGCCCCACAACTCTGCAAGGTCTCTGAACTCCTCCAATCCTGGTGCTTCCCTGGTTCTCAGCACTTCACCACAGATGGGCATTCCTTCATCTGCCTAGATCCTAAACTCTGGAATTTCCATCCTAAATTGCTTCACCTCTCCACTATGCTCTCCGCCTTTGAAGTACTCATTAAAACCTATATCTATGATCAGGCCTTTTGATCACGAACCCTGATGTTTACTTTATGTGTCTCGATGTCAAATTTAGTCTGATGACATTTCTGTAGAGCACCTTGTGATGTTTTACTAAGTGAAAGGCACTATATAAATGGAACTCATTGTTCTTGTTAATCCCTTCACTGCAGCTCTTAACAATCTTTTAGGACTTACCAGCCAGCCCATTCTAGAATGGAATGATGCCTAAATTTGGCTGTCTTAAATCAGCCAGTTTAGATAGATGTCTAGTTTTCCATACCCATTTCCTGTCAGGGGATCCACAAGTTAATTAATTAACCCATTCTTTGTAGATCAACATTGAAGCAGTCAAACAACAAGTCATGGACTTACAACTGTTTTTTAACTTCCAAATCCTGATAAACAATGCCTAAACTTAAACTTGAACATTGATCATGCAAATAGCTAGTAGATAGGATTAACTAATTGGTTGTGAAGGCAGTTCAGTGTATCACAGTAGTGCAGCATTAACTGAATAGCTAATTGCCAAATGTTCATTGAGATCAATGTCTGAGATCATGATAAATTAGTGACAAGAATTTCGGATTGAATTCCTCATATAGCTGGCATGCTCATAGCATTAACTTGGAGCCTGTGCATCAGTGGTCAGCCGTTAGTCCAGAATCTACAGGGGCCTTATGCTCTGCTTAGTTGAGCTGGTTGCTCTGCAATCCTGGGATGATTTTTTTTGGCTTCTGGGATGTTGTGTTTCTGAGCCTCGCCCTGTTGAGGAGTTTCCTATTCCTGTTGCCTCCTCGGTAGATTTGCATATACTCCGTTAGAGTTCATAAGGTTGAGAGATGTTCTTATTGAAACATATAAAATTCTGAGGGGCTTTGACAAGTAGATGCTGAGAGGACCTTCCCCTTCGTGGGATCCGAGGGGCACAGTTTAAAAATCAGGGGTTTGGTTTAAATCTCTCCTTCCCTGATCTCAGTAAAAACTTGCACATGTTGTAATATGCCTTAAAGGGATATTGGCATGACATCATTAAATGGGAAATGTGTCATGTAATTCAGTCTTAGTTTCACTTTTGTTTTGAGTAGAGCACACACACACAGCTCTGATGTCTTCAAGCTTTATTCCAATCTATAACTGTTCTCTTGTGCCTCGTCTTAATAGATTAACCCACAATATGTTTACCCAATCTCTTATGAGCGTTGGTGCCTTGTGTCTTGTACAGTAAATAAGCCCAAGGCATCATAATAATAATAATAAGTCAGCACATTTCAATGATGCCCTTCTGCCAGCCTATCACTGGCTAATATAGCCATAGACATTTAACTATTGTAGCCTTTCTCCCTCTACAGATGCAATTATTTGTTAATTTAGAAATACTCGTGTACACATACTAGGTATAGATTAGTATAGCAATAAGTGTTATCAAAGAAGCAAAGAAAAGCTTACACTAAGTTACAAAATCTAAATCACCTCTGAGGGTGTATCAGAAAACCCTCGCATACTCTTATTTTTCAAAGCAGTTTTTGTTCCTTTGACCAATCTGGGTGAGTCTTGCGTAAGAACAGTTTGTCTCCTTGTGGTGTCAACCATCCAAAACCACCACCTTAGTGTCCTCAGGATTACTCTGCTTGTTGGCAACTCAGGACCTACACGGCAGGTGGTAACTCATTCCCTCACCCTTCAGCCTCAACAGAAGAAAGAACTGATATCCATTTTCTCTGTTAGGGAGCTGACAATTTTATCTTCTTTCTCTGGTCTGTTATCTCTCTGATGTTCTGTTTCTCACTGTTCTTCAAAGTGCCTTTTACAGTCAAAATCCTGGAACTCCCTCCCTAACTGCACTGTGGGTGTAACTACACCACATGGACTGCAGCGGTTCAAGGAGGCAGCTCACCACCGCCTTCTCAAGGGCAATTAGGGATGGGCAATAAATGCTGGCCCAGCCAACAAAGCCCACATCCCATGAATGGAATAAAATAAAGTTATTTTCTGTTCATAATGTTCCACAGTTCTGTCTGACTGCTGACCCAATAGGGAAGACCTTAAAGGTGATATTCAGGGTAGCGTGCCAGCAAAGCAGAGGACTGGGTTAAAAATAGGGGCCTGTCAAAGAACAATCACAGCAGGCTATGAAGCCAGGAGCAGAGAAACTACACACTTGAATCATTGTCACTTATTGAAGGAAAGGGAAACCCATTAAACCATCCATTACAATAACTGACCATTATGAACATAGTAGCACTCTGTATGAGGAGGTAAGGATGTACACCAATAAGTGATTTTAATCAATCTGATCTAAACTGGGAGTGTCCAAATGGAAGTGATATAACAGGCTAAAAACGAGTGAATGTAACGCAGGATTACTTCAAAATGCAGAGTCACAAACCCCACTGGGGTAATTTGCACTGAATCAAATTTTGATAGGCCAGCAGGATAATGTTCACAATGCCAACATGCGAGAGTCTTTGTAGACCAACAAATTCAGCATGATTAAATTCCATATTATTACACAAAATTTGGCTCAGATGAGTCCAGGCAAAGACCAAGGTCTCCAAGGATATACTTTGTGATTTCCTGTTTGCCAATGACTGTCTACTAGTTGCCAGTTAAGAGCTGGACAAGGACTTGTTCTCTAATGCATGTGATAACTTTGTCCTTACATCAGCACAAAGAAAACTAAAGTAATCTACCAGCCTTCTCCAGGAAAACCCGATCTCAAGCCCAAGGTTTTAGTCCATGAACAGTACATTTTCAGGAGTGGATAAGTTCACTTATCTCAGCAGCACATTCTCTCGAGCTGTTGATATCGATAATGAGACACAAGCAAGAACTGGTAAAGCAAATGTAACCTTCAGCAGACTTTGAGCATCAGTCTGAAAATCTAGAGGAGTAAGCCTGTCTATCAAACTGAAAGTTTAAAGAGCAATTGTCCTGGCCACTCTGTTCTATGCATGCGAGACTTGGACTGTGTACCAGCGTTGTGCCAAGAAACTCAGCCACTTTCATTTGCGCTGTCTTTGGCAGCTTCTGAAGATCAGATAGCAGGACAAAATACCAGACACTGAGGTGCTCATCTGAGTTGGCATGCCAAACATCCACACCACATTGAGACAGTCACAACTGAGCTGAGATGTTCATGTAGCCAGAATGCCTGACACTCGCTTACCAAAGCAGATCATCTATGGAGACCTTGAGTCTGGGGTGCGCTCCTATGGCGGTCAAAGGAAGTGCTACAAGCATACTCTGAAGGCTTCACTTAGGAGTTTTGACAGTGACTTCAAGTCCTGGGAGAAGCTCACCCAGGATTGCTGCACCTGGTACAACCAAGTAAAGAATGGTATGGTCTCCTTCGAAAGCAAATACGCATCAGAGGCACAGAGAAAATGCAAGGAGAGGAAATCCCAAGCCTGCAACTCATCCAAAACTTGAGTGGTATCCTAAAACTCAAAGTCCTGTTTGGAGCAAGAGCCTCCGAGGTGCAGATCAGCCTCAGCAATCACCTACATACCCACTGGAAGCCTACCAAACACTCCAGATGATGAACATGGGCATCTTTACCTTGAAGGACAAACAATACTACATAAAGTTAGATAGAATATGCAGCACAGAAACATGCCACGCAGCACATCTAATTTCTACTTCACTGTAACTTGTAACCTGCATCCCATAAGGAGCAGAGCAGTGATAAAGTAAAAGGGGCACAATTCAAAGGAATGAGCGTTTTTAATTGGAATATATCATCGAAAGGATGATAGTGTTGAAGTAGTTAGATATTTCTTGTCAAAGGAACAGACTTTACTTTGTAGCTTTCTCTCACACACGCGCGCACACACACATACATATATATTGCCTGACATAAACAATGTAGTGGAATCCAAGAACATCCAAAACAGCCTAACTTCTCCATAGAAGAGTAAGTTCATTGGCAGACAATGAAATGTGGGCAGAATTTTCCCCCGGCAGGCGGGCTCAGCGGGGGTGTGGTCAAGAAGCCGACCACCGCCCGTAATCGGGGCTGAACTGCAATTCCACGCCAGGTGGGCCAATTAAGGCCTGCCCAGGGTGAAATGTGAGCGGCAGCACTCAGCGCTGCCTGTGCTGAGGGGGAGGGGGTGAGGAGGGTGAGCGGGACAAGCACGAACTTGGCGCATGGGCACGAATGAGCGCTTGAAAATCTCCCCGAAGCACAGAGCTCCCTGAGGGAGATGAAACGTTTTTTTAAAAAAGAAAATAAAAAAATGTCCCCTCATGTGACTCTACCACATGAGCAGGGCCATGTTATGAATTAAATTTTAAAACTTTTATTTTATTTTTATTTGCTTTTGGAAACCTCAACCCGCCCATGGATGAGGTTTCCAAAAATAAAATGTAAAGGCCGCTTGGCCTTTGCGCCTGCCCACCAACCGTTAGCTTAGACGGGCAGCGAAACATTTAAGTTAATTGATTATTCAATGACCTTAACAGGCCTTTTAATTGTCGGCGGGCGTGCTGCTGACTCCAGTGTGCGCCTGCCAACCGAACTATCGTGAGACTGTGCAATGACGGCACGCTCGGCCGATGTCAACGCGCGTCATTTCACGCTCGAGCAAGATGGGCGTGCGCCCACCTGCCGAGCGGAAAGTTCTGCCCGTAATGTTAATTGAAGGAAGGTAAATTCACCGATCCCATACTTCGAACAGGCAGCCATTCACACTGAGAACACGCAGATCAGAGAGAACTGGGGCTGATTGGCTTCGTAAATGTGGCCGATGCTCCCTTATTTTAAAAGCAAAAAAACTGCGGATGCTGGAAATCCAAAACAACGATAAAAATACCTGGAAAAACTCAGCAGGTCTGGCAGCATCTGCGGAGAGGGACACAGTTAACGTTTCAAGTCCGTGTGACTCTTCATACGGACTCGAAACGTTAACTGTGTTCCTCTCCCTTATTTTAGTTCTTTCATGACCAGCATTTGTTCCCCACTGCTAATTGCCCTTGAGAAGGGGGAGGTGAGACGCCTTCTTGAACCGCTGCAGCCCATGTGATTGATGTAGGTACACCCACAGTGCTGATAGGGAGGGAGTTACAGGATTTTGAGCCAGTGACATGAAGGAATGGAGATATAGTTCCAAATCAGCTTGGAGGGGCATTTGCAGGTGGTGCTGTTCCCATGCATCTGGTGCCCTTGTCCTTCTCGGTGCTGGAGTCGTGGGTTTGGGAGATGCTGTTGAACAAGTCTTGGTGAGTGCTGCAGTGCATCTTGTAGATGGTAAACACTGTTACCATTGTGCGTTGGTGGTGGAGCGAGTGAACGTTTTAGTTGGTGGGTGGGGTGCTAATCAGTGGGTTGCTTTGTCCTGGATGGCGTCACCATCACACTCCTGACTTGTGCCTTTTATATTGTGGACAGGCTTTGGGAAATCAGGAAGTGAGTTACTCATCACAGAATTCCCAGCCTCGGACCTGCCTTTCTCACAAGTATCACCGAATTGTTACAACGCAGATGGAGGCCGTTTGGCCCATCATGTCTGCACCGGCTCTCCCAATGAGCAACTCAGCTCATGCCAGCCCCCCCATCTTCTCCCTGTAACCCTGCACATTCTTCCTTTTTCAGATAACAGTCTAATGCCCTTTTGAATGCTTCAGTTGAACCTGCCTCCACCACACTCTCAAGCAGTGAACTCCAAACCCTAAACCCTCAAAGGATGAAAAAGTTTCTCCTCATATCACTGTTTCTTCCTTTACTGATTACTTCAAATCTGTGCCCTCTCTGTTCTCGATCCTTTCATGAGTGGGAACAGTTTCTCCCAATCAACTCTCTCCAGACCGCTCATGATTTTGAATAACTCTATCAAATCTCCTCTCAACTGTCTTCTCTCTAAGGAGAACAGTCCTAACTTCTCCCAAAGCCAGATTGTTTATATGACTGCTTCAGTTAAGCTTCAGATCAATGGTAACATCCTGGATGTTGATGGTAGGAAGTTATGCGATTAGAATGCTGTTGGAAACCAAGGGGAGATGGTTATTTCCTGGCACTTGTGTGGCGCCAATGTTACTTGCTACTTATCAGTCCAAGCCTGAATATTATCCAGGTCTTGCTGCATGTAGGCATGGACTTCATATCTGAGGATTGTGAATGGTGCTTAAAAATTTGCAGTCATCAGTGAGCATCCCCATTTTAGAGCTTATAATGGAGGGAACATCATTGCTGAAGCAGCTGAAGATGGTAGGACAGGTTATACCTAGGACTGGTGATGAAGGAGTCTGTGACATTGCCTGAAAGTTACTACTCATTGAGTATAAGTATGTCAGGCTGTTGCGTGATTAGTCTGTGGCATAACTCTCTTTACTTTGGCACAAGTCTCCACAGGTTAGTGAAGGTTGACTTTGCAGGGTTGACTCGGCAAGGTGTGCCTTTGTTAGTCCAACTGCGCCCAGATCAATGATCCCTTTCTTTGAGAAAAGCTTCCCACTGCAAATACAGATATCTCTGGGATTTTACTCTGTAAATCCATAAGACCATGAGATATAGGAGCAGAAGTAGGCCATTCAGCCCATCGAGCCTGCTCCGCCATTCAGTGAGATCATGGCTGATCTGATAATCCTCAACTCCCACTTTACTACCTTTTCACCATAACCTTTGATTCCCTTACTGATTAAAAATCTGTCTATCTTAGCCTTGAATATACTTAATAAACAAGCCTCTATAGCTCTCTGCAGTAAAGAATTGCACAAATTCATTACCCTTGAGAGAAGAAATTCCTCCTCATCACTGTCTTAAATGGGTGACCCCTTACTCTGAGACTACGCCTTCTAGTCCTAGACTCTCCCACAAGGGGAAACAATCTCTCAGCATCTACTCTGTCAAGCCCCCTGAGAATCTTATATGTTTCAATAAGGTCACCTCTCATTCTTCTAAACTCCAGTGAGTACAGGCCTAACCTACAATGGACTTAAGAAAAGTGAATGGATAAATGGGGTGGGTGTCATGAAGCTATTAATGTATATGATGTTATTGGAAATATATTTTTTAAATATAGTGTTAGTCTGTGGGTGTGTCTTAATTGGATTAAAGCCAGCTAGTCTGGGTGCTTTGATGTGTACTAGTTTTGAGATATAAGAGAGGTAGAGTGCATTTGCATTTTATTGAATAGAGCATTCAAGAAGGGAGTGAAATGTGGCACCTAGCTAGCAGAGATCAAGCAATATTTATATAATTCTAATAAAATTGGTTCTATGAAAGGGGTTTTATTGTTAGAAGAGGTGGAGTTCAAAGGGGCTGGTGATACAAAGAGAATTTACATTCAATAGATGTGCTGGGTATAACAGATAACAGTTTTGTGTTTGCATTTGTCTAAAAATTTAATCTTTCTACTCCTTCACTGTTAACCCTGAAGAAAATATTCTTGTTAGATTCACCTCATTTTCCTTTATTTGACCTGTAGACTCTTTCTGTAACTTGATGCTCCTTCCTTTTCAAAACTCATATACTCAGAGAAGAGGCAATGTAAAATCAAAGCCTATAAGCCTACCACTGTGTCTGCAAAGAAACCAAAGTGAAAGGAACCTCATTTTGAATTTGTAAGGTGAACATGCTTTGCCTGGTGTCTGCCTAAAGTCTATGGGTTGTTGTTGCCTTAATGGAATGCCCTGGGAATTTGTTAGAAGTTATGATAGTAGTATTTGTAGCCATATTTAACTTGTGTAAATTAAAAAAATGTCTCATATAGTTTGATATAAAACCTCTCGAGAACTGGTGGTCTGATTCCTGAATTTAAAGCTGCATCTCAAACATACCACTTAAAAATATAGGTTATGACAGTTGTTTAAATTTTCCCTCTGGGATTTTTAAATAACTCAGCTTTACCAACTGCTGGGTCATGACAGTGGGTTAAATGCAAATACAAGAAAAAAAACAGTCTACAATTCTGACAGGTGAAGTGATAGGATGAATTATGGGACAGACTAATTGGGCTGAATAGTCTGGCATTGTGCTGCATATTCTCTGAGTCTATGAATTTTGAAAATTCATAGGAGCATCAAGTTACAGAAAGAGTCTACAGGTCAAATAAAGGAAAATGAGGTGAATCTAACAAGAATATTTTCTTCAGGGTTAACAGTGAAGGAGTAGAAAGATTAAACTTTTAGAAAAATAAAGTGATCCTGAAAGACTAAAAAGCTAAAATGATGTAAAAATATTTTGAAGAAATAATCACTCAAGAAGATAAGACAAACATCTGCACAATTTGTAAGGAATAACCAATATACTCACAGCCTTTAGAATCAATGAAGCAAAATTACTTAAGTTCAAAAGACTCGACACATGCAAATCCCGAGTGACAAGTTTTATATATTCTAAAATCCCGAGGCAGAGAAAATTCATGGGACACCGATTAAAGCCATATAGGGCTTATAGGTTACAGTAGACCCCCCACAGAATTGGAAACAATTGAATCATAGAATCATAAGGCAAAATCTTGTTGCGGCATCGGGTGTCTCGGGAAGCTGGAGAGTTGGTGAAGGACACTCGAGATGCTTCTTTTCTGGAACGCCCACTTAAACACAGGCCAGTCAGGCCATGGAATCAAGACCCCAGGGGTGGAAGTCCCACCTAATAACCAATGAGAAGCTGGCAGCTCTTGGGCTCAGCAGCGCCATTCAGGAGACGGTGGCTGCTACCAGAAGCACACCACATCTCCACCTCCACCCCCCCCCCCCCCCCCCCCCCCCCCCCCCCCCCAACAACCCCCACCCCGCCCCCAGAGTCCCAGGGTCGTGGAGGACCAGGCTACAGGTAAATAATTTAGGGGGTGAAAGAGTAGTGGTTTCGCATGGTGGGGGTCATGGGGAGAGGGAGGTGGGGAGGGTTGGAAGCAAAGGCCAGGGGCGTGGGTCTCAGTGGCTACCCCCCTTTCTGATACCCAGTCCCTCGAACAGGCACTGAGGGGCCCTTCCCCACCCCAACCCCAACCCTGAGGTGACAAACCTTCACCTGTCATGCACGCCACAAGGTGACAGGCCTGCTTCCACCTGGGTTAATCCCACTGACAGTGGGTTGAGGCCCTTAAGTGGTCATTGATTTGCCACTTCAGTGCCTCAAGGGAAAGCAGGGTGGGAAAATCGACCATGGACCTTCCAACCCAGAACTCTGGTGGAGGTGGGAAGGTAGCATGGTTCAGGATAACACAATGGAGCTGGCCAGGTCAGGAGTGCAGGGTGCAGACTCACTACCCACACCCTTATCCCATGCCAGCAAAAACCGGCGGTGCCTGGAATGGGGGTGGGAATCCCGAAATCGGGCCCCATCTGCCATTTTTAAATGGCTCTGAACTCATTCTGACTTTCTGAAAATCTGGGCCTAGGTTTTGAGCACAGAATAGAGCCTGATCTTGGAGTTTCCATGCTCAGGCTAAGATGTTCCTGTGGGTAGTTTTTGTAATGAAAGGAACATAAAGTTGCTGTTCCAGAAAGTTGAAGCCAAATTACTTGAGGAACTTTATTCACTTAAACCAATTTTGCAACTTAGGACGGTGAGGTTTAGTCTGTGAATTTGTTTCTGGGGACGTATCAGAAGTTGGCTGCTGAAGGAGGAAGCAGCAAGTGTTGGGGAGGGGAGCTGAGAGAGTTGTGGCTGAATTTTCATGTGGGTTCGAGAACACCTGGCCTACTCACTTTTGCCCTTCCTGAAATGCACACCCAACTCATTTGTGACTTTGCCCTGGAATTGTGTCTTTCCATACAGGGGTGGTGCTCGTAGTGCATTTTGTGAATGGTGATGGAGCTCATGAGGATTGTGGGCGTGGAAGGGGGGTTGTTGGAATGCCCATCTCGGATCTCCAACACAACAGCCCAGCTCCCAACATTGTTTATAGGTCCCTTAAACCTCATGCCTCACCCAGTCCCTATGCTCTGATACTCCTTGCCATCCCCATACCCCCATGTATCCTCCATAGCCACTCACCCAGTATCCACTGTGCATAGTTCTCATGAGCCATGCAATAGCAGTGGGAATTATTTTAAGATCATTGGAGAAAATGCACCTCTAACAATCTAATAAAATCCTGAATGCAAACATATAGTAATACTGGAAAGGAAAGAAAATACTACTTCTGTGTAAAAAAAAATGTATTCTTTTAAGTTCATATTGGGTTTGTAAACAAACAAGAACCACATCAAAGACATGTTCTGTTATTACAGCCTCTTAAAAGTGTCAATCATTCTTGGGTCAATAGACCACCTGCCAGCCGGAAACCATTAGCAGCTTTAAAATGCAGCCAAACATTCATAATGGTTACAGCTGTCATTACAAATGCTTCCAGCCAAATTGTCTGAAACTGATGGAACAGAATGGTGTGCATTTTCATTGCAAAGCCGAGTGCCTGTCAATCAATAGAGGGGACCAAGTATAGAACTTTTTTTCAACATTCAAAAGCAGTTTTTTTTAATAGCCAGAGAAGTCAGTCAATTTAAATCACAATACAAAACATGGCAGCAGAAGCAGAGAGGAAATTCTTCTTTATTTTTTAATGCATTATGGCATTTTTGATAATTAGAAAATTACTGTAATTCATGACAATAATTATACAATAACAGAAAATGCTGGAAAAACTCAGCAGGTCTGACAGCATCTGTGGAGAGAGAAAAACAGAGTGGAAGTATCAAGTCCATATGACTTCTTCAGAGCTCCAGAGAAGTAGAAATGTGATGACATTTATACTGTTTAAGGGGGGGTGGAGCGGGTGAAGCTGGATAGAAGGCCAGTGATAGGTGGGAGCAAAGGAGATATTGACAAAGATGTCATGAACAACAGGAGTGTTAATGGTAGTGGTAAAGGCTAAAAAAGGTGCTGATAATGACATTAAGGTAAGAAAGCAGAATGTGATAATAGCAGGACAACAGTAAGCACTCTGAAAAGAACAACATGAACAAGTGACAGATGGCCATTGTGGGGGTGGGTGGGGGTAAAAAAGGGATATAAATTGGATAAAAAGGGGAGGATAAAAAGGGGATAAAACAGTGAATAAATTAATGAAAATAAAAATGAATTTTAAAAAAGTGGATAAAATATAAAAATGAATTATACAATGCTGGTCAATGTAAGGGTCAGCTTAATTTTGCAGGATTTCCCTATGACGAATCACTGCAATAAAAGCACATCGACATTACAATACAGCGTCTGCTAATGATATTTGCAGGTGTCAGAACATTTTATGCTTACCTGTCGGAATGTTCCCCACTCCTCGCCAGTCTTCCCCCATTGGCCGCGACCACGCCAAGGAGGTGTGTGTTTTTGTTTTGGGCTTCCAGATCCACCCACCCACCACACAAAAAGGGGTTGCAGATACACAGTTCTGAAGAAGTCATGTTCAACTTGAAACATCTCTCTCTCTCTCTCTCTCTCCACAGACGCCGCCGGACCTGCTGGGTTTTTCCGGCACTTTTTGTTTTTATTTCAGATACCCAGCATCTGCAGTATTTTGCTTTACTTATAGGAGAATTGTTTTTCCTCCGAAAAGAAACTAAGGGCAACATTTTTCATCCTGATTCCACCCCCCCCCCGCCCCCGCCACCCCTCCATTTGGAGATGTAAACCAAGCCTATGCTAAAGAGCCAAAAACATGTCACAGAAAATGGCAAAATGGGATCCTTGAGTTTGTAAACTGTGGCAAAGGATAAAAAAAACAAGGAGGCAGTGCTGGGTCTGCCATGCTGAAGTTGAAGCATTGTGTGCTGTGGAACATGGGAAGGATATAGCAACAATGGTTAGGGCGCAGCCTCATTCTGCTAAGATGTCACCTGAAGATGAGGGGCTACGGTTATGAAGAGAGGCTGGAGAAGCTGGGAATTCCCTCGCTGGAGCTGAGAAGGTACATGGTTGACCTGAGAGAGATTGTCAAAGTTATGAAGTCCTAATACGGAACCAAAATACTGGAGATGCTGGCAATACTAAATAAAGAAAATAGAAAATGCTGAAATATTTGGCAGGTCAGGCAGCACCTGTGGAGAGAGAAACAGTGTTAACTTATCAGATCGATGGCATTTTTTTTAGATCAATATATAAGTACAAAATAGAAGCTTTTTTTTTGTAATTTTCCAGTTTTTCTTTATCTCCCTGACAGTGCTGTTTCTTACTGGGCTACAATTCCACTTGCAGTCTTCTAGTACCTTATCCAAGTGGTCATTTTTCCTGCGTCTACCCAAATAGTGATTGTTGGGTGGATATTCTCGTTAGAAGGCATCCCAGTCAAAGCCCAATCCTATCCACGCCTAAGTTCCACTCAAGCATACTTTCCTGTGAGAACCTTCTGATAGCCTTCAGGAGCAGGAATCCCAGCTGATGTCTGCCCACCGTTGCCCCTGCCTTTCTCAGTGCTACTAGAATCCATTGTTGTACCCCTGAAACTGAAATCAGCCAACTCGGCATCTACCTCAGCACCTTTGTCTTCTGTCCTGGGAGCTCACTGTTATTTTGCCTTTAGGAGTTAGCCCTTTCTCAGTGTGTAACACTTTAGCCTCTGAGTAAAAGTTCCAAGTCCCATGCCAGAGACTTCAGCACAAAATCCAGGCTGGTTCTCCCAGTGCAGCAAAGGCTGAGTTGAGGGAATACTACAGTGTCGTAGGTACCATCTTGCAGGTGTGACATTAAAACTGAGGTTTCATCTGCCCTCTCCAGTGAAAGTAAAAGATCCCACGGCTCAATTTCGAAGAAAAGCAGGAAACTTTCTCCCTGATGTCAACCAAGGGTGCTAAAACAGATTATCTGTCTATTATGAAGTTGATGTTTGTGGGAGTTTGCCGTGCACACAATGACTGTCGCTTTTCCATTGCAACAACAACACTTAAAATGTATTTCATTGCCTGTAAAGTGCTTTGCAATGTCCTGAGGTTGTGTAAGGCTCTGTAAAACTGTAAGTGCTTTTATTTTCTTATCCACTGGTGCTAACTCCAAATGTCATTAAGGCTAATTAACGAGGTAATGATTCCAAGCAATATTTCTACCGCTTGTTTACAGAATGAAATTTAAATAGCAGTACAGTGAAAAAATAATGAAGTGGTACAGTCCTCCAATAAATAAGGATCGGGCTTTGACACGCACTCATTTGGCGTTCTGAGTGCCTCATAAAATCTGTGATTTATCAATTTAAGCTAGGTTTACAGAGCCGATTTATAAGCAGATACGCAGGCACATTTTATATTCCGTTTGGCAGCTTGAGGAAGTTCAGTTGCACTCGATATATGGCTCCATTTCCACAAAAACGAATGCATCCAAAACCTATTACCGTTAAGCCCTGACAGTACGGGTGAGAGAAGAGTGTAGGCAGAACTGCTCTGGCGCTTTTCTTTGATGAAGTGTGCCATTACCCTAGTTAGTTGTTTTTTTTTATATATGCTGAGGATTTATCGAGTTGTATTCCACTGGAAGATGGAATTGAGAAGTTAATTTTTGTTTACAGAAGCAGCGGCAGCCAGACAATCCACTCTGCTCCCCAGTGGCACTGGTTGCCTTCAGCAGTTTGTTAGTTTTAGGGACCTGAAGCTAAGATGTTGCTAATGTCTTGTGAAATGGAAAATTGCATTTTTTTTTCTTTTATTTTAAAAATGTGGTTTTACAACTGGTGTGGTGTTTCACAATGTTGTTAAAACATCAAAAAATCCGGGGATTGGATGGCGGGTTGTACATTCCCAGCTTCCAGGTTCAATTCCACCTCGTTGTGCACACGCGGCTGTAATGATCCTCTTCGAAATGAGGCTGGGAAAGTCTGTCTTCAATTCTCTTGGGGTAAATTCATGTGAGATTTAACTATGCAACAAGTTTAAGTTTCTGCAGGATCACTCAGCTCCAGGTCTCATAGAAGCCTCAGTCCAAATGAGAAAGGGAGCTGTCATTATGGGGAGGCGGTGGAGCAGTGGTACTGTCACTGGATTAGAGACCAAGAGTAATACTCTGGTGCACCCAGGTTCGAGTCCCATCATGACCGCTTAAATAAAAAAAAAATCTGGAATTAAAAATCTGATGGTGACCATGAAGCAATTGTCATAAAAACCCGTCTGGTTCACTGATGCCCTTTAAAGAAGGGAATCTGCTGTTGTTACCTGATAAGGCCTATATGTGACTCCAGACCCACAGCAATGTGGTTGACTCTTATGTGCCTCCTGAACAAGGGTGATAAATGCTGGCCTAGTGAGTGGTGCCCACACCCTATGAATGAATAAATAAAATTCCAAGGTGAGGTCAGAGTAACTGTTTTCACATCGAGGTAGAATTCCAGTGAGTGTGGCACCAAGGAGCCCCAGTAAAACAAAAGTCAATGGGGAATCAAGGAGAAAAATCTCCAATTACTGGAATCATTCCAACACAAAGGAAGATGGTTAAGGAAATTATGGGGGCAGATAGCACCGAAGGAGGCCATCGTGCTCTTTCCCTGCCCCCGCCCCCCCCCTCCCCACAGCCCTGCTATTTTATTTTTAATTTCAAATATATATCTAAACCCCTTAGGTTACTCTTGAATCTGCTTCCACTATCCTTTTACACAGTGTGTTCCAAGTCATAACTACTCACTGGATAAAAAAGAAATTCCCATCACCTCTCTGGTTCTCTTGCTAAAGTGGAGATGGTTGTTTTTGTTGGTAGCCAATTACGTCAGCTCAGGACATTGCTCCATATACCGGTACCACATCCTTGATCAAGGATTTGGGGCTGAATTTTCCCAGAATTGCACAAAGTGCGGTAGCGGACAGGTAAAATGGCGTCTCACCCACCGATGAAAATGATGTGTTTCCACATCGTATCTTCCCGAGTTTCCCTCTTCGTTTATTCACTCCTGCGAAACACGCCGTTTCCATAGCGGCTGGGTCCTCATTCGCCTGCTCGCCATCACCCCTGTGTTGCATCACACCGGCCGCCATCTTTAAATGGCAGTCGTCAGCAAAGTGCTCATCGCCACCAGCTCACCACCACTGCCCGGGAGACATGGCCAGCAAAGGCAAAAGGATTGCAGTCCCCTGCTTCAACGACGGGTCCCTCGAGCGACTGCTGGATGCCGTGGAGAACCGCCGGGATGTCCTGTACCCCCACTCTGGCCGCAGGATGGGCAGCAACGTCGCCAACCCGGCTTGGGAGGTGATGGCAGCGGTGGTCAGTGCCATTGCCCTTCAGAAGAGGACAGCCACCCAGTGTCGCAGAAGGATGAATGATTCCCTCTGTTCCACCAGGGTAAGTCACTCTTTTCCTCGCTCCCAACTCACACACTCACAAACCCATCACATACCCACAGGGCCCTCACTCTTGCCAGTGCAAGGGACATCACCATTCACTCTCTCACACTCACCGTCATTGTCCTCATCCCATCCATGGAACCACTCATCACCAACACAGACCAGCCATACCTATCATCTGGGCAAGCAGGTGTCCTGATACACTCTCCCCATCTCTATCCATGCAGGACAAACTGTCTCACAACAGGAGGGAAAGGTCACAGACAGGTGGAGGGATGCCAGAATTCAATGTTCTCACAGAATTTGAAAACAGAGCATTCCAGCTGGCCGGCGATGATCGGGTCCGGTCCTGTGCTGATGGTGCTGCTCTACCAAGTGAGGGTCCAGCAGTGCAACATTCATCAGATAACCATGCTGTGAGTGATGTGTCCTGTTTCACAGGCCACTGCCATGCACTAATTATCTCCCCTTGCTTTTGCAGGCACATCTGTGAAGCAGCAGATGGAGTCCACAACTGAGAGCCTCCAAGCAAACTCTGAAGAAACTTCCAAAGAGGAATCTGAAGGCACCCTCCCTGAAGTTCTGTCACAGTGCTCTTCAACACCCTCCACTAATGCAGAGACACGCACCTCGATGGGACCTAGCTTTAGAGTAGCCTCGGGACCACAATCTGGTGAGCACATCACATTTTCTGATCCACACAAGGTGGAGGCAGGGACTTCCCAGGTTTCTGGCACTTGGAGGACTGCTGGAGACCAAAACATTGCTGAGTCTGAGTCAGATGATGAGCCTCTGGACTTGATCATAGCACAATTGCTGGAGCTGCAAAGGCAAGCTAGGGAACAACAGGAAGGGATGTCCGCTGCACTCCTCAGATTGTAAGGCACGATGGAGGAGTCCATCCATCTTCAGGCTGAGATAATAGTGCTGGCATTACAACGCACCGAGGTCAACACTGGCAGGATGATGGCCGCCATGGAGACCTTGGTCCAGGACATCACTCCTGCACTGCTGCGCAGGCTTCACTCCATCGCTGATGCCATATTTGGCCTACAATAGTGTGTACGTGACAGGGGTGCTGGGCAACTCGATCTCACTCCAGTTACCCTTTCCATTCACAGAGTCAGCCAGGCACTCATAGGGAGGAGGATCAGAAGATGCATGTCCAGGGCCATCCACCCAGGTGACTCTGGGAGTGACCGGCCCTTCTGACTCCCCTCCTCCTGCGACCTCCGCAGATCCAGCTTCACAGGCCAAGGAGGGTGCCACTGCCACACAGCAGGATCTTGAAAGCAGGCCGGGGCCCTCCAGGTCTAGGCCCTCTAGAGGACGCCCGCCAAAGTCATCACAGACAGGGCATCGCAGTCAGCAGACAGCCTCCACCTCCGCTGTGGATGTCCAGGGAGAACCAAGAGGTAACGACAGGGTTAGGACTGTTAAGGAGAATTAGTTGCACGTGTTAATCACTTGTACATACTGTTCACTGTTATTAATAAACTCCCAATAATGACTCCTGCCTATGGCTCCTTGTTCTGATGAGCGCTGTTTCTTGTCACTCAGATGTGAAACCTTTCTGTACAAGATAAAGGCAGGTGTCTCAGTCCAGGGCCTCTTCCCTGTGCTCTGTGCAGCCTTCAGACCACAGTGATGGTCCAGCCTCACACTCCCTGGAAACATTACTGATGCCTGCACCTCAGCGGTGCTGGTCATTGCTGCCAGAATGTAGTGGGCAGGTGCCACAGAGTTCTCTCATTCTCTCTGTGTGCTCTCAGCACCTTTAAGAAGGGGTTATCCCCCATCACACCAGCATCTGTGACCAGTGATGCTGTGCACCAGCTCCTGAAGGACTGTGATGCTGAATGCAGACACAACATTACATACATCTAAAGTTTCATCGCTGCGTCTGTGAGATGGCCCTGATCATGGAGCGCAAGAAAGTTGCCCTCTGCCAAACAGGAGTTAGGCATTTTCAGAGGCTGTGCGAAGATTTATGGAGTGTCCTCACTGCATGTTGTCATCAACCTCCTGTGATCGAGTGACTATTAGGGCCTTCAGTGCATCTCCATGACAGGGACATTCTCACAAAGGGTATTGGTGATGCGTTAAGCCAGACTGGAGTCAAACGTCCACAACTATGATGTGAGGATCTGTGGGGACACCTCGCTGCATGCTGTCATCATCCTCCACAAATTTAGCAGCTATGAGGGCCTCCTGAGTGTGCCTGCCTCATCTGGCCAGTGCGAGAGCCTCATCCCCATTGTCAGCGGCACCGAGAACCTCCTCACTCTCATCCCTGTCAGTGTCCTCCTCATCAGAGGAGATGTGCAGCTCCTCCATCTCCTCCTCAGCCAGCTCCTCTCCCCATTGCAGCACCAGGTTGTCCTTGTCCCCAAAGAGGCAACCCTGCAGCTTCTGTGGACCCTGGAAGACTGCAGGGATCTGCGAATGACTCAGGATGTAGGTGTCATGCACACTTGCTGGAAACCGTGTACACAACTGCAGGATGGTTGCATAGCAGTTCACCCAAAACGAAGGCCGCCAAGTGCTATTGTGAAACATGCCGACATGCTTTCCCACCGACGTGGACAGACGATATGGTTCCAAGACCCTGGTGGGATGGCCTTTTAATTATATGCTAATATATTACAATTAGCTCCCCACCAACCAATGGCGGGAAACCCTGTCCTCTGTCAGCAGGCTCAGCAGGAGATGGCGACCCTGCCTTCACGCCATCATGAAGTGGGTCCCGCCATATTTCCCATGCACGCCACCGATCACGACGGCCGCCAGCGGGCCCGGAAAGTTCCGCCCTTGGAATGAGAATCAGTACAGCAAAGGAGGGAGATAAATAGACTGACCATGCTCTATAAAATATGGAATGGACTGGTGGGAATTGATAGAAACAAGTATCTAGTGCCCTCCGGCAACAACAAAACACAAGGTAGTCATCTGCACAAACTACATTTGTTTCCAAGACAGTGTATCAGCGATCCTTTCTCCCAAGAAAAATCCCACAATGGAACAAGCTGCCAAAGGAAATATTCACAGCCCCATCCCACTGGAAATCTTCAAGGCCCATCTTCAGATCTTCTCCATTTATAAATTTTTCAATGCCGACACAACCAAGACAGAAGCAGGAGTTCTTCAATCCCATGTCCTCCTCCCAGCCCTCTTTATATGCTTCATCGATGACCTCCATAGATCATGAGGTCAGAAGTGAGGCTATTCACTGATGTGCAGGCCATTTGTAATTTCTTAGGCTGAAAGCCGACCACCGCCTGCAATCGGCACCGCACTGCGATTTCAATGGGCCCGCCCCGTGTGAAACGCAAGCGGCAGCGCTGCCTGTGTGGTAGGGGGGAGGAGGTCGAGCGGACTGAGCGCAAACGTGCGCGCGAGTCAGTGGTACTGTACTGCAGTACAAAGTACTGTAGCCCTCGGCTGCGCGCCCGCCGAGCTGAAAATCTAACTGACGTGCGGTGACATCGGGACACCCGCCCAACCTCACCGCGCGTCATTTTACACACTCACCAACCCAAAAATTCTGCCCCATGTCTTTTTTTAATGGATGGAACTCCATGAGCACGCACACAACCACTTTGGAGTTCCCTGCGCCTTGGCTGATGTTAATCTGTCTGGAAGGTTTTTGGATTCAGCTGAGTAAAATGTGACCCTATCGGGCACAGGGAAGCAACCCATACCATTTTGAGGCCAATACTGTCCAACACGAGGTGAAAGAAATGGAAACCCTCTGCTGGAAGTGTTAACCAGAAAATTGGAGCCAAAGTACTGTCATGCTGAAAAAAAAAAGACTTGCATTTGTATAATGCCTCTCATCACATCTCAAAGCATTGTACAGTGAGTGAAATACTTTCTGAAGTGCAGTTATGGTTTAAAAGTAAGGGGTCGCTCATTTAAGACAGAGATGAGGAGACATTTTTTTCTCTCAGAGGGTTGTGAGTTTTTGGAACTCCCTCCCTCAAAAGGTGGTGGAAGCAGAGCCTTTGAATATTTTTAAGGCAGAGCTAGATAGATTCTTGATTAACAAGGGGGTGAAAGGTTATCGGGGGTTAGGCAGGAAGGTGGGGTTGAGGTTACAATCAGATCAGCTATGATCCTATAAAATGGCAGAGCAGGCTCGAGGGGCTGAGTGGCCTACTCCTGCTCCTAATCCATACGTTTGTATGTTCGCTGCTGTGAGGTGGGAAATGCAGCAGCCAATTTGCACACCACCAGCTCCCAAAAACAGCAATGAGATTTATTTTTAATGGTGTTGGTTGAGGGATAAATATTGGCCAGGAAACCAGTTAGAAATCCCCTGCTCTTCATCAAAAAAAGTGCCATTGGATCTTTAACATCCACCTGGGGAGGAACAAGAGACCTCAGTTTAACATGCATCCTAAAGATGGCAGCTTTAGCAGTGCAGCACTCTGGCAACGGAGTGTCAGTCTGGGTTTCATACTCAAGACTCTGAAGTGAGTCCCAAACTCATTACTTTCTGATTTAAAGGCAACAGTGTGAGCCACTGTGCCAAGGCTGATACCTATAGCAGACCTGATCTCCCTATAGGAATTGCAGTGATTGCCCTACAATTTCTCATTGAGATGAATGCCATCTCATTTCAACTGAATGGAGTCTCCCACATAACAATGTCCTTCAATATGGTTCCCATGGAATAAAACTCAGTCTCATTCGTTGTTTAAGAAATCCAATACAAGGAAGGAGGATGATTAATATTAATTATCACAAAGCATGAATCTTCCCTCCCCACCGGGCAATAATAACACCCACTGCGGAACTTAATACTATTCACCAGGAACATCCGAGCTTCTATCCAAAGATGTTAGCTCCTCTCAGCAAATTATTGACACAGCATAATGGCCCCTAGCTCCCTTGGGCCAGTGTTGGTTAGTGCATTCAATCTTGCCTTTGATCACTCTCCAATAATCTCCCCCCCTTGCTGGACATCATGAGTGCGAGTGAGAGTAGGATAGGGCTGGGCCACAAGCCCTTAGCTTTAGGAGAGAAGACATAAGCTGGAGAGTGAAAGGAAATGTAGAATTAGCATCATCCTACAAATCTAAAGAAAGAGAGAAACGAACGGGTACCTCTGCTGAAATGTATCCGACTGATGCATTTTCTAACTGTTTAGCCCACACTACACTGCATTAATGTCAAGCAGTCTTCAGATCAATCAATAACAGTTTTAAAGATATTGTTCCACCCACTAATACTTCATGCATTTTAATGGACCGATTTAATCCTTGTTTCCTTTCTGTTTTCATTTAATTCTGCTCCATATCTGCGTGAGGCCAGCGATAAACAGAATTTCTTTACCTTGAAGTCATGAATATGTGGAGTGCTGTCTTGGATAAGATGTTTTAATGACCTTCATTAAAAAGAGCCGGTGGTGTATTTAAAAACAAAATACTGTGGATGCTGAAAATATGAAATAAAAACTGCTGGAAATGTTGGAAAAACTCAACAAGTCTGAGTCATACAGACGCAAAACGTTAACTCTGTCTCTCCACAGGTGTTGACAGGCCTGCTGAGTTTTTCCAGCATTTTCTGTTTTTATTTGGCTGCGTATTTAGTTAGGAACTGACTAACTGTAGGGTAGGGAGGTCCGTCTGATAGTCCCAGGGTCACAAGCAACCCCAAACCCTTGTTAATCTGGCTATTAAAGCCCAGACATGTTAGTCTTATTTTCTCTTAAAATTCCTTTATTTAATGGCTTCTTCCCTTTTTTCAGTGCCATTGGGTTGGAGTTTGGAAAGAATCTTTTTCGCACTGTTGCCTCATTCACGGAGTGTTGTTGGCCTGTTCCTCGATTCGAGGATGATGTCTATTCAAGGTTGCCAGTTTCTGTCATGGGGTTTTGTGTGACTGAACAGGCTGATTCTCAGCCCACGGATCATTGGGCACAAGGGACAGGATGTTCCACAAGGGAGTGGGGTCCAGAGTGTGGACCTTGCTTCCTTTTCTTTCCTTCTTGGCTGGCCCATTGCCTCATCAGACATTTTGCCTCAAAGCATGGTGCAGCCCATGAACAAATTGTCGCAATCCTGAATGATTTGGAGCAAGTTCCTCCCACCTATACCAATGCCGTTGCACTTTAAGGAAAGCTTCAGTGTGTCTTTGAAGCATTTTCTTTGTTCTCGCCTGCAGCACTGGCCATTTGAGAGTTGAGAAAACAGGACCAGGCACAGGAGACAGTTTTCAGCCATCCGGACACAGTGCCCAGTCTATCGAAGTTGACTTTGCGCAGATATTTAGTTCCTGAATCAAGTCACTTATATCTGTTCAAATCAGATCCTTGAGGGATATGCAAATTAATAGGAACAGGGTTAGGGTGAGCTCACAGCTCTGAAGGGGTGCTCCTTTGCAAACAAGTTGCTAAAAGGTTGGACATCCCTGTCTTAGATAAAAGGAATTTTGCTGCATTATATTGCCAGGCTGTGAAGGCATCTTGTGCTTTGGTTAAATACGCTCATGTTTTAAGCCAGTCACAGGCATTTGTCAGCAAAGAATGTTGAGCAGCATGCAGATAGTCTGATGAAGCTTCTAATGCCATAAACTCCAGTCTCCCTTCTCCAATATTTGGCGTTTTTTTTTTAAATAAATATCAATCGTTCAATGATTGTGACCTTGAACCCTATTTATCCCCTCCCCCCTCAGACACACATTTACACACGCACATGAAAACGCACGCACGTTCATGCACACGTAAACACACAAGCGCCAAAATGTCAGCATTGGAATGCCAATTGTGTAACGAATTTTCTCTTAAAGGTCACCAGCTTGATGCACAGAGACAAGTAAATCGTTTCAAGATCCAGTGGGCTGCTATTAGACAGGTTTAAGTGCTGGCAACAAAGCAGCTCAGAGAATATGTCTCCGAGGATGTTTGAAAGTCACTGTGTGTTCATTATAGGAATGAAAAAGATCTTCAGATTAGCTTGAGGATAATAATGTCTGTAAGAGATTTACAAGACTGCAGTCCAGTCCAAAGGTTTAAACGGCCCAGTATTTCACCAGAACAAAACTAGGAACAATTAATGTTCACCAGTTGAACCCCCAGAATTGAATTGCAACTCAACTTCACTGATTATTATTAAAAACACCAAATAGCACAATTTATTTTCAAAAATTGAAATGCAGGGTACTGTGGATGCTGAAAATCAGGAATAAAAACAGAAAAATGCTGGAAATACTCAGCAGTTCTGGCAGAATCTATGGACAGAGTTAACACTTCAGGTCAATGACCTTTCATCAGAACTGGGATAAGTTAGAGATGTGACAAGCTTTGAGCAAGGGTTGAATAGGACAAGGACTAAGGAAGGTCTGTGATAGGGTAGAAGACAGGAGAGATTCACTCACGGACTCGAAAAGTCAGATGGGCCAAAATAGCCTAGAAAAGGAGTACAATGAATGTTTTCAGGATAGTTTCTGAGAACAGCATGTTCTGGAACCAACCAGAGAGCAGGCTATACTTGACCTGGTATTTTGCAATGAGTTGGGAATAATTAATGATCTCACAGCGAAGGCATACCCTAGGTAGCAGCGACCATAATATAATTGAATTTTCTATTCAGTTTGAGGGAGAGAGGAGTGGGTCTGAGTTTTTAACTTTTTTAAACTTAATTTTTTTTTAGTTTTTAAACTTAAATAAGGGCAATTTTGAGGGCATGAAAGTTGGGCAAAACACATTGCATGCACTATCAGTTGCAGATGCAGGTTACCCACATGCACGGTCTCAAGAAAGTCATCACATGTGAACGGAAATGTGTTTATTCTGGTCTGTCTCACTTTCACCTGTCTCTACACATGCATTGTATACAAAACCTTTGAAGCATTCAGGTCTTCTAAGGGTACACATGCAAGTTGTTGTTGGTTGTTCACTTCATGTCTATAGGTTCCTGGGATAATGTTGAATCTCCGTGGAATGTCATTGCCATGGTGAGTGTTGCTGCTGATCTGTTGCATTTGTTGGGTAACAGCTGACCTTTGGGACTGATTGTCATTCTGTTCCTTGTTCAGTTGGAGAAATCAATTCCTCCTCATTAGCTGTCGGCTCTGAAGGAGCAACTTCTCAGGTTGCATGAATATGTCTGTGGTTGAGATGATAGATCTGGCTGTTCAATGTCATCACACATGATCAAAGTGACAACTTCTCTGCACTGGTTCTGAATTGCCAAGTGGGCTAACCTTTGTTGAGTGTGTTGATTGTTTGCATTCTGACCAGCTCTCCAACTCCCAACTCTGGCAATTTGGCTGATTTGTCAAAGTGAAATTTGACTGTCATTTTTCTTTGATTTTTTTTCACTCCTGTTAGTATTTCTGTCTCCAGTAGTTTTTTTAGCTACTGGAAGAGTTGTTTGGGTGTATGTGACATAAGTGACTGAACTGGACCACATTCCCTGACTTCAGTAGTTGTGTTTCTTCACTCTAAGATTGCCTTGTACACATCCACGCTGGATCGACTCAATTTTTTGATGATACCTTTGGGAATTTTCACTGCTGCCTCAGCTTTCCATTTGACTGGGGATAGTGCAGAGATGATGGGTAGTGCGGAATTTCCCAATCATTTATGAAATGTCTGAATTCTTCACTCATCAACTGAAGGCTATTGTTGCTCATCACAACGTCAGGAATGCCATAATGACTGAAGTGTGCTTTCAGGCATTCTACACCCTCATTGGTAGTTGTTGATGTCAGTTGGTCTAAGTCCCAGTAGCCTGACTAGTCAGTGATTGTGATGAGATAATCAGTTCCAGGGAGAGTGAAGAGGTCTACTCCAACCTTCATCCATGGTCTGTTTGGGATGTCATGATTCACAAGCAGCACTTTAGTTTGTTTAGCTAGATGTTTATGACAAGCACTGCACTGGCTGATGTGGTCCTTAATCTCGTTACTCATGTTTGGCCAGTAGAGCACTTCTCTTACCTTCCTTAGACTAGACTCAATTCTTGATGGCTTGCTTGAATGTGCTTTAGCATCTCTTTTCTCACCTCCTTAGGGTTAAAGATTCTAGTTTCTTTGTGCAAGATATTATCTTGGATGATCACTTTCATCTCTGTCTGCCCAATACTCTTTTACAGCAACAGGTATTTCCTTGAAGGTTTCAGGTCATCCTGTCATCACTGCTCCCTGAAGCACTTGGAGAATTGCATCTCCTTGTGTAGTTTGTTTGACCTGAGCAAGACGCTTGTCTGTTAGATTCCATGTCTCTGCTGGGTTGATGACTTCCAGAGCATATTGGGTTGTTGCTTCTTGTTGATCCTGGAAGATTTCTCACTCTGTACTAGCATCAGCAACTTTATTCAAAGGGAATGCAGCTGTCGACAGCATGTCAGCGATGCATCTCTGCTTCGTCTGTTTGTTCTTCACTTCCAAATTATACCTCTGCAAACATCCTTTGCAGACACTTTGGAGCAGATAGAAGTGGTTTGAGAAAGATGCTTTGAAGTGGCTTGTGGTTAGAATCTACCATCACTTTGTCTCTCTCAAACAGGTACTGATTAAAATGCTCATGAGCAAAGACAATAGCCAGGAATTCTTTCTCAATCTGGGCATTGCATCGTTCAGTTTGTATTAAGGCTCTGGATGCAAACGCAACCAGTTGCCTTTGCTACATGAAAGTTGCTCCAAGCCTTGTCTCCCTTACATCACACTGCAGGACAACCTCATCGTTGACACTAGTGCTGGCATCACTACTTGTTTGATGCGAGTGAAAGCTCCTTTTTGTTCCGTGCCCTGATACTTCTGAACATCCTTTGCAGTGAGCTTGCGCAGAGGGTCACAGTCTGACGACAAATTGGGCAAGAACTTTGCTTGGTAATTCACAAACCCACAATTGTTGCATCTCCTTCACATCTGTCAGCTGCTGCACCTCTGCTACAGCTCTCACCTTATCAGGATCAGGGCAAACTCTTTTCGCCATCATTATATGGCCTATGTACTTAACTTCAAACATCTTCAGTTGCATTTTCTCCTTTCTCAGTTTCAGATTGCTCTGGTGGGCTCTCTCCAGCAGTCTCACTAGATTCTGACCATGGTCTGTGATGGTTTCTTCCATCGTATCTCCACATTCATAGACTAGCAGATCATCCATGATCATTTCCATTCCTGGATAGTCACTGACTATCTCATGCTGTTGACATTGATATTCTTCCAGGAATGCCAAATGGCAAGTGCAACCATCTGTGCCTCCCAAATGACATCAGGAAACTAATCAGGAAACTGCTGCTTTCATCCAACTTCACTTTCCAGTATCCACCCTTTGCACCTAGGACAGTAAACATATTTGCCTTGGAAAGTTAGGGGAAAATGTTTTCAATGGTTGGCGTGGGATAGTGAGATCTCTTCAAAGCTTTATTGAGGTCCTTTGGGACTAAGCATGCTCCCAGTTTTCCAGGTTGTTTCACTGCTACCGTGCTGCTAATCCAGTCTGTAGGAGTTGTCATTTTCTTGATTACTCCCATATTTTCAAGCTCGTCTATCTCATCTTTCCGGCTGGACTTGAGGATAACTTGAGCTTTCTTCAGAAGATACTAACTTAGTCTCTCACTCTGACCTACATCAAGGTGATTTTCGCCAGGAAGAATTCAAGTCCTATGAAAACATCTTTATAATTTTTTTAGGATCTGTTCAGCAGTCAATAGCTTTGTGCCATGCAAAACACTGTAAACCTCTTCTGGTACATGTAAGGTTAACCAGTCCAAGCTTTTGACTTGTTTTAACTGAGACAATGGGATTTTGCTAAGTGGCTACTATTTGGAACTGTAGATCGTCTTTCTTTCCATCGCACTGGGCTCTCAGCTTAGTTTTGTCCTTTTGGGGCGAGCGTTATTAAATCAGATAGTGTCAACTTTACCTTCAACTGCTTCATTTTTAAGTCACCGCTTTGAGCAACTTCACACAGGTCCGCAAAGCTCATGATGTTGCACGTAGCACCGATGTCTATCTGATACCTCACATGATGTTCTCCTTCTGCAGTTTTCATTCCAATAGTCACAAATCATTTTTTACCTTGAGATTTGACAATGCCAACCTGTTCTAGGGTGCAGAATGATTAGTCAGAATCATCATTTGACATCTCTCCAGCAGCCATCTTTCTCACCTCGCTTTCCTTCTTGCCAGTAAAACACTTGTGTACAAAGTGAGACAGTTTCTTGCGGTTCGAGCATTGTTTTTCCCACGCTGGACATGCTTCCTTTACTTTTGTGTGTTGTCCTCTGCAGTACTTACATCCAGTACTCTGGCCTTGATCATTCTGCTGGCCCTTCTGTAAATAGCTCTTCCATTTGTCCATCCCCTTGTGCTTAGAAGGCCTGAACTGCCTCTCAGAATAGTGCAAAGTCTCTTCAGTTCTCCCTTCGATATGCTTCAGCTGATGATTAATCACCTCAGAGCTTCTGCACATGTCAATAGCTTTCTTGAAAATAAGATTCTCTTCTCTCAGCAGATGTGTTCCCACATCAGGTTCTCTTGTTCCAAGACAATCTCATCCCTGATCAGGTCATCCTTCAATTGCCCAAACAAATAAGCTTCAACTAGATGTCCCAGTTCAGTTACATAAAGATAAATATTCCCCCCCATCTTCCTGAACTCTGGTGTTGAACACATTCATAAATAACATCAGTAGAGGGGCCAAAGTGATTCCTCGATGCTTCCAAAATTTCACAAGACTGGCTTTTCTGTTCATCAGTCAAGTCCAAGGTGAATACAGCTTCTAACATTCTTACTGATAACAGAGTTGCTACTCTTATTTGTTCAGGTTTCTTGTTTAACTTTTTGGAAATGTCATAGCTCTGCCATTGAGACTGGAAACATTTCCAATTCATTCTCAAATCTTCCTTCATCCCCATAGGAGACAGTGCTGAAATATTCAAAGCCATAGTAACTCACCCAGCAGTCAGTGTCCTGTAAAACGTTGCAGACTGGAGTTTATTATTCCCTGCTGTCTCTTACATTGGCTGGCTTTCTCGCAGCTATCAAAATCCACTCAATTTTAAGTGCACGCTCATGACATCACGTTCCATGTGATGGCTGAGATGGCTTCTGCCCAAATCCTTTACTCATAAAGGAATGCCAGAGGTCACATGATGGATGGCAAGCTACAGTACCCGATAGGCAATTGTGCGCAGAGGCATTTTTCTAAACAATGCACATTTCTAGCAAGGCCAGCATGGATTGCCCATCCCTAATTACCCTTGTTGGTGAGCCCCTTTCTTGAACTGCTGCAGTCTGTGTGGTGAAGGTAGTCCACAATGCTGTTAGGGAAGGAGTTTGAGGATTTTGGCCCACGGAAGAGGAGGGAACGGTGATAGGTATGTAATTTGGACGGAAACCTGGAGGCGGTGGTGTTCCCGTGCGCCCTCTGCCTTTATGTTTCTAGATGGTAGGAGTCATGGGTTTTGGGGGTGCTGCTGGAATAGCCTTGGTGTGTTGCTGCAGTGCTACTTGTAACTAATACCGCTGCACACATCCAGGCAAGTGAAAAGGACGCCATCACTTGTGCCTTGAGGGTAGGGAAAGGCTTTGGAAACTCAGAAGGTGGGTTACTTGCTGTGGAATGCCAGGCAGAAACCAACATCAGAATCCCAAATCCTATTCACAAAATCATCCCTAATGTCCACAAGGTCAGAAACTTGCGCTCGGCGGGCTAGCACACGCCTGACCCGCTTGAGTGTGAGTGCTTGGCCGAGTGTGCCAACATCAACGTTCAGTCCATGTCCATGCGATAGTTCAGTCAGCGGGTGGGCACCGGAGTCAGCAGCGTGCCCGCCGACTGAGCTATCGCGTGACTGTGTGTTGACGCCAGCACACTCGGCGCCCACCCGCCAACAATTAAAAGGCCTGTTAAGACCATCAAATAATCAATTTAGCTAGTTTGTTTCGATGCCCGTCCAACCTAACTCAACCTAATTAATTTTTGTTCTACCTTTTCATCTCCCTGCGGCAGCTCTGTGCCTCAGGGAGATTATGCATCGCTCACTCACGTGCACGGGTGAAGTTTGCTCGGCCCATTTGCCCTCCTCCTCCATCCACCCCCCCCGTAAAAGCAGACAGCGCTCACCGCTGCCGCTCGCATTTCATGATGGGCGGGCCTCAATTGGCCTGCCAGTGCAAAATCACGGTGCGGTGCCAGTCGCGAGCAGAGGCTGGCTTTCCGACCACCCCGGACTGCTCCCACCGACCCCCGCCGAGCCTGCCCACAAGGGCAAAATTCTGCCCCATGTGTCTACTTGCATCTTGCTGTACATACTGTGGAAACCCATGGGCAGGTCTTGCGGGACACAAAGAATAAGCAAGCGATGTAAACCTGCCCCGTTGTTAAAATAAGCAAAGACTTCAAGGTAACCTAGTTGAAATTCTTCGATTAATCTGATGCAGCCGATTGTTCACCTTGACAAATGATTCAAAAACTGGGACACCTAATTTAAAATGTGTGGTAAAGGGAGAACTCATACAGAAGTGCTTTACTCACAGGGCAGGGGACACAGGGAGGTCAATGAAGCAATAACACCTTATTTTACTCTCAGCAAAACTCCCACCAGCAACACCATTTCATGCAGCCGAACCCTTCAGTACAAATGAGTTCAAGACACTGTTCTTTAAGGGCAATTTTCATCATTATTTTTCTCTGAGAGGAATGGGGCAGCAGCACACTCTTAATTGACGTACACATCTTACTGCCCCAGCCCCACCATCGACCAGTCTAAATCAGACAATGATCCTTAAAAGGGATATCTGCAGGCAGCTCAAACAAGGTTTCTAAATTATTTATTAAGTATTGAATCTCCTGACCCCACAGAAATCTTTTACTCTCTTCCTCCCCATACGACCACCAACACGCCATCCCTCCCAACTAATGCATGACAGCCCAGTATCCTCCTCCAAGACTGTCTGTTCCTCCCACTACCCCTCACCTCACCACCTTAACCCACCTGGACTGAGGAGCCACAGGACCCTCAATCCCTCTGGTGTTTGAGCAGCTAGCCATTGGAACCCAGCCTTCCAGGTACAACAATGCAGTGGTTGAGTTGCTGGACTCATAATCCAGGAAACAGATGGATTTTACGAGCTGCTGCAGCCCCACCCTGGCTAAGAAATTGGGTTGGTTAACTCCCCCCGACGATCCCGAAAGATGCCCCACGTAACTTAACACGACAAGCAGCGTTAATTGCATTAAAGGGAGACTTTTGCCCCTTTCTTGGGAGGAAGTTCCTCCTTAGATGGCTGCCAGCCAGTTAGCTGGCCAGTTACGTTCTGTAGGCTGAGCAGCACCAGCTGGGAGCGGTGATCACTGTTGGGACTATAGACTGTCACACTATGCTAAGGAGCCCAGCTAAGTTCAGATCGGGGCTTTCAGTGAAGGAGGGCGGGGAGTGAGGGGATGGGACGGTGGGGAGGGGGGTCATGGAGGGGTGAGGGGGGGCAGTGGGGTGGTTGGCGGGAGTGCACCGATTAAACAGTCCGGTGGAGGGTTAAAGAGGGGGATGACCTCTTGGGGTGGTCAGCTGCATCCAATGTCGCTGATTAATTGGCCATTTAAGAGCTTCAATATGCCTAGATGCTGACAGGTCACCCAATGCCCCCTCCGCATCCATGTATAATTTCAGACAGTTGGGGTTGGATGGTAAGCGGTGGTAAGACAACCTGATGGATTTTACAAGGCCCCGTCCATCTTCAAACCCACCCCACAGGGAAGTGTAAAATCCAGCCCCAAGCATTCAAATCTTGCTCCAGCAGTTTATGAATTTTAATTTAGCTTTTTAAGAAAATAAATAAAGAATTAGTCATTTAAGAGGCAAGCTCTTGTCATTAGAAATGAGCATGAAGCTGTTAGATTGTCATTAAAGCTGTACTGATTCTTGCAAGCCCCTTATGGAAGGAAACCTTCCAATCTTACCAGGTCCGGCTTATGTGTGACTCCAGTCATACACTTTAGTAACTATGGTTTTATTTAGTGTGTAATGTATCTTTAAGAATGGAAATTGCCAAGGAAGATCACATGATCTGTTGTAACCAATAGAAGAGTAGCGTGAGCTACCTCATCAGGTGGTGTAGAGATGGAGTTGGAATTGAAAGTACAGGATCTGATGAAATGAAACCGTACTTCAACAGAAGACATGAAATAACTAGCCAAGATGACATCTTATTGTGAGAGCACGAGTGATAGTTCCTCCAAAGGGAAGGGAGCCACTTTTAATTGAACTATACAGTGCCCATCCAGATTTTCCAGAATAAATACCATAGCATGCAGCTATCTATGGTGGTCTGGGATGGATGGCGAAATAGAGTTTAGTAAAGCACTGTGTGCAATGTCAGCAACAGCAAAAGTTGCCAATGACAGCTCCATTATACCTATGGGAGTGGCCAGGTAGACCCTGGGTGTGGTTACACATTGATTACATTTGACCTTTCCTGGGGACAATGTTTCTGCTCATTGTCGATGCCCATTCAAAATGGCTGGACATATATGAGGTGAAGTCACCGACGTCGGCTGCTACAACTGAGAAAGTAGGTCAGCGTTTTGCCATTCACAGGCTACCAGAAGTAGTTGTTTCTGATAATGGCACAGCATTTATGAGCGCTGAATTTCAACGGTTTATCAGCCTCAACAGTATCGCTCATGTGAAAACTGCATCGTACCCACCCTTCCTCAAACCGACTGGCTGAAAGGGCAGTTTGAACATTCAAGGCAGGCATTAAAAAGCTAACTGGTGATTCCTCAGCAACGAAGCTAGCACGTTCTCTTTTCCACTAGAGGACTACCCCTCACACAACAACAAGTGTCACACCTGCGGAGTTAATGTTGAAATGCCATCTCAAGATGAGATTGAGCTTAATAATGCCGAATTTAAAGGAGAAGGTGGAAAGGAGTCAGGGAAACCAGAAAACTAGACATGACAAGCATGGTCGTGAGAGGAAATTTACTGAGGGAGTGAAGAATTTTGGAGAAGGGCCAAAGTGGTTACCGGGTAAAATAAGTGGACCTCTATCTTACCACGTGGAGGTGGAAGGCTGGGTCACTCGTAAATATGTGGACCATTTAAGGAAGAGAGAGAGAAATCATCAAGAATCGGTTCTACCAGTGACCACGACCAGGTCTGCGTTTCCTGTTGAGGGAACTCAACCCAGGACTGACATGTCTGATGTTCCTGTAAGAGTTAAGGATACAGAACTGCAAGTGCCCACTGGAGCACCTGATGTTCAGGCAACTTCGGAAAAGGAGGTTCCTGACAAAGAATCTGAGATTGTGGAGCTGCGACATTCCACACATACCAGGAAACCACCTGAAAGACTGAGCTCGTAAATTCCTTACCCAGTGTAAATATTATGTTGCCTTTAAAAATGTGTACTTGTAAATATATGTACAGCCGAGTTAAAGGGGTAGGAATGTAGTAATTATGGTTTTATTTAGTGTGCAATAGTGCTTTTGAGAATAATACTTGTTAAGGATCACATGATTTGCAGTAACCAATAGGAGAATAGTGCAGGCTACCTCAGCAGTCAGTGCAGAGATGGAGTTGGAGTTGAAAGCACACATGTAATTGCTGCTGAGTATATTGTAAATAAACTTAATGTTTCTTCCCAAGAAGTGTCTGCAGATCAACTGTATCATTAATAGCACAACTCGGCTACCCTATGACACTAGGTAACTTAATGTTGTTTTGAGTCTGATATAAACGTCTTCCTTTCTCATCCATATCCCACTTTTATTGCCATAATACATAAAGGCCACCCTATAACACACACCAACATTGTTGACTCTTAACTTGCTTCCCAACTGGCTGAGTAAACCCACTCAGTTGTGTCATGATCCCACAAGTGATGTAAGAACAGGGTCCACCACTACCGACATATCTCAGGACAAGTAGGGGACTGGCAATAAGTGCCCTGCTTTCCATTGATGCTCACATCCTGTGAATGGGTACTAAAAGTGCAAAATGAGGCCCAGCCCTGAATTGGGTTGAAGCCTTTCACCATTTACCTTGGGCCGATGACAGGTTCACTCCACTTGATGGGAGCAGTCATGTCCAAATCAACCCCGATATGTTTCTGGAGAAAGAGAGGATTGAGGAATTAGATGAGAAAATGGATTGATATCAGCTGAAAATGGGACACTCTGTAATGACACCATCCAGGACAAAGCCGCCTACATGATTTGCACCCCATCCATAAACATTCACTCCCTCTACCAGTGACACACAGTGGCAGCAGTGTGCACCATCTACAAGATGCACTGCAGCAACTCTCCAAGTCTCCTTCAACAGCACCTTTCAAACCTGTGACCTCTACCCCCTAGAAGGGCAAAGGCACAAGATGCATGGGAACACCACCATCTGCAAGCTCCACTCCAAGCCGCATACCATCCTGACTTGGAAATATACTGCCCGCCTGCCTGCCTGTCTGTCTATCTGTCTATCTGTCTATCTGTCTATCCACCTCAGTGATTTCCTGCCTTCTGAATAGTGGTGTTGTAAAATCAAACAGCATGGAAAAGTGGCTTTTTAACCCATCATACTTTACTCTGAAACAGCTAACCAATCAGTCCCGCGCCCCTGCTCTCTCCCTAAAACCTTGCATTTCTTTTTCTGTCTGAAGTCAAAGGAATGAATGTATAGCTTGCAAAAGGGATCTTGTGAGATGTTTTTGTTGGACAGCTCAATAGTTCCTTTTCAGAATGAAAACACATGGGGACTGCAGAGAGATTCTTCACAAGAAAGATCTGCAGCTCCGTTTCAGAGAGTCACATGACATCCCAGGTGATTACTCTTTCTTTCGGTTCAGTCAGCACTGTCTGAGAGCAGCAAACATGCCCTCTGAAAAGGCAACGAGAGGGAGAGGCGATGAACTGTGAGGAATGGTGGAAAAAACTTACGTCCCTTTTGAAATGCGGTGCAGACTTGAAATCAAGTTCTGTTAACTCTTCTGCTTTGAGGCTTTATTGAGGTATGTTTTAACTTTTATACAGAGTGAAAGATTAATGTCTGTGCATTAGCTAAAGAGCAAGAAACATTTCATTGACGAGGTAGAAAGAGAAACCATAGCTCCCTTGATGGCTCAATTAATTTAAAGCAATGACTCTTTGAACTTTGAAGGTTTCAGGGTTTGACTCCTGGATCGCGTTCGGTTAACAGACCTTAGCTAGGGAAGTGATCAAGGTGGCAGAACACCCTTCAGCATCTCTGGCTAAGGGAAAGGGTTATCCACAGCAACGTGTCTTCAAACAACATTTTTTGTGCAATAAAGGAAATCGATCTTCAATTCCTGGAGACTCCAGGCCAACACTGGAAGGTTGGCAGGTAACCAAACCCGGAATGGTATCACTGTTCTGGCTTCCCATCCCGCCCCAAACTGGCAGGATGTTTTACTTCTATCCCTGCCTGCCAATTTGGTGGTGTGAATCCTTGCCCCCCCCATAACAGGATGGACCAGAAGTGTAGCTGGACATCAAATAGTCAGAAAACCTGAGGCAATACACTACAATATCCATTTAGGTATGTTGCAGGGGGAGTCGGGGGTGGGTGGGTTGGGGTGTGGGCAGTGCCTTGTAAATGTACCCTCAACGGGTGAGTAAGATGTAGCTTCCAAAGAGAAACGACTGCAGCAAAACAGGGATTTGCACCCACTGAGGAAAGCCAGCTGAATATGCTCAGCCAGATTTGGAGTTTGACATTTTAATGGAAGACTATTTGAATATCAGTTTTATGGAGAGGAATCTCATTTGCATTTATATTGAGATAGACAAGGCGAACGGCACGATTCTGCCTGTTCTACCCATTTAGGAAAATTGCCTCAGTCCTTTAAAAGTTAGTTCATGAGTGGAAGGAAAAGTATCGTGGGGGTGGGGTGAGCTTTGGAGATAGGGAAAGAACACGCAGTGCCCCTCCTTCGCAGAGTAGCTGGCAAATTCACCTCTTCTCAGTCCAGAATTTCACGTCCTGTGGGCGGGCGGGTGTGTTCCTGACCCGTCTGGCCGTGAAATAACACGAGATGACATCAGGTTGAGCGTCCCGATGTCATTGCGCACTCGCTCGCTATCTCACTCAGTGGGCACGCGCGACAGCCGGTGCCCACCGACAATTAAGCCCAGTAAGGAGGCAATTACAAGCGATTTTTCCTGGCCGGTCCACATTTAAGGCTGGCGGATGGGTCTATCGGCCAGACGGCTGGCCCTTTTTCTGCTCAAACCTCGATCGAGGGCGGGATGAAATCTCTGCCGGGAAATAAAACAGAAAGATATATCTGGGGACTGCTTTTTTTTTGTGAAGTATGCTTTCAGGTGCTTGATTGTGCCGCATGGACATATTTTGCAGCATTTTTTTGTTGCTTGGTTTATTCTGTGGAGGTCTGCATTCGCCATGAGGCAGCTGTCCGGCTTCAGGGAGCTCAGTGTAAGTGCTCCCCAGCACCCGCAGTGACGTTGGCGCCTGCCCTGTTCCCCCACCGGCAGTGCTGAGCCTCTCTCGGTGCGCGTTTCACGCTGGCTGGCTATTAATTGACCATCCAACGTGAAATCGCAATTGGGGGCCAATTGCGGTCGGGTCCCGTTTCCTGTCTGCTCCTGGGACCACCGATCGAGCGCTCCTGGCGAGCGAAAAGTTCCTTCCTGAGGTTGTATGGTATCTATTACAGCGTTCCACTGAGGCAATGAATTGACCACCTCTGCCCTAAACCTCAATCCGTGCACCAAACGTTTATTTTAGAAGTAAAGGCTGACTACTTGGCCACATTTTAACCAATACTATTAATGTCAATTAATATTTCATTCAGGATCAAATAAGTCTGACAGAGCCATCAAGTTTCAACTAAAGGTTGCTTAGGACTTTGTATTAAATTCACATGGACTGTTGAATATTTGGAATCACGTGCACGAATTACTAATATAATACCATATGTAGGCTCTTTAAATGTTGATGGAAAATCTAGATTAATAATAAATAGAGTTCACCTTCTAGGGCTTGTGTGCTGTCATTGTAATGTCAATATAATCTCCATTTGCTTGCCTTTATTGGTTGTATTACTTGCTTAAGTCAATATTTGTTTTGGAATTTTTGGTGTCCCAGTAAATATTCACAATGCCCGAGGCAGTTATGTGAAATCTCTCTCAGTGCGTTTACCACAGGATAGGTCCATTAGACCCTGTCACTGACCATGTATTATCCTGCTGCTAAAAATGAATTGACTGCTTCATGACCCGTCCCTTTGAAGCCTCTGGGCCTTAAGAATGAGTAACCATCATCCTGAAGTCATTAGGACGGTCAGTACCTTTTTTAGGTACATCCTGAGGTCAATTGGAGGTCATTTCTGTTGCTGTGGAAGTTTTTTGAGAGAACTAAAATAAACAATTGGCTTTCGTTGTCTTTGTATTTGAGTTATTATCCATATAAATTTTTAAAACGTGGCACTGACCTTAACATGTACCTCAAAATATGACACCTGAATTGTTGTTAATGGGCCTCGAAATTTAAAAATTTGTTCTGAAAACACATAGGGTGGAATTTTATGACAGCGGGATTTGATGGTCCACCGAAGTCAATAGAGTTTCGAATGGCTCACTGCACTGTACGGCCCTGTCTCCAACATGACAGGGCCGTAAAAATCTGGCCTCAGAGAGAACTTCAGAAATAAGAGGAGTAGGCCATTCGGCCCGCCAAACCTGCCCCACCATTCAATAATATCATGGCTGATCTGCCCCAGGCCTCAACTCCTCTTTTGTGTCAGCTCCTCATAGCCCTCAACACCCTGGTATTTCAAAATTCTATTTACTTCCTCTTTAAATACATTCCGTGATCTAGCTTCCACAACTCTCTGGGACAGAGAATTTCAGGCATTCACTACCCTCTGAGGGAAGATATTCCTTCACATCTCAGTTTTAAGTGAGTGTCCCCTTATTCTGTAATTATGTCCCCTAGTTCGAGATTCCCCCACTAGTGGAAACATCTTCTCAACATCTACCCTGTCAAGCCCCCCCAGAATCTTATACGTTTCAATAAGATCACCCCTCATTCTTCTAAACTCTAATGAATAAAGGCCTAAGCTGTTTGGCCATTCTTGATAAGTCAACCCCTTCATCCCAGGAATCAGCCTAGTGAATCTCTTTTGAACTGCCTTCAATGTCTGTATATCCTTTCTTAAATACAGGGATCAAAACTGTGCACAATACTCCAAGTGCGGCCTCACCAACACCCTGTACCGTTGTAACAATACTTCCCTATTTTTAAACTCCAGCCCCCTAGCAATACAGGCCAACATTCCATTTGCCTTCTTAATTACTTGCTGCATCTGCATGCTAACTTTTTGTGTTTCATGCGCAAGAACACCCAGATCCCTCTGTGCTGCACTTTTTTGGAGTCTCTCTCCATTTAAATAATAGTCTGCCTTTTGATTCTTCCTACCAAAGTGCATGACCTCATTAAACTCCATCTGCCAGGTTTTTGCCAACTCACTCAACCTGTCTATATCCCCTTGCAGATTCCTTATGTCCTCATTACAAGGTGCCCTCCCGCCTATTTTTGTACCATTAGCAAATTTGGATACATTGCACTCTGCCCCCTCCTCTAAATCGTTAATGTAGATAATAAGTAATTGAGGCCCTAGGACTGATCCTTGTGGCACTCCACTAGTTACACCTTTCCAGCCTGAAAAAAGACCCATTAATCCCGACTCTTTGACTTCTGTGTGTTAACCAATCCTCAAACCATGGTAATACATTACCCCTAATACCATGAGCTCCCACCTTTTATGTGGCATCTTATCAAATGCCTTCTGGAAATTCAAATATATCGCATCTACCAGTTCCACTTCAAGGGGTTTTATAGAGGGATGTGGGTACAAACAAAAGTTCTTACTGATTTCAATGATCGGTGGCTCTTGGAGGGTGGTGGTGTTGGGGTGGGGGCTGGTGGGGGGTGGGGGGTCACAATGCAGCCTGTGTCAGAGCCCAGAGTGACAACCTGTAACTTCAGCTAATCTCCTTATACCCAACATCCTGAATTTGTGGTCAGCTTGAGGGGTCATTTCAGTGAATGCTGACAGTTTACCATGAACCCCAGCCCCTCTGCAAAATCCAGATTAATGGAGTAATTTTGAAGCGTTGTCACTGCTGTAATGTTGCAAACATTTTGTGCACAGCAGGATCCCACAAACAGCAATTAAATAAATGACCTGGTAATCTGTTTTTAAGTGTTGGTTGAGAGATAAACATTGGCTAGGATATCAGGAGAACTCTCCTGCTCTTTATCAAAATAGTGTGCAGGATATTTTATCACTAACTGAGAAGGCAGAGGGGGCCTTTGGTTTAGCATTTCACGTGCAAGTAGGTCTGACAGTGCAGCACTCCCTTGGTACTGCATTGGGAGCATCAGCCTCGTTTGTGCTCAAATCAATAAAAGCAAAATACTGCGGATAATAGAAATCTTAACTTTCTGATGAAGTTCTGACCATGAGTCATATTAGACTGGAAACGTTAATTCTGTTTTTTCTCTCCCTAGTTGCTGCTGGGTCTGCTGAGTTTTTCCAGCATTTTTTGCCTTTATTTATATGCTCAAGTTTCTGGAGTGGGATTCGATCCATAGCTTCCTGACTCATAGGGTGAGAGTGTAACTCATGACCGGTGGCATGGAGCTCAGTTCCACTCACAGTGCTGGATTCCTGAACCCAGCTGGCCGCAAGGATTGCGTGAGGTAAGAACTGCCTCTGCTCCCACTGCCCATTTCCCCAGGCCCCACACAGCCAACCCCCACCAAACCAACCCCCCCCCCCCGGCCCCCCATCACAGCTCCCATGAGTCAATCTGGATCTGCTTTGAGAAAGATTTGTGAATGTGAAGACCACCCTTCGAGCCATATTGACTGCATTGCCCACAGAAGCCTTAGTAGCAAGAAAGAAAAATCTTCACTTCCAAGGAGTGTAAGTGTTTGCTGTAGTGATCCTCATCAGAAATTGAAATATTCTTCAGGCATTCAGCAGAGTGAAATACTTTCGAGATACAATGGCCAAAGCAAAAATAATGAGATGAACAATGAGCACACCTGTTTTTGACGATATTTCATTAACATTTTGTTAATCTCCCGTCTAATTAAGGTTAAGGTAGGGTAATGCAGGTAAAACAGAGCTGCCAAAATCTCTCTGCTCTGAAATCGTCACCCAGCTTTTCCCAATTCAATGGCCAGAGTTTTCCGTTTGGCGGGCGGGAGGGCCCGACTGACTCAGCGGCGGGCGGGGAGCCGATTGCCGCTGGAGAAACGGGCCATGCCGCCATTTTCCACGGGCGGGCCAGTTAAGGCCCACCCAGCGGGTAAGCGACTTCCATGGAGAACGGGAAAATAGCCGTGGGGGCAGGCTGTCTCAGACTGCCGGTTCCAATGGGGAACCCGCAGTCCGTATAAAGAGTGGCCAGACAGCCTGCTTGAGGCAGTGCACCCTGGCCACTCGGGGAGAGAGGGAGGCAGCTGTGGTTCCAGAGGAGCATAAGCAGGAGTGGGGGGGGGGGCGGGGTGGGGTGGTGGGGGCAGCCTGCAGAAGAGGCCAGCAGTGGGGGGCCACTGTGCCCCTCGGTTTTCTGATGCCTGCCTTGCTGTCCTCCTGCAAGAGGTTTCCAGCCGTCGGCAACTTCTGTATCCAGAGGTTGGGAGGAGGAGGCCCCCCCCCAAGTCACCAGCCAGGCGTGGGAGGAGGTTGGTGACGCTGTGAGTGCCCTTGATGATGTGCGGCGCACTGGCACCCAGTGCCACAAGAGATTCAACAATTTGCTGCACTCTGGAAGGGTGAGTACCATGTCAGTCTTGGCCATTTTACTCAGAAGGCAGCCTGAGCCTTTGAGCACCCCCCCACCCCCATGTCTTGCTGTCGTCACTGCATTGGGCATTTGGCGGACGCTGGGTGGGCAAACGAGTACTGACCATACTTACATCAGCCTTAGTGGTTGAGGAGAAGATGGGTTCTCTCCGCAGCATATGCTGGTGTTTGTCGCATTTGAGTAGTCTGGGGGCAACCTGCAGGGGAGGCAGCTAGACACATACTCAGAACTCCAACACATGTCTTATTGATGGGGATGAGATGGTGCAAGGGGAGCCTCAAGGTGTGGTGGCCAAGTGCCATCTGCTGGCATCGGCGCCGCACCTAGTTGTGCCTCCTTGCCATGGGCGCTAAGATCCGTATGTTATTCAAAGTGATGGACGCCAAATGTGTCCAAGATGGCCATTGGGGGAGGGGGTTGGGAGCAGCTGGACTATCTTCTGGGCACTGATCACCAGTATTGTGGACAGGAGCCACTGGAGGCCTCAGATGGGCCACTGTGGTTGGTGTGTGGCGTGCTTGTGCAGAATACATGAGCGATCAGCCCCAATAAATGCTCTTCTCTGTTTTGCAGGCAAAAACTGAACTCAATCAGTGGGAGTGCCAGAGGACTGGAGGTGGGCACGCCCTGCTCCAGCACCTCATGATATTTGAGGAGCAGGCCATGGAGCTGGGGGGGAGGCAGGGGGCCAGGTCAGCAGGTGCCGGCGAGGCTGGGGTCCAGCAACCAGGTATTTGAGGCCCACAGTCCCATCCAGTCTGTCTCCCCACCATCCAAACCACTGATGGTTGCTGCAGTCGTTAATGCAGCAACACTGCTCATTCACAGACTGATACAGTCAGATGTGTGGGTCATACACAAAGGTCCCTTGTCCCCTTGAGTATTTGCATCTCCACCGCCTTCCAAAGTCACCTTATCCTATTCGTGAACACTATCTCCATGGTCTAACATGCCATTGGATCGCTGCTGCACAGCCAAAGACTTATTGCATCTGAGGAGGGTTTGTACCTCCACCACCCTTTCAGCCAGTGCGTCCCACATTACTCTGTCCAAAAGGTTCTCAGCACCTCACCTGTCCACCTCATGGCACTCAACTTAAATAAATGCCAGCACGTTACTCATCCCTGCACCAAGGGGAAATGTTGCCTTCTGCCCACCCAGTCTATGCCCCTCATAACGGTATGAAGGTCAATAATGTGACCCTCAATCTCCTGTGATCCATGGCAAATGTCGCAAGTATTTGCAATGTTCCCTCAGCCCTGCAACTCTCCAGGCCACAATGCATCCAGGTCAGGTACCTCTGCACTCTCCTCACTCCTGTGGTACATAACATGCCATGTGGTATTCCTGAGGCCATCTGACCAGCCTGTCTGTATGTGCGTCTAATGTTTGGACCTCCTCCTGACTCTTTTCCACCCGACCAATGTTTGTCTCCTTAGGGTCTTGAAGGGTGAGAGATGTATGAGGCTGGGAGGGAAAGGGATAAAAGATTTAACTGACTGTTCACTAACTGATGCACTGTCCTCGTTGTTAATTTCAGCATCACCACCACATGGCCGTGCCCATAGACACCGCAGTCCCCCCTCCACACCTGAGGCCCAAGACGTGCAACTTGCAGCACATCCTTTCAGCCAGCCAGGCACCAGCGCAGACACAAACACCCCGGTGGGGAATTTACCGTTGGCTAGTGTCCTGGGTCACAGTGGAGAGGGAACTTCACAATCCCTGGAGGAGATGATAGGGACAGAGAGTCTGATGGTGCCAGCAGCTGGAGGGCTGCAGGGGACCAGGCACATGCTGAGTCCGGCAGTGATGACGTGTCTCTGGAGATGTCACCAATGCAGCAGCTGCAGGACAAGTGGCAGGAAGTGCATTTGCATCTGGCAGGGTTGCATGAGGGTGTGCTTCAGTTGGTCTCTGCGATGGAAGATTCCAGGCAGAGTGTCAGTGAAGGCATGAACCTCAGGGCAGAGCTTCAGGCTTCCTCCACTGAGAGATTGGCGACTCTCATGGAGCGGGGGTTTCGATTGGATGGAGAATCTTCTGATTGGGTTACGCTCTGACCTGCAAGCCCTCACAATGGTACTGGCCACGGGTGGTCATTCCCAATGTGGGAAATGTTCTGGGCACCAAGCATCGGTACTCGGTGCCCATTCATCTGCGGTGAGCAGGGAGGTCCAATGGGACGTCACATCGGTGCAGCAGCGGCCTGTTATCGCTGCGAGCTCCTCTCAGGGCGCTCCGAGTGAGGGCAGCAGCTCCTCCACCCCTCTGCCAATCAATGTTGCATCCATTGAGGCTGTGACAACTGGGGAGGTTCCAGTTCTGGAAGAGGCCACTCCTTCCCAGGCGGGGCCAGCACAGGCTCCATGGGCCAGAGGACAGCTGTCAAGGTCATCGCGGCCAACAGGACAGCAGAGTCAGCAGCTGCCTCACAAGCCACTCCGACCGATGGGGCAGCACCTAGATATAGCACCTGGAAACGTAAGCATAAGGCACATTAGGCGTTCAACGGGTTTGTCACTGGTGATTTTGTGTTGGCCTTAGAATAGGGAACAATATACTTATGTTTGCAATGGAGACATTTCTCTTCTATTTTGGATATAATAAAGTCCACTTTTCTGACCATGGCTGAGGGTGTTTCCTTTGTGCTGCATTTTTCTTTTTCACAGACATATCACGAGTGTTTGAGCGGACATTGATGTTTCTGTACTAAGCCCTTAGTTGCAGCTGATGAGGTGGAAGATGTAGCACCTAAGTGCCACGTGTGGAAGCGACAGGCAATGCTGATCCATGTGTGTGGAGCTAGCTGAAGGTTCGTTGAATTAAATTGTCCCGGGTTTCCCTGCCTCCTTGGTGTAGTAGCGGGTCAGCGTGCTGCCCCTCATCACCGCCCTGTGCTTCCTCATCCTCTGAGCGACAGCTTGATTCATCATGTGCAGCCGCTTCCACTGCGTCAAGGTCTTCATCGTCAACTGCCTCCCCCCTTTCCAGCGCAAGATTGTGCAGTGTGCACCAGACTCCCACTATCACAGAGGCGCGATCTGGGGGGTACTGGAGTGCGCCCCCTGTGCGGTCCAGGCAACAGAAGCACATCTTGAGAAGACCGATGGTTCTCCCCACCACAGCCCTTGTGGTGCCCTGGCTCCTATTGTACAGCTGCTCAGCTTCTGTTCTTCGAGACGTTATGAGCCACCTTCTGAGGGGATAGCCCTTGTCACCCAGCAGCCATCCATCCAGCCGGGCTGGAGCACTGAAGAGCCCTGACACCTGGGAGTGTCTGAGGATTTAGGTGTTGTGGGAGCTGCCTGGGGACCTTGCACAGACTTGTAGAATCAGCATCCTGTGATCACACAATATCTGCACGTTCATGGAATGGAAGTCCTTCCTGTTGACAAAGGCACTGGGCTCACCTGCAGGTGCCTTGATGGCCACATGTGTACAGTCTATAGCATCCTGGACACGGGGGAAGCCAGCAATGGCTGCGAAGCCCCTGAGTCACTGTATCTGACTTGCCTGGTCTCAGCAGAAGTGGATGAAGGTCAATGCCCATCTGAACAGAGCATCTGTGATCTGCTGGACACAAGTGTGGACAGCTGATTGGGAGACACCGCAAAGATCACCCAGAGGCATAGAAGTGAAGGGCACCTGTGACCTTCAGAGCCGCTGGCATGGGGTGTCCACCCACACAGTTAGGAGATATCTCATGGCCAATCATCTGACAGATATAGTTGACTGTCTCCCCTGAGAGTCGGAGCCTCCTTCGGCACTGCACCTGTTATATTCAGGTAGCTGCTTCGCCGCCTGTATACACTGGCAGCAGGATAGTGGCATCTTCTGTGGCCCCTTGCACCTTGGACAACCTCTTGGCCCTGTGCCCCTTGTGCCTGCACCTGGCCTCTCAAAGGTGGCTCCCCTGGAGGCTGATTGTCCACTCCTGGCCTCCTCCTTATTCTATCCCTCCCTTCCTCCTCAGAACAGCTGCCTCCAGTAGAGATGGAATGTAAAATCAGTGAATCGGTGAGGTGTAAGAGACCATAAGACCATAAGACATAGGAGCAGAAATTAGGCCATTCGGCCCATCAAGTCTGCTCCCCCATTCAATCATGGCTCATAATTTTCTCAACCCCATTCTCCCGCCTTCTCCCCGTAACCTTTGATCCCCTTACCAATCAAGAACCTATCTATCTCGGTCTTAAATACACTCAATGACCTGGCCTCCACAGCCTTCTGTGGGAATGAATTCCATAGATTCACCACTCTCTGGTATAAGGATTTTCTCCTCATCTCTGTTCTAAAAGGTCTTCCCTTTACTCTGAGGCTGTACCCTCGGGTCCTAGTCTCTCCTACTAATGGAAACATCTTCCCCACGTCCACTCTATCCAGGCCCTTCAGTATTCTGTAAGTTTCAATCAGATCCCCCCTCATCCTTCTAAACACCATCGAGTATAGACCTAGAGTCCTGAAACGTTCCTCATATGTTAAGCCTTTCATTCCTGGGATCATTCTCGTGAACCTCCACTGGACCCTCTCCAGGGCCAGCACATCCTTCCTGAGATACAGGGCCCAAAATTGCTCACAATATTCTAAATGTGGTCTGACCAGAGCCTTATAAAGCCTCAGCAGCACATCCCTGCTTTTATATTCTAGTCCTCTCGAAATAAATGCCAACATTGCATTTGCCTTCCTAACTACCGACTCAACCTGCAAGTTAACCTTAAGAGAATCCTGGACTAGGATTCCCAAGTCCCTTTGCACTCCAGGGTTTCTGAATTCTCTCCCCATTTAGAAAATAGTCCATGCCTCTATTCTTCTTACCAAAGTGCATGACTTCACAGTTCCCCACGTTGTATTCCAACTGCCAGTTTTTGGCCATTCTCCTAACCTGTCCAAATCCTTCTGCAGCCTCTCCGCCTCCTCAATACTACCTGTCCCTCCACCTATCTTTGTATTATCTGCAAACTTAGCCAGGATGCCCTCAGTTCCTTCATCTAGATCATTAATGTATAAAGTGAAAAGTTGTGGTCCCAACACTGACCCCTGCGGAACTCCACTAGTCACCGGCCGCCATCCTGAGAAGGACCCCCTTATCCCCAATCTCTGCCTCCTGCCAATCTTCTATCCATGCTAGTAACTTGCCTCTAACACCATGGGCTCTTATCTTACTGAGCAGACTCCTGTGCAGCACCTTGTCAAAGGCCTTCTGGAAGTCCAAGTAGATAACATCGATTGGCTCTCCTTTGTCTAAACCAATCATTACCTCCTCAAAGAATTCTAACAGATTCATTTGTTAGTAAATCAAGTGTGCAACCCAAATCTGCCTGATCTCACTGAATGACTTAGGTTAATATTAGGACTGCAGCCTTTTTAATTCTAACTTATCTCCCTGATCTATCTACAGATTTGCCCCTTCTGTTTCCCTTCTGACATTGGGGTAGTAACTGATGTTTTGTATTAATTTCCCAATTTTGCCATTTTCCATCTAAGAGAGTGGCTAAGGAATCTACTTGTGGGCCTTTGCATGTCCTGTTCCTGGGAATCAAGAGCAAATTTGTCCACTGGTTGAAGTTATACCTAAAACAAAGGTTTATGGATGATGGAAGCTAATCATTTCAGGCCCAGGACATCACTGCAGGAGTTCCTCAGGTTAGTGTCCTAGGCCCAACCATCTTCAGCTGTTTCATCAATCATCTTCCCCCATAATTAGATCAGAAGTGGGGATACTTGCAGTTGATCGAGCAATTCAAAACTCCTCAGATACTGCCCGCATGCAGTATCAGTGCCATTCAAAACTCCTCAGATACTGCCCGCATGCAGTAAGACTTGGACAAATTTCAGGCTTGACCTAATAAATGGCAAGTAACATGTGTGCCACATAAGTGTCAAGCAATGACCATCTCCAATAAAAGAGAATATGGCCATCTCCGCTTGATATTCAACAGCATTACCATCACCGAATCCCCCACCATCAATCACCATCCTGGGGTTATCACTGACCATAAATTTAACTTGACCAGCCAAAAAATAGTATAACTACAAGAACAGGTCAGAGGCTGGGAATTCTGTGGTGAGTAACTCACCTCCTGTGTCCCCAAAGCCTCTCGATCATTTGCAAGGCTTGAGTGTGATGAACTGCTTTGCACTTTCGTGGACAAAACACTCAAGAAGCTCAACACCATGCAGGACAAAGCAGTCCGCTTGGTTGGTACCCCATCCACCACCTTAAACATTCATTCACTCCACCACCGGCATGGCACTGCAGCAACTCACCATGGCTCATTTGACAGCACCTCCCGATCTGCAACCCCTACTACCTAGAAGGACAAGAACAACAGATATATGGGAACACCACCACCGACAAGTTCACCTTCAGGCCACACACCATTCTGATTTGGAACTATATCACCGTTCCTTCACTGTAGCTAGATTAAAATGCTGGAACTCCCTTCCTAACATCACTGTGGATATACCTATACCACATGGACTTTAAGGCTCATCACCTGCTGAAGAGCAAATAGGTTTTTTTTTATATTCATTCATGGGATGTGGGCATCGCTGGCTGGGCCAGAATTTATTGCCCATCCCTAGGTGCCCTTGAGAATGTGGTGCTGAGCTGCCTTCTTGATCTGCTGCAGTCCATGTGGTGTAGGTACACCCACAGTGCTGTTAGGGAGGGAGCTCCAGGATTTTGACCCAATGACGGTGAAGGAATGACGATATATTTCCAAGTCAGGATGGTGAGTGACCTGTAGGGGAACTTCCAGATGGTGGTGTTCCCATGTGTCTGCTGCCCTTGTCCTTTTAGATGGTAGCAGTTGTTGATTTGGAAGGTGCTGTCTAAGGAGCCTTGGTGAGTTCCTGCAGTGTATCTTGTAGATGATAAACACTGTTGCCACTGTTGTTGGTGGAGGGGGTGAATGTCTGTGGATGTGGTGTCAATCAAGCGGGGCTGCTTTGTCCTGAATGGTGTCAAACTTCTTGAGTGTTGTCGGAGCTGCACTCATCCAGGCAAGTAGAGAGTATTCCATCACACTCCTGGCCTGGGAAATAAACTCTGATCTTTCCACCAATGTTCACATCCCATGAACAAATAAAAAAAAGTACCAGGTAACTACATAAGCTGATGTTATTGGGAGTAGAATCACTCCTCTGTAACATTCGGAATTGGAATTTTCTTGCTCTGATATGGAACATTGGAAAACGATTCCAATTTCACACCAAGTGGATTGACAATTTCCTTTGCCTTTGTGTCAAGTATTCAGCGAGAGTTTCTCAGTTGCACTCTTGAATTCTCACTCTGTCTCTGGTTTGTGTGCTTTTCTCTTTCTCAAACCATCTCTCTCTCTCTTTCCTGCAGCAGTGACCTATCATCTGGATCACAGCGGATAACTGCAACTGACTCTAATGCACTAATGGCTTACTTAAATAATTTAATGAAAAAAGAGCAACAGCTGGGGATTCACAGAAGGTCAGTCATCATCCATTGAGAAAACACAAGTCAGATTTCAGGTGGAAACTCTTTCTGCGGAACTGAAAGATGAATGACATTTAAGAAGGAACAGACAAGGAGAAATGGCAGGAAAAGACACGGAATAGCCTGTTAAAGTACCATAGCAAGAAGCAGGAAATGGCTAAAAGGTAGAAGTGTTGTGCAGCGGACAAAGGGAAGCACAAAGTCATAAGTGAGAAAGTGTCAGCAGAGCTTGGTAAGTCGAATGCAGAGCATGAAAGTGAAGCAGACCACCACAGCCTAGGCATATCATGGAGGAAAAAGATAGCTCAAGGATGCAGATAACCTCCCAAGCAGATTGTTCCAAGGTGCAGTCTCCACCTCTCATACCCAAAGCATCTGCTCCCTACCCTACCTCCAGTAACACACCCATCCCAAAGTCAGCACCTAATGCCCGGGAGAAAGTGAGAATGCTGGTCATGACTTCAATCATGTGTTATATAATTAGCAGGTCTTGTTATGGAAGATTTAAAAAAAAAATCACTCATGGGATGTGGGCATCACTGGCAAGGCCAGCATTTGTTACCCATCCTTAATTATCCTTGAGAGCAGTTAAGAGTCAACTGCATTGCAGATTTGGACTCACATGTAGGCCAGACTAGGTAAGGTCAGATTTACTTCCTTAAAGGCTATTAGTGAACCAAATGGGTTTTTATGATAATTTCACAACTAGTATCCCTGTGAGTAGCTTTCAATTCCAGATTTTTAAAATTGAATTTAAATTCTACTAGCTGCTAAGTGGGTTATGAAGCCATGTCCCCAGATAATTAGGGCCCTCCGGGCCCCTGGATGACTAATCCAGTACCATTACAACTGTCTCTCTTGTAAATGAGGATGCTGCTTTAAGTATATTTTGGTGATATTGGTTGATCAATGAGCACTATTGGTCAGGATAGTGGGAAATTTCCTGGCATTTTCAAACAATGCTATGGGATCATTCACATGACTTCAACGATGGCAGCAAATGTTTGACCTTGGGTTAGTAGCTCATTAGAAAGACAGAACCCCTGACAATACAGCACTTGCTCTGCAATGTACTGGAGTGTTGTCCTAGATTATATGCTTAGTTTAGTGTTATTTTTGGCTTTATATTAGCATTTGTGACTAAGAAGATCTTGAATTTAATCTTCAGGAATAAGGAAGAATTACGTGGAACATGCAGCACAGATACAAGTTATTCAGCTCAACATATCCATGACGGAGTTTATACTCCACATGAGCCTCTTCCCATCCTACTTCATCTAATGCTATCAGCATATCTTTCTATTCATTTCTTCCACAACTACTTAACTAACTTCTTCCTCTCAAGTGAATTTGCGCTATTCATCTTTGTGGTAGAGAGTTCCTAACCATTCTAACCATTCTCTTAAGCATGCAATCTAGGTACTGTAAGGCCAGAGACATTAAGCTGAGGCTTTGTAACCATCTCTCATGGACATATCTCTTGGCACTATTCAAAGACTCTCATGCCTAACATTTATCACTCATCCAACGATCATCAAAAAGCAACTCATTATCTGGTCATTATTTCCATTAATTTTTCTGGGACCTTGATGCATGCAAATTGGTAGGCAAGTTTGCCAACAAAAGACTTGACTGTGATGCACTTTCCGATATCTTTGGAAAATGTGAAGTACAAAGTATAAACTCAAGTTTTCTGTTTCTTTCATGGATTACAGATTAAACACATACCATTGGGACGTAGGTGTGATTAACACTAAATTAGCTGTTGCCCATTCTATCAAGTGTTAGCCACATTGTCACACACGGTATCAGCCATTGCTCAGTTGGTAGCTCTCTTGCCTCTGATTCAGAAAGTTGTGGGTTCATGTCCCACTTTGGCGATGAGAGCATAAAAATCTGTGGGAGTCCCTTACTGACAGAGGTGCTGTTTACCAGATGAAGCATTGACCTGATACCGCATCTACCCTCACACTTGAATGTAAAAAAGCCCCAATATTTGAAGAAAAACAGAGGAGGTATCCTGCTCAGTCTTTATCTCTCAGCAAACACCACCAAAGCAGATTGTCTGGTTATTATCATGTTGCAGTTTGTGGGAGCTTGTAGTGTGCCATTCCTCCATCATCCCCAACATCTCAGCTCCCTCCCACGGCACCTTCCCATGCAACCGCAGAAGGTGCAACACTTGCCCCTTCACCTCCTCCCTCTTCACCCTCCAAGAGCCCAAACATTCCTTTCAAGTGAAGCAGCGCTTCACTTGCACTTCCCTCAATTTGGTCTACTGCATTTGCTGCTCCCAGTGCGGCCTCCTCTACATTGGAGAGATCAAAGGCAGACTGGGTGACTGCTTTGCGGAACACCTTCGGTCTGTCCGCAAGCATGACCCAGACCTCCCTGTCACTTGCCATTTCAGCACACCACCCTGCTCTCATGCCCACATGTCCGTCCTTGGCCTGCTGCAATGTTCCAGTGAAGCTCAACGCAAACTGGAGGAACAGCACCTCATCTTCTAGTTAGGCACTTTACAGCCTTCCGGACTTAACACTGAGTTCAACAACTTCAGACCATGGACTCTCTCCTCCACCCTCACCTTTTTAATCCCCCTTTTTCAATATTCATTTTAATTTTTTAATTCTAATTTATTTTATTAGTTTTTATTTTTATCTACTTTTGTTCTATTTTTATTGAAATTCATTTTTATTCATTGTTTAATCCTATTTTCTATCTTTTATCCCACCACCGTCCCCTCCCCCTACCCCACCCCCACTAGAGCCACCTGTTACTTGTTCATGTTGTTCTTTCCAGAGTGCTTACCCTTGTCCTGCTATTATCACATTCTGCCCTCTGACCTTAATGCTACCATTAGCACCTCCTTTAGCTAGAATCATTATCATTAACACCCCTTTGTTCTTTTGTCTGTGACATCTCTGGCAACCTCTCCTTTGCCTCCACCTATCACTGGCCCTCTATCCAGCTTCACCCTCTCCACCCCGTTTAACCAGCATAAATTTCATTACATTTTACTTCTCTTTAGCTCTGAAGAAGAATCATAAGGACTCGAAATAGTAACTCTGTTTTTTTCTCCACAGATACTGTTAGACCTGCTGAGTTTTTCCAGCATTTTCTGCTTTTGCTTCAATAACATCTTGGCTGTGTTGTGTGGCACCACTATTACCTGAAAGAATGAAGATGATCATGCAATTCCCCCAATCAATCACACTTGGAGGCCACCCTGCTGTAAGTGACTGAAATTGATTTCACATCCAAAAGTTGTATTAGGAACATAGGGACATAAGAACGGCAGAAGGCCATTCAGCCCATTGAGCCTGCTCCACCATTCAGTATGATCGTGGCTGATCGTGCCTTTACCCACACTATCCCCATAACCCTTTATGTTATTGTTAATCAGAAATCTATCAATCTCTACCTTAAACACACTCAGTGACTGAGCGTCTCGGCCCTCTGGGGTAGAGAATTCCAAAGGTTCACAACCCTCTGAGTAAAGGAGTTTCTCCTCGTCTCGGCCCTAAGTGGCTTCCCCCTTATTTTGAACTTGTGTCCCCTGGTTCTAGACTCCCCAGCCAGGGGAAACATCTTACCTGCGTCTACCCTGTCTATTCCTTTAAGTATTTGGTAGGTTTCAAGATCACCTTGGTAGATCACCTCTCATTCTTCAAAACTCTCTTTTGAATACAAGCCCGGTTTCCCCAATCTTTCTTCATAAGACATCCCACCATCTCCAGAACAAGTCTAGTGAACCTTTGTTGCACTCCCTCTATGGTAACAATATCCTTTCTGAGGTAAAGGGACCAAAACTGCACACAGTACTCCAGGTACGGTCTAACCAAGCTTCTATACAATTGAAGCAAGACACAATTACTCCTGTACTCAAATTGTCTTGTAATAAAGGTTAACATTCGATTAGCCTTCCTAATAGCTTGCTGCACCTGCATGTTATTCTGGGATTTTTTTGTATTGTACTGAATTTTGCTGGAGAAGTTACTCTGTTATTATTGAGAGAAGTTGCTGGAGTTCCAGTCATGAGTTTTGTTTGCTGTAGTTTGTAGGGACTGTTTTTCAACAAATTCTGTAGATTGTTTGCTGTAGTGCAATATTTAAACAGGCTATATTTGGATAAATAGACTTTATTGTGAAATACATTGGCTGTAGGTCCTACCCATATCCAGCTCTTTATTGACACCACTGTGACAATGAGTTGTGCTGTGTCGCCCAAACACTGCAACAGCTTAATGCTGTGTGGACATAACAGAATTAAGTGCACTTGTGGAAACTTTGGAAAAATCAAGTGTCAAGAAAGAGCCATCAAATCTCAGGGACTCTATTAACTTTATATTGTGGCATTCACTTCTTTTAATGACTGCTAAATTTTTTACAGTACTCTTTGTTCAAATTGGATTAATTTATGTGCTGCACGTGATCAGTCGAAAGGCAGGTCTGAACACATTCCTTTATCAGTTAAACAATTCTAAGCTGTCAGCCAGTTCACCAACTTAGTCTATACTCTTTGGTTAATTTATTGTAGATCAAGTGTTAGCGTGACATTAATTAACTCACCGGGGATGTTTATTCAGACTTCTAGTCATTCTTGTCAAAAACCCTTGTAAAATATTTATGTTGTTGATCAAAGACAATTGTAAGTGGCAGCAAATATAATGTAAACTGCAGCTTTCCAGCATGCCATTTTGATTTGTGTTTTTGTTAAAGGAAAGGAAAAGTGCATGAGCAGTTCAAAACCAATAGGCAAAAATCAACTTGATTGTACTGTTGAGGGGTCATGAGGACTCGAAACGTCAACTCTTTTCTTCTCCGCCAATGCTGCCAGACCTGCTGAGTTTTACCAGGTAGTTCTGTTTTTGTTTTGATTGTATATGTATCTGATATTGGTATAATACATACTTTCTCTGTTTTACCTGCTGATTAACTAGGCAGTTTTGAATTTCCTATTTTCGAAGAAAATTTTAGAAGAGGTGTCAGCCGTGGCATTGCGTCTGAGCCAGACAGCTGTGGGTTCAACTCCCACTCTGGAGGCTGCAGTACAAAATCTCAAAATCTGCGCAGTGAGGGATTGTTGCAATGTTGGAGCTGCTATCTTTCAGGTGAGATTTTAAACAGAGGCTCTGGCTGCCCTCTCAGGTGGGCATGAAATATCCCATGGAATTGCCCTGTATTTTGAAGAGAAGGAGGGGTCTTTCCCCTGGCATACTGGCAAATTGGCTGCCGCTTTTCCTACATCACAACAGTCGCTGCACTTCCAAAGTATTTCATTGCCTATATATACCACTTTGTGATGTCCTGATGTTATGAAAGGAGCTATATAAATGCAATTAGCTAAAACAAATTGAAGTGTTTGAGTCATAACACGTACTCATTATACTTATGGTTTGAGGTTATGAGGTGAAACTCTCAGAACTGAACTTTGAAAAAAATGACTCCTGTGGAGCTAATGAGTGTAGTATTAGGGTATTCAGGGCTGAAAGGGTTAATATGTGGGACTGGAAAATAGTACTGCCCACATGATGCTGTGAGACAGAGTCACATGACTTTAGCAGGACTGGAAAATTATGGCAGTGGGCCGAGCCGTAAAATCCCAGCCTGAGTTTTTTTTTAATTCTTTCATGGGATGTGGGCATTACTGGCAAGGCATGCATTTATTGCCCATCCCTAGTTGCCCTTGAACCAAGTGTCTTGCCACACCATTTCAGTGGGCCATTAAGAGTCAGTTGTGGATCTAGAGTCACTTGAAGGCCAGACCATGTAAAGATGGCAGATTTCCTTCCCTAAAGGACATTAGTGAACCAGCAATTGCTCCATGGTCTGTATTACCAGGACTAGCATTTCAATTCCAGATCATTAATTGAATTTTTTAATCCCACCAGCTGCCATGGTGGGATTTGAACCCATGCCCCAAGAGCATTAGCCTCGGCCTCTGGATTGCTACTCCAGTGAAATTATCGCTACGTCACCATCTCCCTCTGATATGTAAGATGCGGGATTATTGTTCAGACATCTCTGTCTCCGCAACCATTCCTTAGCCAGTCAAAACCAACGCACAATGGTGAGGGCTGATTGCTCAGACAGCCTACTGCATCCAATCAACTCTTGAGGATTTTCACCTCAAAATAATGCAGGGTATAGTCCCAAAGCTTTGCAGTACTTCAAATTCATGAGTTGTGATGAAATCATTGTTAATATTTAGCACAACAATGTAAGGATGAAAGCAGTTGAATTTATATCACACCTTCTATGGTTCCTTCTACTTAACTCTTTCTGCACCCAATGTCAGATGAGGCAGACAAAGAACATGCCTACATCTTGATAGGTAAGGGAGCCAAGAGTTATGGGGTAGGGGTGGGGGTGGTGGTGGGGGGGGGGGGGGGGCAATCAGGAAAGTTTTTTGAGTCCACAATCAAATCAGCCTTGATCTTATTGAATGGCGGAGCAGGCTCGATGGGCTGAATGGCCTACTTCTGCTCCCAAGTTCTATATCCCTATGCATTTCATTTTGATTCATTATTATTGTTCATTCTCAGGTTGTGGGCTTCAATGGTAAGGCTGGAATTTATTGATTATCCCCTACTTGCCTCCTTCTTGAATCATTGCAGTTTGACGGATTAAAGTGACTTGATAGACCAATTCAGAAAACAATTAAGAATCAATCTTGAGATTAGAGTCACATACAGAATAAACTGGTTAAGGATCACAGGTTTCCTTCAATAAAGAATATTAGTGAACCATTTGATTTTTTTTAACCATAATCCAACAGCATCACGTTTCCTGATCCCAGCTGCTTATTATCAGAACTTTCTGCCACAGTGGGATTTGAACTAATTCTCTGGATTAGATTAGTCTAGGCCACTGGATTACCAATAAAAATAAACAGTTGGAAATACAAGAAATACTCAGCAGGCCTGGCAGCATCTGTGGAGAGAAGCAGAGTAACGTTTCAGGTCCATGACCTTTCATCAGAACTGGGAAAAGTTAGAGATGTACTAGATTTTGAGCAAGGTTTCGGTGGGACAAGGACAAAAGGACGGTGTGTGAAAGTCAGGAGATATTGAATGTCAGAAGGGTTAGTCTTACAGGGTCAAAGAGAATGATGATAGGGCAAGAAACGAAACAAAGAAACAGAAGATGTACCTCGAGCGGATGCGCTGGATGGGAAATAAAAACGGGACAATTAAACAAAAGGAAACAAAATGGAGCAGAGATTATGGTCCAAAGCCGTTGAACTCAGTGTTGAGTCTGGAATGCTACAAAGTGTCTAATCGAGCGTTGGGGTGCTGGTCCTCAAGCTAGATTGCTGGTCAAGTTACATAACCACTATCAACTTTAAGCATGTCAGCCCTTAGCTATCTCCCTGATGAAATGTCAGTAACCTGAACCATTAACTCTATTTCTCTCTCCACAGATGCTGTTTGACCTGTTGAGCGTTTACAGGACTTATATAAAACAAAATCCCGAGTTCCCTGCTGCATCCTCCCAATATTGTGGCTGCTCTGCTCTTTCCCTTTCAAGCTTTGGCATTTGATTTGCCCATTGTGTTCCCAGCATCTGCATAGCCAACTGTGAGAACCCTCTTTAAGATACCTAGCACTTTACGTTTCTTGCTAGCCTTTTTACAATCTGTTAATAAACTGTGAAATCTATTAGCTACCCCTTTGTGAAAACGGGCCATAATAGCCAGGCACAGAGCATGTCTATTCTACCTCGTTAAAGGAGTGGTAGAACCATTGTGTATTTCAAATTGTTTGGTTCAGGAATTTGGATTTGGGACCTCATCAAAATGACTCAGGCTGCAGTTTGTGCTGCCTACGCTATTCACCGGCTGCTTATAGGGCTAGGGGGCATTGGTGACAGAAAACACAACTTCTCTGACACTACTGTAGAGTCCGGACCAATGCTCTTACTCCTATCCAAGCAGCTGGTATGAGTTTTGAAGTATTCCTGCTCACACAGCCAGGTATCAGTAACTTTTACACTTAAACACCTGAAAGATCACATTCGCGACCCCAATTACCCCTCTTATCCCGCCCGTGGATGAGGTTTATACAGATGCCTCCTACCCGCCTGTCCGTTGTGCCCATGCGACATCCTAAAGATCGCACGGGCTGTGAAGAATCGAGATCAATTGCTGCCTCGAGCGGCCTTAACTGGCCTGTTAATTGGTGGCAGGCGCGCATCCGAACTCATAGCGCGTCCACCTCCCCAAAGATGGCGATGGCGCGTGGTCACGCTGGGACGCTCGCCCCATGTCACCGCGCGTTGTTTTACACTTTGGCGTGTGTGGGGCCCGCCCCCACATGCCAACCGGAAAGTTGTGCCCCATGGTTCTAACTGGGAAACGATACAGGCGAATCATACCAGCCTCACTTACAGTGGAATCGACTGAAAGGGCAACCCAAATATCATCTGCTACGACTGCTGTGAGAAAATTAATGGGTGGGTAAGTCTGGCAAGAGCCCGATAGACTGGCACACTGCCATTGCATTGTCACTGAGAGAGGGAGAGTGATAAAATATTTGCATTAGCACCTCTTGTTCACCTTTCACCAGCTTATTTGCAAATTACTCGCTAAGAACCTGCCTTTGTAAACACAAATTGCTGTCACTTTACAGCTGTTGATCATTTTTTTTTCTCCCCCCAGCTGTTGCCAAAAAAGCAACAAAGAGAAATTGGAGAAAAGATCTCAAATCGGAAAATCAGACCATTAAAAAAAAATGCTGGAAACGCACAGGCTCTTTCGGTTCGAGGGCCGCTCTGGTTGCCCTCTTAGCTCGACCCTCTTTCGAAAAGACACCGCACGGGTACAATGGGCAGGCGGGTAGGAGGCATTTGTATAAACCTCATCCACGGGCGGGATAAGATGGGTGAGTGGGGTCGCGAATGTGATCTTTCAGATATTTAAGCGTGAAAGTTACTGATACTTACATGTGTGAGCAGGACTACTTCAAAACTCATACCAGCTGCTTGGACAGGATTCGCAACCTTTAGGTCAGTACTCTAGAGTGAAGATCCTTTTTGGGACCTGCAGCTTTCAGGAAGCCTTCCCTTAGCCAGGGAATGGGAGTTGTGCTCTCCACTGCAGGCACCTCCTCTGAGGAGGAAGGGAGAGCCAGAAGGGGGAGGAAGCCAGGAGTGTACATTCAGCCTCTAAGGGAGTCACCTTTGAGAGGAGAGATACAGGCACAAAGGGCACAGGGCCAACAGGAAGTCCAAGGCGGAAGGGGCTGCAGAAGATGCCACTATCCTGCTGCCAGGGTATACAGGTGGTGAAGCAGCTACCTCAATATGTCTGAGGTACAGTGCCAAAGGAAGCTTCATTCCTCAAGGAAGACAGCCAACTCTATCTGGCAGATGATTGGCCCTGAGATGCCGTGGCTCTAAAGGTCACGGCTGCCCTCAACCTCTATGCCTCTGGCTCTTTCCAGGGCTTGGGGGGTGATTTCTGCGGAGTCTCCCAATCAGCTATCCACACTTGTGTCAAGCAGTTGACAGATGCTCTATTCAGGCGTGTATTGACTTTCATCCACTACCACTGGGACGAGGCCAGCCAGTCAGTGTGAGCCAGAGGCTTCGCAGCCATTGCTGGCTTCCCCCGTGTCCATCAAAGCGCCAGCAGGTGAGCCCTGTGCCTTTGTCAACAGGAAGGGTTTCCACTCCATGAACGTGCAGATAGTGTGTGATCACAGGATGCAGATTCTGCAAGTCTGTGCAAGGTACCCAGGCAGCTCCCACAATGCCTATATCCTCAGACACTCTTCAGTGCTCCAGCCCGGCTGGATGGATGGCTGCTGGGTGACAAGGGCTATCCCCTCAGAAGGTGGCTCATGATGCCTCTCCGCCATCCAAGAACAGAAGCTGAGCAGCGGTACAATAGGAGCCACGTCTCCACATGGGCTCGGTGGAGAGAGCCATCGGTCTTCTCAAGATGTGTTTCCGATGCCTGGGCCACTCAGTGGGTGCACTCCAGTACCCCCCCAGATCGTGTATGATAACGATTGCAAGCCCGAAACATTAGCTGAAGATCTAATTCCCACCGAGGTGCTAGTACCTAAACAAAAACAGAATTACCTGGAAAAACTCAGCAGGTCTGGCAGCATCGGCGGAGAAGAAAAGAGTTGACCTTTCGAGTCCTCATGACTCGAAACATCAACTCTTTACTTCTCTGCCAATGCTGCCAGACCTGCTGAGTTTTTCCAGGTAATTCTGTTTTTGTTTTGGATTTCCAGCATCCGCAGTTTTTTGTTTTTATCGAGGTGCTAGTACCTGCCTGACTGAGATGGTGTGACGCTGGTAAGTGACTTTGCTCTGGGCCCTCAGGGGTGAGAGGTGACCCCTCTGCCTCCTCCTCCCAGCTCTGCTCCAGTGATGCTGAAAGGAAGAAAAAAGACATTTGATTAGTTTCAGTGCAGACAGTGTCAACTTGCATGTCGCTCCCCCAGATCATTATGTGCTCATCCTTCCATAATCAATGGTCAACCCATGTAGCTAACTTCAATCACTGAGCATTCAGCAGTGCCATGGCTTCTGGAACACACCTGAGTGCTCGCCAAACATACCTCCCCGTGGCACCCCAGCCTCACCGCCACTGGTGGACCTGGGGGCACGGCCCCTCTCCAGATCCATGGCCTGCTGCTCGAAAGGTGTCAGGATCACCAACTGGGCCTGGTCTCTGCCAGTCGGTATCCGCTCTGCGGAATTGTGCGCAGTCTTCTCCTGAAAAGGAGAGAGGAGCATTGATTAGTCCAGTCTGCACCTGAATTCCCATCACGTCCCTGCCAACCCAGCCAGAGTGGGACATTGCGGGACTCCAGTTCTTCGTCACCCCGCAGCTGCTGCACACTCACCCAAACAAGCTGGGGCTGACCCACCCCCCCCATTGCCCAAATGCTGCCTCCCTCACATGTGGCACCACAAGGTGTAACGTTGCTAAGCAAGGAGGCACAAGCAGGTGGAGCGCAAAGACCAGCAGATGGATCGGTGCCCCTCCACCTGGAAGCTCCCCTCCCAGCATGTTAGCACCCTGATGCTGACATGCTTCCCAGTTCCAGCACTCTGCCTAGGGCAGACCCTTGACTTTCACCCCCATTCTATACTCTGGGTGTCAGTGTCACACATGCTGCGGGTGCAGAACCCATCCTAGCTCAACCCTCTCAGGGTGAACTGGGCATGGGCAATACCTGCTGGCCCACCCAGCGAGGGATACACTCCGTGAGGGATTCAATGCCGTTACTGTACTCAGAGTTGGCGGTGGGGGGGGTGGGGTTTGGGGGAAAGGGTGAGGGCTGCATTAAGTGACTTGAGGCAACCTGGTTCTCACCCTGCCCGAGAGCAGGAGGTCGTTGAATCTTTTGCGACCCTGGACCCATGTACACTGCACCACATCATGGGAGCTGTCACTCTGGGCCACCTCCTCCCAGGCAGGTTTGGTCAGGTGGGGAGGCCTCTGCCTCCCGGCCCTCGGAAGATGGACCTCTCGCCGCACTGCCACCTCCTCCAGGAGGGCAGCTAAGTCCTCGTTGGAGAAACAAGGAGCACCCTGCCCTGCTGGCCTACTCTCCGGCCTGGCCTGCCCCGACGGCCTTCCCTCCAGAATTGTGTCATGCACATCGGCCCTCTGCTGTGCTCTTTCCCCGTCCATTGTGATCAGCCTTGCAAAGGCTGCCAGGCCTTCATTTAAACAGGCCGCTCGGTTGCCTTTGGACCCGGCAGTCTGTGCAGTCCCGCTGCCGCCTGCCCACTCCTGCTATCCACGGGAATTGTGAACCACGCCGGGTGGGCCTTAATTGGCCCGCCTGCGTAAAACAGCGGCGCAGACCCGATCGCGGGCGGCGATTGGGTCTGTGCCTGCCTGTGCCCGCTTCTGCGTGGCCCACCCGACAAGGAGAAAATTCTCCCCATATAAAAATGACAAAAAGAGGCCATTCAGCCCATCATGTCTGCACCAGCCAAAAAAAGAGGGAAAAAGAAACTAGCCGCTCATTTTTTTATCCCACTGTTCAGTGCCTGGTCCGTAGCCTTGTAGGTTACAGCGCTTCAGGTGCAGATGCAGGTACCTTTTAATTGAGTTGAGGGTTTCGGCCTCAACCATCAGTTCAGGCAGTGAATTCCAGACTCGCACCTTCCTCTGGGCGAAAATGTTTTTCCTCATGTCCCCACTAATCCTTCTACTAATCTAAATCTTAATCCTTAAATCTATGCCACCTGGTAATTGACCCCTCAGCTTCGGGGAAACAAGTCTTTCCTGTCTACACTATCTAGGCGCCTCATAATTTTGCTCACCTCAATTAGGTCACCCCTCAACCTCCTCTGTTTGATGAAAAACAATCCTAGCCTATCCAACCTTTCATACAAACACGCATATGGACATACAAACTAGGAGCAGGAGTCGGCTACTTGACCTTTCAAGCCTGCTCCGCCATTCAATAAGATCATGCTGATCTGATTGTAACCTCCTGCCTACCCCCGATGACCTTTCACCCCCTTGTTAATCAAGAATCTATCCAGCTCTGCCTTAAACATATTCAAAGACCTTGCTTCCACTGCCTTTTGAGGAAGAGATTTCCAAAGACTCATGACCCCCTGAGGGGAAAAAGAATCTCCTCACAGTTGCAATTTTCCAGCCCTGGCGACTTTCTTGTAAATCTCCTCTCGAGAACAATTATGTCCTTCCTGGAATATGGTGACCACAACTGTATACAAAATTCCAGCTGTGGTCTAACCAGCATTTTATACTGTTTCATCATTACATCCTTGCTTTTGTCTTGAATACCTCATCCAATAAAGGAAAGCATTCCGTATGCTTTCTTTACCACCTTATCCACTGTCATTTCAGCTTCAGGGACATGTGGACATGCATTCCAAGGTCTCTCGCTTCCTCAAGCCTTCTCAATATCCTCTTATTTAATGAGCATTTCCTTGCTTTTTTTGCCCTCTCCAAATGCAATGCCTCACACTTTTTCTGGATTGAATTCCATTTTCCATTTTTTCGCACACAAATAAACCATTGATCTCTTTCTGGAGACAACACTTCACTATCAACTACACGGCCAATTTTTGTGTCTTCTGCAAATTTCCCAATCATGTCTCTCACAATTAAGTCCAATCATTAACATATACAACAAACAGCAAAGGCCACAGCATACAGCCCTGTGGAATGCCATTGGAAAATGTTTTCCATTCTTAAAAACATCCATCAACAATTACGCTTTGTTCCCTGCCTCTGGACCAATTTTGGATCCAACTTGCCACTATATCGCATGGGATCTCACTTTTCTGACCAGTCAGCCATGTGGAATCTTGTCAAATGCCTTACTGAAATCCATGTATAGAACATCCACTACACTACCCTCATCAATCCTCCTTGATACTTCCTCAAAAAATTCTATTAACGCTGTAAGACATGATCTTCCCATGACAAAACAATGCTGACTATCCCTGATCAATCTGTGCCTTTCTAAGTGACTCTTTATCCAGCCTCAAAATTGATTACCAATACTTTGCCCACCACCAATGTCAGACTGACTGGGATATAATCTTCTGGCCTATCCCTCACACCCTTTTTAAATATTGGTACAATGTTCGCAGACCTCCAATCTTCTGGTACCACTCTGTATCTAGTGAGGATTGGAAAATGACCTTCAGAACATCCACTATTTCGTCCCTGGCTTCCTTTAATAACCTAGGATATAATCCATCCAGCCCTGGTGATTTATCCACATTTAAGGATGTCAGTCGCTCCAGTACTTCCTCTCTCACGATGCTTATTGAATCTAATATTTCACACTCCTCCTCCTTAACAACAATTTCTGCATCATCCCTCTTTAGTAAAAACAGAGACAAAGTACTCATTGAGAACCCTGCCCTCATCTTCAGCATCAACGCACAAGTTACCATTATACATGTTTGATAGGTTGTACCCTTCCCTTAGTTATTCTCTTGCTCTTAATGTGCTGGTAAAACATTTTTGAGTTTTCTTTGATTTTACCTGTCAATATTTTTTATATCCTCTCTTTGCTTTCCCAATTCCCTTTTTTACTTCTCCCTTGTACTTTCTATACTCCTCTAGGCTTTCTAATGTATAGGGCTTTTTGTCACTGTCATAAGCTTCTTTTTCTCTGCTTTATCTTACTCTGTATGCATGTGGATAACCAAGGGGCTCTAGAATTGGCAGCACCAGCTTTTTTCTTTATGGGGATAATGTCTACACTGTGGATGTAGAGTATCACTTTTGAATGTCCCCCCCACTAAATGACACTGTTTTCCTTTTTAGTATCTGTATCCAGTCCATTCCCGCCAGCTCACCTCTCAGCTTTGTAAAATTTGTCTTCCCCAAATTTACAGCATTTACTCCTATTCCATCTTTGCCCTTTTCCATAATGATGCTAAATCTAAATCACTATCTCCAAAATATTCCCCCACTGCTACCTCACCCACTTGCCCAGCTTCGTTTCCTAAGAATAAATCTAGAATTGTGCCCCCTCTCATTGGATTTGTTACATGCGGGCTGAAACATTCTCTTGAATGCAGTTCAAGAATTTTGTGCCATCGGTGCTCTTCACACTGTTCGTATCCCAATTATTATTAGGGTAACTGAAGTCCCCAACAGTTACTGCCCTATTGTTTTTGCACTCAGAAATTTGCCGACATATTTGCTCTTCTAACTCTTTTCCACCATTTGGAGGTCTATAGTACACTCCTAGCAATGTGGCTACCCCTTTTTTACTTCTGAGCTCAATCCATATGACCTCCTTTGATGCTTCATTTGGTATATCATCCCTCCTCACAGCTGTAATTGTTTCTTTAACCAATAATGCTACACCCCCACCATATTTATCTCCCTCTCTATTCTGCCTGAAAACTCTATATTCAGAGATGTTGAGCTGCCATTTTTGCCCCTCTTTAAGCTGATTTTCCATATAATGATGATATCATACTGCCATGTTTCTATCTGCCCTCAGCTCATCGGCTTTATTTAATATGCTCCATACATTTGTATATATACCTTTTAACGCTGCCAAATTCCTGTGCTGCACACTTCTTAAATTGTGCTTCTTCTGTATTTCAGAGTCACTCACTAATTCTCCATCTCCCATTCCCTCCTCTGAATTTTCCCTCAGATTCCCAAACCCCTGCCAATCTAGTTTAAACCACCCCACCAAAAGCACTAACAAACCTCCCTGTGAGGATATTCATCCCAGTCCTGTTCAGGCATAGACCATCTAGCTTATACAGGCCCCAACTTCTCCGGAACCGGTCCCAGTGCCTCAGAAATCTGAAGCCCTCCCTCCTACACCAGCTTTCCAGCCAGTTGTTCAATCGTTCAATTCTCCTATTACTATATTTGCTTGCAGGTGCGGCTGGGAGTGATCCTGGGATTACTGCTTTAGATGTCCTCCTTTTCAATCTCACTCCTAGCTCCCTAAAGTTTGCTTTCAAGACCTCATCCCTTTCTTACCTGAGCCACTGGTACCGACATGGACCAAAACCACTGGCTGTTCACCCTCCCTCAGAAGAATGTCCTGCAGCCACTCTGTGATATCCTTGACCCTGGCACCAGGGAGGCAACAGACCAACCTGGAGTCATGTCTACGGCCAAAGAAATGCCTGCCTGTTCCCCAGCTAACGAATCCCCCGTTACAAACTGCTTTTTCCCTCTTCTTCCTCCACTCTGTACAGCAGAGCTGCCTGTGGTGCCACAAACTAGGTCCTGACTGCACCCCTCCGAAAAGCCAATATCCAAAACGGAAAACCGATTGGCGAGCGGGACCCCAGGGGACTCCTGCACTACCTGCCTAGTTCTCTTGGACTGTCTGGTGGTCACCCATTCCCTTTCTGCCTCCAGGTTCCAAAACTGCAGTGTGGCCCCCTCTCTGAATGTGCTATCCACGTAGATCTGAGCATCACGGATGTGCCACAGAGACTCCAGCCGCCACTCAAGCTCTGAAACCCAGACTTCAAAGTGGCACAGCTGGTGACACTTCCTGCACATGTAGTTGCCTGGGACAGTGGTAGCATCCAGGGCTTCCCACATATTCCAGGACACCACATTCCGAACGACAGAGCTGTTCTGCCACGGCTTCAATTTACTTTCCTTATGTTAACTTTATTTACTTTGGTTTACTTTTACTACTTTATTTTATCTGCTCTTAAGACCTAAGCCCAGTTTTTGAGACGTTGGGTCGGAGACAAGGAGTGGCAGTATCCCAGAATTGCACTAAGTGCGGAGGTGAGCAGAACAAGGACATTTTACACACCAGCCGCAATGGCGGGTTTTCACACAATATCATCCCATTCCTGGCTCATTCATGATGTATTCCCGGAAACATGCCAGGTCCCTGGCGGGGCAGGCTCCGATTTGCCCGCCCCACCATCACCTTAGGCCTTCATTAAACTGGTGCCATATTTAAAGGCTGCCCCCGCACAGAGCTAACACTCTTCAAGGGACATGTAACTGCTGGGAACTGATGGCTGCCAAAGGGAGGAAACATGCTGCCCCCAGATTTAGCGACATCCCCCTCAAGGGCCTGCTTGACGCAATGGAGGTCCACCATGAAGTTCTGTACCCCCGCTCTGGGTAAAGACCAACAAGCAAGATCACCAATCCAGCATGTGAGGTGGTGCCAATGGTGGTCAGTGCCAACGCCCTGCAAAAGAGGACAGACACCTAGTGCTAAAAGAGGATGAATGATCTCCTCCGTTCTGCCAGGATAAGTCAATCTTCTCATCACTCTCACAAACCCCATCACACATCCACAGGGATCTCACTCACTGCCAGTTCAAGAAACATCAACATTCACTTTCTCACACCCACCTTCATTTGTCTTGTAGATCATATACTCATCCTGTCCATGGCACTGCTCACCACCCACACACATGCCAGGCATCCTTGTTATCTGGCCTGGCAGGCATCCTGCTTACACTCTCTCCATCTGAATTCATACAGGACAAGCTGGCACACAACAAAAGGGGGAGGTTGTAGATTGGTGGAGGAATGCCTGAAATCAAGGTCCTCACGGATTTTGAAAATATAATCATCCAGTTGGCCAGTGATGATCTGGACCATTCATGTGCTGATGGTGATGTCGGCAGTACTCAATCAAGTGAGGATCCAGCAGTACAACATCCATCAGACAACCATGCTGTGAATCATTTCCCCTGTTCTGCAGTCCCCCTGCCATGCACTAATTATCTCTGCTGACTTTTTAGGCAGATCTGAGAAACAGGTGACAGGGTACACGAGCCAGTTCCTCAACCCAAGCCTTGAAGAAACCTCTGGGAGACCCATCACAGCGCTCACCCACACCCTCCACCAACGCAGAGACACATACATCGGTGGGACTGATCTCTAGAGTAGCCTAAGGGTCACAATCTGGTGAGCACATCGCACTGTCTGATCCAGAGCATGTGAGGCAGGGACTTCCCAGGTGTCCAGCATTCAGAGGACAGCTGGAGACCAGAAATCTGCTGAGTCCCAGTGAGATGAGGGGCCCCTGGACTCGGTCATGATGTAACGGCAGAGCATTTAAAAATGCATAATATAATCAAGCAGAGTCAGCATGGCTTCATGAAAGGGAAATCACGCCTGACAAATTTATTAGAATTCTTTGAGGAGGTAACAAGCAGGATACATAAAAGGAAACCAGTAGATGCAATATATTTGGATTTCCAAGAGGCGTTCAATAAGATCTTGCCCATTAGGCTACTTATTAAGATAAGAGGCCATGGTGTTGGGGGTAGTATATTAGCATGGATAGAGGATTGACTAACTAATAGAAGACAGAGAGAGTTGGGATAAGGGGAACATTTTCAGGATGGCAGCCTGTAGCTAGTGCAGTGCCATAGGGATTGGTGCTGGGGCCACAATTATTTACAATATATATTAATGTTTTAGATGAGGGAGATGAATGTACTATCGCCAAGTTTGCAGATGACACAAAAATAGATGGGAAAGCAAGTGGTGAGGATGACACAAAGAGTCTACAGAGGGATATAGACAGGTTAAGTGAGTGGGCAAATACTTGGCAGATGGAATATAATATGGGAAAATGTGAGGTTATGCACTGTGGCAGGAAGAATAGAGGAGCTGAATGTTATTTAAATGGAGAAAGACTGCAGAAAGCTGCAGCACAGAGGGATTTGGGGGTCCTCATGCATAAATCACAAAAAGCTAACATACAGGTTCAGCAGGTAATAGGCAAGGCAAGTGAAATGTTGGCTTTTATTTCAAAGGGAGCAGGGTATTAAAAATAGGGAAGTCTTGCTAAAGCTAGACAAGGCATTAGTTAGGCACACCAAGAATACTGTGAATAGTTTTGGTCCCCTTATCTAAGGTAAGATACACTGGCATTTGAGGTAGTGCAGAGAAGGTTCACTAGGTTGATCTCGGGTATGGAGGGATTTTCTTATGAGGAGAGGTTGAGTAGGTTGGGCCTGTACTCATTAGAGTTTAGAAGAATGAGAGCCGACCTTATTGAAACATATAAGATTCTTAGGGGGCTTGACAGGGTAGATGCTGAGAGGTTGTTTCCCCTTGTGGGAGAGTCTAGGACCAGAGGGCATAATCTCAGAGTAAGGGGGTGCCCATTTAAGACAGAGATGAGGAGGAATTTCTTCTCTCAGAGGGTAGTGAGTCTGTGGAATTCTTTACCGCAGAGGGCTGTAGAGGCTGGGTCGTTAAGTATATTCAAGGCTGAGACAGATATATTTTTAATCAGTAAGGGAATCAAGGGTTATAGGGAAAAAGCAGGATAGTAGAGTTGAGGATTATCAGGATCAGCCATGATCTCATTGAATGGTGGAGCAGACTCGATGGGCCAAATGGCCTAATTCTGCTCCTACTTCTTGTGGTCTTATGTTTGCTAGAGCATCAAAGGCAAACTCGGGAACATCAGGAAGGGATGTCCGCTGCATGGCTCAGAATGCAAGGCACAACAGAGGAGACCATCCGCCTTCAGACTGAGGTGACAGCACCGGTATGCCAACGTACTGAGGTCAACACTGGTAGGATGACGTCTGCCATAGGGACCTTGGTCTAGGATACGGTCCTGCACTGCTGCACGGGCTGAACTCCATCATTGATACCATAGTTGGCCTCTAGCAGTGTCAACGCAAGAACGTTGTGGGGCAGCTCGATCTCACTCCAGCTTCCCCTTCTCCTCAAGGAGTTAGCCAAGGGCCCTTGGACACCCATAGGGAGGAGGATCAGCAGGTGCTCACTCTGGGGCCATCCATCCAGGTGACATCGGGAGTGTCCGGCCCATCCAAATCCACTCTTCCTGTGATCTTAGCAGCTCGAGCTCCACAGTCCAAAGAGGGTACCACTGCCTCAAAGCAGGACCTCAAAAGCAGACTAGGGCCCTCTAGGTCTCAGCCATCCAGAGGGCACCCATCAAGCTCATCACAGACAGGGTGTAGCAGTCAGGAGGCAGCACCAAGACGAAGCGGCAGAGTTAAGAGGGTTAAGAAGATATAGTTGCAGAGCCTACTGGAAACAACAACAGCAAACCCAGCCCTGTCCACCTTGCAAAGTCGTCCTTACTAACAACTGGGGAGTTTGTGCCAGTATTGGGAGTTCTATCTCACAGACTGTTCAAACAACAGCCTGACATAGTCATACTCGTGAAATGATATCTTACAGACCATCTCAAAAGCACCACCATCACCATCCCTCGGTGTGCCCTGCCCCATCGGCAGGATCGACCCAGCAGAGGTGGCGGCACAGTGGTATCCAGTCGGGATGAAGTTGCCCTGGGAGTCCTCAACATCGACACCAGCCCCGATGAAGTCTCATGGCATCATGTCAAACATGGGCAAGGAAACCTCCTGCCGATTACCACGTACCACCCTCCCTCAGCTGATGAATCAGTGCTCCTCCATGTTGAACACACTTGGAAGAAGCACTGAGGCTGGCAAGGGCACAGAAAGTACTCTGGGTGGGAGTCTTCAATGTCCATCACCAAGAGCGGCTCAGTAGCACCACTACTGACCGAGCTGGCCGAGTCCTAAAGGACATAGCTGCTAAACTGGGTCTGCGGCAAGTGGTGAGGGAATCAACAAGAGGGAAAAACATACTTGACCTCATCCTCACCAACCTGCCTGCCGCGGATGCATCTGTCCATGACAGTATTGGTAGGGGCCACAGCACAGCCGTTGTGGAGATGAAGTCCCGCCTTCACGTTGAAGATATCCTCCATCGTGTTGTGTGGCACTACCACTGTGCTAAATGGGATAGGTTTTGAACAGATGTAGCAACTCAAGACTAGGCATCCAAGAGGTGCTGTGGGCCGTCAGCAGCAGCAGAATTGTACTCAAACGCAATCTGTAACCTCATGGCCTGGCATATCCCCCACTCTACCATTACCATCAAGCCAGGGGATCAACCCTTGTTTAATGAAGAGTTCAGGAGGGCATGTCAGGAGCAGCACCAGGCATTCCTAAAAATGAGGTGTCAATCTGCTGAAGCTACAACACAGGACTACTTGTGTGCCAAAGCAAAGAAGCAACAAGTGATAGACAGAGCTATGTGACTCCACAACAAATGGATCAGATCTAAGCTCTGCAGTCCTGCCACAGCCAGTTATGAACGGTGGTGGACAATTAGACACTGGAGGAGGAGACTTCACAAAAAACTCCAACCTTAATGATGGGGGAGCCCAGCACATCAGTGCAAAAGATAAGGCTGAATCATTTGGAACAACCTTCAGCCAGAAGTACTGAGTGGATGATCCAGCTCAGCCTCCTCTGGAGGTCCCCAGCTTCACAGATGCCAGTCTTCAGCCAAACTGATCCACTCCATTTGATATCAAATAACAGCTGAAGGCACTGGATACTGCAATATAGGCCCTGAGAATATTCCGGCAATAGTACCGAAGACTTCTGCTCCAGAACTTGCAGTGCCCCTAGCCAAGCTGTTCCAGTACAGCTACAATACTGGCATCTACCCGGCAATGTGGAAAATTGCCCACGTATGTCCTGTACACAAAAAGCAAACAAATCCAACCCAGCCAATTACCGCCCCATCTCAATCATCAGTAAAGTGATGGAAGGGGCCATCAACAACGCTATCAGGCAGCACTTGCTTAGCAATAACCTGCTCACTGATGCCCAGTTAAGGTTCCGCCAGGGCAACTCGTCTCCTGACCTCATTACAGCCTTGGTTCAAACATGGACAAATTAGCTGAGCTCCTGAGGTGACGCGAGAGTGACTTCCCTTGACGTCAAGGCAGCATTTGACAGAGTGTGGAATCAAGGAGCCCTAGCAAAGCTGGAGTCAATGGGAATCGGGGGAAACTCCCTGCTGGTTGGAGGCATACCTAGCACAAAGGAAGATAGTTGTGGTTGTTGGAGGTCAGTCATCTCAGCTTCAGGATATCACTGCAGGAGTTCCTTAGGGTAGTGTCTTCAGCCTAAACATCTTCAGCTGCTTCATCAATGACCTTCTTTTCATCATAAGGCCAGAAGTGGGGATGTTCACTGATGACTACTCAATGTTCAGCACCATTCAGATACAGAAGCAGTCCATGTCCAAATGCAGCAAGACCTGGACAATATCCAGGTCTGGGTTGACAAGTGGAGAGTAAATTTCATATCACACAAGTGCCAGGCAATGACTATCTCCAACAAAAAAGAATCCATACATCGCCCCTTGATGTTCAATGGCATTATTATCACTGAATCTCCCACTATCAACATCCTTGGCCATTGGCAGAAACTGAACTGAGCTAGCCATATAAATACTGTGGCTACAAGAGCAGGTCAGAGGCTGGGAACTGTGCAAAGAGTAACTCACCTCCTGTCTCTCCAAAGCCTGTCCACCATCTACAAGGCACAGGTCAGGAATGTGATAGAATACTGTCCACTTGCCTTGGTGAGTGCACCTCCCACAACACTTAAGAAGCCTCACACCATCCAGGACAAAGCATCCCGTTTGATTGGCACCCCTCCACAACATTCATTCCCTCCACCACTGACACACAGTAGCAGCAGTATGCACCATCTACAAGATACACTGTAGGAATTCGCCAAGGCTCCTTCGACAGCACCTCCCAAACCCACGACCACTGCTGTCTAGAAGGATGAGGGCAGCAGACACATGGGAACACCACCACCTGGAAGTTCCCCTCCAAGATGCTCACCATCCTGACTTGGAAATATATGACCGTTGCTTCACTGTCGCTGGATCATAATCCTGGAACTCCCTTCCTAACAGCACTGGGGGTGTACCTACACCAAATGGACTGCAGCAGTTCAAGAAGGCAGTTCACCACCACCTTCTCAAGGGCAGTTAGAGATGGGCAATAAATGCTGGCCTAGCCAGCGACGCCCACATCCCATGAACGAATAACAAAAGGGCATTCAGGGTACTTTGTTTAAAATTTCATCCAAAAGACAGCTCCTCTAACATTGCAGCACTCACTCATTCCTGGCACTAAAACACACTCCCAGATAAACACATTGGCCAAAATTTTCCAGCCCCGTTGGTGTCAGGTGTCATGGTGGGCATGAGCGGACAATGTGGCAGGAAGGACAAAAATCGGTTTCGCAACGTCACGAAACCAGTTTGCAATCGTCCGCTCCACCCATTAATGGCAGGCTACATTTCCCACTGCTGGACGTCAGGAATGTCACTGTAATACATTATATCTGCATATAATTGTAATCCCTGCTCACCAGAATCATCCCGCCATGCTGGATCATCCAGATACATTGGCGCGATTGCACACAACGTGTTTCGCCACAGATTTTAAAAGGTGTGCACCGGTCGAACTGAACTTCAAGGGGAAGGCGGAGGTGAGTGAAAATTAACATTGTGCAGCACTTGTGAGGGTTGCCCGGTCCACTTCAAGGTTGAGGGGTGCCCATTCAGGCGGGGGCACAGACAAGTCACCTATTCCTGGCTTGCTGGCAGTGCGGTGCTGTGGTAAGGGCTACACTGCATCTGAGGCAAGTTGTGGCAGGTCGAGGGCTTCGCTGCAGTTTGGGCGAGTTATGGGGCAACGGTTAATCCTGCGGTTGAGGTGAAGGGGAGGGGCGTGCAAGGCAGCACGGTCTGATGGTCGTGCACAAGCAAAGGGGGGAAATGGTGGGGAGGAAAGCGGCCATACATTAGTGAAGCCTTGTATATAAAGTGACCATTCCTCTGCAGCTGAGAGAGTTCAGGCACAGTCACAATGACAAGCTTGGAGTCGGGCCTCGAGCTTACCTGCCCAATCAGAGAAGTGAAAGGGCCACCAAATGCTCCAGAACTTTTCGCCCTTGGACACAGACTGCAAACGGATGAGTGTTTCGGTGGGCTGCAGAACAATTGGACAGCTGGGCACATCGTCCACTCTGCTTGCGAAAGCTGGCCATGGAGCAGTCACCGGTGGAGGGGTCACAATGTCTTCATTCAGGTTTGGATTGGTCTCCCCGATGGTTCAAGCTAACAGCGCAGCCCTGCAGCGCGGGTTTGGAGAATGTCTGCACCTGAGCTGAGAGCACAGCATGCAGTCCAGTGGGTGAAGCGGCTGCCAATCGGTCAGGTGAAGTGGGGAGTGGGGGGAGAGATGGGTGGGGTTTCGGGCAGCCATGCAGCGCACTAAACTCTGGCCATCCAAATGGTGCTGGCCTGCGTTAAGGGGCGTTCAGACTTCACCAAGTGAGGTTCTTTGTACACCCATGTTAACTCATGCATCTCTCTCTTTCACCCTGCAGAAGGAGTACATCAGTCTTCAGTACCATTGCCGGAATATTGTAAGGGCCCATAGCCTTTGCGCCATCCAGTACCTTCAGCCATTTCTTGATATCACGTGGGGTGAATTTAAGTAGCTAAAGACTGGCAATTGCGATGCTGGGGACCTCTGGAGGAGGCCGAGATGGATTATCCACTCAGCACTTCTGGCAGAAGATTGTATTCTCAATGTGAAAGCAGGGCTTTGTCTCCACAACAACTCTGCAGTGGTCACTCCTACCAACACTGTCATTGACAGATGCATCTGCGGCAGGCAGGTTGGTGAGGATGAGGTCAAGTATGTTTTTCCCTCTTGTTGGTTCCCTCACCACCTGTCACAGACCCAGCCTAGCAGCTATGTCATTTAGGACTCGGCCAGCTCGGTCAGTAGTGTTGCTACTGACTCATTCTTGGTGATGGACATTGAAGTCCCACATCCAGAGTACATTCTGCCACCCGCATTGCTTCCTCCAAATGTTGTTCAACATGAAAGAGCACTGATTCATCAGCTGAGGGAGGGCGGTACCCGCTCATCGGCTGGAGGTTTCCTTCCCCATGTTGACCTGATGCCATGGGACTTCATGGGGTCTGGAGTCGATGTTAAGGACTCCAAGGGCAACTCCCTCCTGACTGTACACCGCTGTGCTGCCACCTCTGCTGGGTCTGTCCTGTCGGTGGGACAGGACATACCCAGGGATGGTGATGGTTGTGTCTGGGACATTATCTGTCAGATATGATTCCGTGAGGAAGACTGTGTCAGGTTGTTGCTTGGCTAGTCTGTGAGACAGCTCTCCCAATTTTGGCACTAGCCCCCAGGTGTTAGTAAGGAGGACTTTGCAGGGTCGGCAGGGCTGAAATTGCAGCTATTGTTTCCGGTGCCTAAGTGGAGTCTGGGTGGTCCGTCCGGCTTTATTCCTTTTCTGTGACTTTGTAGCAGTTTGCTACAACTGAGTGGCTTGCTGGGCATTTTCAGAGGGTAGTTAAGAGTCAACCACATTGCTGTATGTCTGGAGTCATGTGTAGGCCAGACCAGATAAGGACAATAGATTTCCTTCACTAAAAGACATTAGTGAACCAGATGGGTGTTTACAACAATCGACAATGGTTTCATGGTCACCATCAGACTTTTAATTCCAGATTTTTATTAAATTTAAATTCCACCATCGAACCTGGGTCCCCAGAACATTACTCTGGGTCTCTGGGTAGCAACAAAACCGCTAGGCCATCAGCTCCCCCTGTGGACATAAAAGACCCCAAGACACAATTTCAAAGAAGGGATGAGAAATTCTCTCTGGAGTCCAGGACAATATTTATTTCTCAAGCAACACCATTAAAATGGATTGTCTGATCATTACCTTGAGGGATTTTGCTGTCACGTTTCCTATATTACAGCAGTGACTACACTTCCAAAGTACTTAATTGGCTGTAAGGCACTTTGGGGTATCCCGAGGCCCTGAAAGATGCTATGTATATGCAAACCTTTCCTCTGGATGGGCCAATAGTATATATGGAGGACCTCAGTACACATTAGAACTTCAGGCCCTGAGGTCAATAAAAGCACAATGTGAATATTTCCTTCCTTTCTTACCTGTCCTGTTGGCTTCATAAACAAACATGCAACACCTAAAACATAACATTGTGGAGCATACACACACTAGAAAGATGGTGTGTGTTTGTGTGTGTGTGTGTGTAAATGCCTGTATGTTTGTGTAAGAGGTGGCAGTGTCTGCCGATATTTACTGTCTAAGGTCACTTAGAAATAATGCCATTAATTCCAATGAACACGGGCTGCCTGAGAGAGCTGCTGGAGTCAGTGGAACTTTACAATTACATAAATCAGAAGAACTGAACAGAGATACTAGCCTATCCAGCTGTTTTGTTATATTACCTGTAGGCTCACTATATAAATAGTACTTATTGTATCTCCATGAATTGCCCAGTCCATGTAGCATTCTTGTGGTGAAATGTATTTAGTTCCCCTGCTGTCACCTGTGTTCAAGTTGCTCCTATAATACCTGACCTCTGTCTGAGAAAGTTCCTTCAGGCCTAACCAGCAGTCTATGCCCCTATTAGTAGATGTTAGTTGGTTCTGTCAGTGCCTGCTGTATATTTGACATGGGTTGGAATTGGCAGGAGCTAAATTTCTAGAACCATTCCTTACGAGGATCACTGACAGGCCCGCGACTGCAGTCACTCGGTTCTAATGAGCAGCCGTGTAGCAGCACTAGTGAGAGGGCTGATTTCTGCTACATTTCCTGTTTGGAAGGGATGACATTCACCTTAGGTTAGCCTGTTCTAGCTGCTTAGTTAACAGAATTAAGAAGCTCAACACAACTCAGGACAAAGTCGTCTGCTTTATCAGCACCACCTCAAACACCCAGTCCCTCCACCTCAGTGCACAGTCTATCTACAGGATGTACTGCATCTCTCAAGCCTATGATCTCTACCACCTAGAATGACAAGAACAGCAGGTGTGTGGGTGATCCATCACCTCCAATTTTCCCTCAATTTGCATTGTCACTGTGTCTACCTGATATTCAGTGTTCACAGATTTGACTCTGTCTCCATAGAAAGAGAGCTCAAGGAGGTTGCAAAATTCATAGAGGGTGAGACCCATGGAGATTTACGAACATCAATGAAAGTAAATTCTTCTATATTGAAAAGTACAAAGCTTTCTACCAGTCTGGTTTTAGCCCAGGACATCCTGTCTTTATTTGGTCAGTTTGTCATAATTATGCATTTCTGTCCCAGATTTGGTCCAGGATTGAATTCATCCCATCACGTTATGTAAATGACTCTAAGTTCAACATTGCCGGGCCTGTTTTCCAGGCACAAAACAGAGGGTAATAATAACCAAAATGGGCCTGATCGACACGGGTCACTGCCAAACCATTCAGAGCCTTTTCTTATACAGCCCCTGTGCCTTTCTGAAATGGACCTCATCTTAATATTGAAATGAGGCTCCTTTATCCACTTCAGAGCCAGCCTCCTAAACTCAATTCAACAAGAGGGAGTCTGTGATCTAGAAACTTCTATTAGCATTTCTGGGTCTTCAAGGAGGCTGGGGGCCCCTCAAATAAATGCTTAGGATACTGAATTAGTAAGCCAGATACCGTGAGTTCAAATGTCAGCCTGGCAATTTGAGAATTTGAACTTAGCTTTTTTTTTAAAATCTGGAAATATAAAATTGCCACATGTAAAAGTCACCATGAAGCGACTGGATTGTGCCAAAAAAATCAATTATTGTTCTTGAAGGAAGAAAGTTCATTATCCTTACACGGCCTAGTCTATATGTGACTCCAATCCCACACCAATGTGGTTAACTCTTAACTGCCCTTTAAGTGACCTAACAAGCTGTTCAGCTGTCAGGGATGGGCAATAAATGCCAAGCTTCTCAGTGACATCAACACGTAAAGAATGAATATTAAAAGAAAATACTTTGTGTCTCTCTCTTTAGAACATCAAGGTGCATATTCAACAAATTTATTTCCCAAAATTTTGGTATAAGCTAGAGATGCCCAGCCTTGTCAGAGCTCCCACCTACCAAAACATGTTTGAAAGATGCTGAAAGGCCCACAGGAATTATATAATATTGAAGCAAGTCAAAGGAAATGTCTTAAGAATGAAAACCTGAATCTTGCTTCTTTTCTGTCAAAAATCTCTGAGAATTGCAATGTCTTTAGTGTTATGCTTTCATGAATCAAGTTGGAGAATGCAGACTAGGATGTGTGGTGTCTAGCATTAAACAAGTGTTATACTCTAGCACAAACCCCCTCCACTTCTCTCTCTCCCCCCACCCAAACCCACACCCCCCCCCCCCCCCCCCCTCCCCCCAAACACACCTTAAACCAGCTTATATTTCACCCCTTTCTTGGACTCACTCAAGTTCTGTCGAAGGGTCATGAGGACTCGAAACATCAACTCTTTTCTTCTCCGCCGATGCTGCCAGACCTGCTGAGTTTTTCCAGGTAATTCTGTTTTTGTTTTATATTCTAGATGTTATTTTCTCTGTGGAATGCACTCAATGAGACCGAAGAGGGTTGGTTATTGAGCAACTGAAGACTTCAATGGATCTCAAACAGTCCTCTAAAAACTAAACAAAGCTTGATACAGTAGCACAGTCATGTATTTTTAGGTCAACTTAAAAGCACTTGATAGTCCTAAGTACTGTGTGCTAACCCACAGATTATTGATTGGTTCTGGTATGCTTCAAAATATGCACATTCGCATTTTAATATGGGCATGGGGTCTCTCATGTTGCATCGTCAGAAATCAATCTTCCTGCATTTCAAGTTTTCTATATTTACAAAGGCAAAATTAGAAAAGGGTAATAAAATATTCTGTATCTGTGTTACAGACAGAACCCTGAACAGCAAATACAGTCCTCCCAGTGTTTCTCACAGCTTGCAGGATGATTGTCCCAATATTCTACTCACTGGATCAAATGCAATCATTTTGAAGCTGGTTGAATCAACCAAAATAAAATTTCTCATTAACTTCTGTAATATAGCCTTTTTTTTGGTTGTTTTCTCTTCAATGTTCTCCCTTCTCCTACTGAAGATGCTGATTCATAGAGGGGCATGGTCCCATGGGTGAGCGGGGGTGGCATTTAAATGGCGGGGTGCGTAGATGGGATAGCAGGACAATTTGGTGGGTTGGTGGGGGATTTTACTAATTTTTAAAATATTTCCAATGGCTTTTTTTTAAAGAGCTTCACAATTGAACTTGCACTAATTTTGAAAATTCTGCTTTCACTTTACAGAAGGAAATGAAACCTTGTTTTTGTTCACTTATATCTTGGTACCATTTAATATCTTAATACGGCTAATAGGCTCTAGGCATATGGCATCACAGGCAAGTCTGTCATTTATTGCCCAATCCCTAATGCTCCTTGAAAAGGTGATGATGAGCAGCTTTCTTGAAGCACTGCAGTTTGTGTGGTGGAGGCACATGTTGCTGTAAGGGATGGGCCTCCAGGAGTATGACCCGATGACAATGAAGGAATGGCTGATATATACGCCAAAGCCAGGATGTATGTGATTTGTACTGGCACATGTGTGCGATGGTCTGCTTTGCTTGTTCTTCTAGGTGGTGGAGTTTGCATGTTTGGAAGATGCTGCTGAAGAAGCTTTGGCTATGTGGCGTGGTGCATTAGATAATAGATGGAATATCTTTGAGGTGAGTATATTCACGGAAATCTCTCCTGGTGCTGCAATGAGGTGTCAGTTTTTGAATATATGCTCAAATCTTTGGGTGGGACTTGTCAACAACAACCTTTGGTTTCTGAAGCAAGAGTACTATCAGAGTGCTGATTAGGTTGACACTTGTACTGGTAGCATAGCTGCAAATGAAAACGGTTCAGAATGTGGAGAAAGGAAAGAGGTTCAGAATGTTGAGGTGATAGTCACCAGACAGTGTTATTTGGGAAATTCAGGGACTGCAGCTCCTATGTTTTTTTGATCAGTTACTGTAATGGATCGAAAATTAGACAATTTTGCTGCCAATCCAATACAAAAGAATTTATTTTTATTTGTAACCTACATCACCATCTAGCTTTAACATGAGTCAATGTTCAGCAGAATCTGAGATGGATTTTAAATTGCAATGTTTCAGTTCTGACTGAAAAATGTTGATACTCAGGACCTTCCTACAGTCATTAGAGGTATGGAGAAAGGCAGATAAAGAAAGTGGAGGTTCAAATCAGTCATGACCCAACTGAACATTGGTCACTACAGAACTGAAAAGGTGAGGATATCAATTTTTTGCTCTCATGCAGGCCTCAAACCAATAAGACAGAATTGTCCATGCAAAAGAGGAATTGGTCATGCCCCTTGGTATTTTGCAGCAAGATCTTTGCTAACTGATGCTTCCTCGGAGCCTCATTCCTCATGGGGTCCACGCAACTGGAGAATGGGTCCCATCAAGTTCTCCTTTAATATTTCACAGTTCTGGCATCCATATTCCAAGAAGGACCATTGGAGAACATGCAAGAAGGAGTTACAAGGACGGTTCCTGTCTGTGAGTTTCTAATGATCAGTGATGACTGTACAGGCTGGAGTTCTTTTTCCCTGGAGAAAGCAAAGCTGAGAAATAGGTTTGGTAAGGTAGACATGGAAAAGATGTTTCTACATGTTGTGAAGTCTGAAACAAGGACATAAATATAAAATAGTCACTAATAAATCCAATAAGGAATTCAGGAGCAAGTTCTTTATCCAGAAAATAGTTGGAATGTTGAACTTGCTACTACCTTTGAGGTGAATTGCAAAGATTAATTTAAGGGAGCTAGCGAGGCACACGAAGGAGAAAGGAATAGACGGTTAAGCTGATATGGTTAGATGAAGTAGGGCTGGAAGGATACTCGTGTTGAGCATAAATAGCAGCATGGACCAAATGGGTCAAGTGGACTGTTCTGTGCTCTAATTGCAATGTAATTAAATCCCAGTGATGAGTTCATGTCTCTTCTTAAGGCCACACTTGTTGTCCTTCAAACTGAATATGGAGGAGTAGCTTTTTTATCTATTAGTGCATTACAGAGCTTTACCCACTGGGAAAAGATATCAGGAATTTCATCAAGTTCCACACAACATCAGTGGAAAACAATACAGGACACCCTGACCTCCCATTAGCATTTACTGATAAGCTTTCACATTGCTGAAAGCTCAGCACCAGGTGTGCTAACTCATCAACTGTGTTGCACTGATTATGTCATTCTGCCCTTCAAAACGCAATGGTGTAGCAGAATTTGTTTTCACAGGATCACAGAATCTTTACAATGCAGAATGAGGCCATTCAGCCCTGCAAGTCTGCAGTGACTCCCTGAAAGAACATTCTACCTCGTCCCACTCCCCTGCCTTATCCCTGTAACCTTGCACATTCTCTCTTTTCAGGTAGCAATCCAATTCCTTTTTGAATACCTCGATCGAACCTGCCTCCACCACCCTCTCAGGAAGTTCGTTTCAGACTCCAACCACCCTCTGGGTGAAAATAAAATTGCACTACCTTTGCCTCAAGCGAGAGTTTGATAATTGAGGATAAATGCACAACCTCCCTCTCACCTGGCAAAAAATGGAATTAGAAGGGATCTTTGTTTATAAAGCTAAGGCTCATGGTTATCATCATTATTAAGGACCTGAGGACTGCTACATCATTAATGCCCAGCGGGTTGCAGGAAACTCTTCCATGTAGACTCATTGCTGCTTGCCTTGCTGTGTAGAATTCTGTTCCTGTACTGACGGACTCTAGACATAATTTCGGATTGAGCTAAATGGAATCATTTCAGAGGAACCGAGATGAAATGGAGGTGTCGAGGTCAACTGTATTCTACAAGATTTGCTGTTATGACCTGGAACGCACTGCCTGAAAGGGAGGTGGAACCCCAAAGTCATTAGCAGTGTCACAACTGGGATGGGAAGAGTCCACAAATTATCAAGCCCCACTATTCTGCAGGCTGTACCATTAATTTAAATGTTTAATTTTGTCACTGAAAAGGCCAATTGTGCATCTGTACCTCTAGCACCCAGAAGAAGAGACTCTGACCAGGCTTCTTTCAAAAAACTCAGAATGATTAATTTATTTTGAAACAAAACTCCTTTTAACAACTTGCAAGTACTGGTTAACACATGACTGTAATCGGGATGTGTAACTATCTATCTCTTCCTAAAGAATTCCCCCAACATACGCACAGACACACACACACACACACAGACAAACAAAGGACAAACAGATAGGGTCTCACTGCAGAGATGGGCTTTGGAGGATGGGTGTTATAAAATAAAGGATAAAGTCCGCAGGGTCTCGATGCCGGTGACCTGGAGTTCTCTCGTGTTCCCGGGGGATGTCTGGAAGTTCTCACCAACTGGTCCCAGCTTTGCAGGTCCAAATACAGTCTAGCTACACTCAGATGAGGGTTCTCTGATGACAGGTTGGTAGCCACACACAATTTGAGACAAGGTAGAGAGAGGGAGCCTCCCTCAGCACGACTGAAAGCAAAACCACAGGTTCAAATTTAAGGTTTGTCTCTGCCATGCAATTGCCTTTTTGTCTTCCAGCTTTTCATTAATTAAAGTACTTTGCAGTTCAAAACAAACAAACAAACAACTCCTTCTCAAAAATCATACCGCACAGGTGATTTCTTGGAAGAGGCCTGCTTGTTGACAATTCTGAGGTGAACTTATGACCTTATTTTTTTTTAAAAAAAACCCCAGGTTAGCATCCAAATGTCCAGATCATGCCATGTCCTTCCATTTTGTAAAATAAAAATTTGGTCTTGAGAGATATGATTCTAACAGCAGCATTCAATAGAGAATTGGATAAATCTTAGAAAAGAAAAATATACATTATGGAGAAAAAAAAAGGGATTGGGATTAATTGCATAAATCTACCAAATGGATGGCCATTTTCTTTTGTGCTACATCAGTCTATGATTCAATAGGTCTATAAACAAAAGGGCTGGATTTTTTGTCTCCCAGTGGAGGTGGGAATCAAGTCAGGAAACCTGAAATCGTGACTTTTTTTGGCTGCAAAACATATTTCCTCCACCTTCTCGACCCTGCACTATTTTCTTCTGCCATCTTTGTGGGTTGGGAAGGCCTTTGGTGCAAGATGTACAGGCACTTCTTTTGAGCTGGCATTGCCGTTCCTTTCCTATGCTGTTTGTGTGTGCTGGTATAGGCTTTGGAAGCCCCAGGAAAGCACACTTCTTTGGAGACTTTGTGATCATTGGGGGAAAGCCTGCTGAGGAGTCAGGAAGATCTGACAAGTTAATGTTAACCATTTTGACACATTCAAATGTCATTATTAGATAGAGTATTGTAATGTAGATGTGTTTCTAACATAGTATTCATAGTAGGGCTATGTCCTGCAAAGAAAAGATGACCATTACATTGACCAGCATTGCGTAAGTGTTAACATGCGTTACAGTATTTTTCCCAATGGAGAAAGTGCCATAATGCATTGAAAAGTATTGAAAGATATGCTAAGAAACCACCCTGTTGTGTTTTGGACTGAGATTTAAATGTCCAGATATCTTTTACTTCAAAAAAAAAAATCCCCGCTATTGATCATTATATAAAATCTAAACAATTGCTCAATTCCATGGATTGGCAGGCAATCTGATGTGAAATGGAAAAGCTAACATCTCTTCTTTCAGTTTCAGGAATTCTGGAGCTAAAAGTTAATATTTTGGTAACTGTTGCCACTATGAACGCTTGCCTTAGGAGACCAATTGCCCATTTTAATTGAATTTTTTTTATCAATTAGAATATTTTAAAACAAATACAGTGAATTCTTCAGTAAACACTTAATAACTTTATTTAATCTCAGCATGGGTCCTGAGATCTGCACATGGTGGATATTGGGTGAGTTGGCTTAGAGGGTGTCAGGGTAAAAGGTGGCGGGTGGGGGCCATGGGTTGGCATGAGTTGGCACTATGTTGGGTAGGGGCTTTATAGGGCTATGGTGGGGTTAGTGGATGGGGCATAGATTGCCATGGGAGATATTAGGGACCATGGAGGATGGTTGGAAGGGCATGGGTTGGTATGGAGGTTATGTGAGGCCATGTGGGCATCAAGTGGCATGGGTAGGGCATGGGGAGTTTATGGGGGAGTGTTGAGGGAGTGTTAGGTGGATGGAAGGCTGTTTTTCAGATTTTTTTTGTCAAAGCTGTGACAAGGTCTCACGGCACCGAGGCTGGCCCTTCTCTGCACTATTTATGGAGTCACCCGCAATCACTCCAATTAAAGTTACCCCCCCCTCCCACCGCCATCCCCGGACTGAAAATCAGATGTTCCCGGGCACTAGTTTGAAGAAGAGGAGGGCAATTGTCCCTGGCGTTCTGATCAATATCTATACCTCAACCAACACCACTAAATGCACAGATTATCTTGTCATCATCCTATTGCTGTCTGTGGGAACTTGCTGTGCACAAACTGTCTGCGGTGATTCCATACATTACAATAAAGCCTACACTTTACTTTATTGGCTGAAAAGTGCTTTGGGCCATCCTGAAGTCATGAAAGTCACAATATGCAAATCCTTCTTTCCTTTTTGACCAACGACAAACAGTTGGCTGCAACACCTCCCCTGCTTCATTTAAGTAATGCTAAGGATTCTTTAACATCCACCTGAACAGGCAAGCAGAGCCTCAGTTTATTATCTCATCATAAAAACTGCACCTCCCACATGTATCATTTCCTTACCACTGACACCAGTGGACTAAGAACCTACATTATGTGTTCAAATCTCTTGGAGTGCAGTTTAAACCCTTGACCTTCTAACTCACAGTGTATTCGCATTGAGCCGAGATGACATAACAGATATTTGTGGCCCTTTTTCTGCCCAAAGATAAATGGGGAAAGGTCCTCCAGCTTGTCTCACCTTACCCTTTCTTACCATTTTGCTTTGTCGGCCAGAGTGAGGTGGAGAGGGCAGATCGTTCTAGAAACATGCATACACAATCAAATGAATAATGAGTACTGATACCAAGACTAAGTGGTACAGGAGAGTATAAAAGCTTGTAAATATAAGAAAATTACTTAGCTGTTCTGAAGTATCATTTTAAATGGGTTATTCTCTAATTTCTGTTCTGCAATGTTGCGGTCTCAAGTGGAGACAATTAAACCTGCATCAAGGGAAAAAAAAATCTCCTTTTGTTAGTCCGCTGGTTCAAGGACTGACCATTATAGTTACAAGAGATATATTTGTTAATATACATTATTTTGTAACTGTTACTCAGTCTAATTCTAATTAAGGATTATTTACACATCTTTGTACAACCTCATACTTACCTCAGGCAATATTTATGAAGTGGGTTCATACATTGCTGAGGCAGATTTCACTTGCACCGTATCAGCTCTGCAAATACCTTGGACTGTTGAAATTATTATGTTTTAGGTTATCAGGTTTGCTTTGTCCAGTGAACACCAGCTGCACCCTTGATATGAACACATTAGTTGGTGCTTGAAATAATATAGGCAGAGGGACCAGTTAACTGAACAAACACTGGTAGTTTATTGGAACTAGGAAGAGAGCACTAACACGATGTGTGCTTCAGTCACCTCCAGATCTAGACTTTGTTACCCAACCAGTCCGCAATGCATTGTGATTGGTCAATAAGGTCACGTGGTCAGTTAATCACATTCTCTTAAAGGTACATAACACTCCACTTTACCTCATCCCTCCCCCTTTACCTGAAAGTACAATTGACAAGCTTCACAACATCCCAACTACTTACATGAATAGCTAGTTACAAGTCAAGTCTCTCAGGAGGCTCCCTTGGATGTTTCGAGCGTTGTAGCTCAATGGCCTCGGCTGCTTTTTCCGAGACCTCCTTCTCAGGGGTCAGCTGTCCACCAGGCTCTTCAGTGGAAGTGAGCAAGCTTGTGTCTTCGACTGTCTTGGATCCAGTACTTCCAAATCATGTGACATTTCTTCCACTTGCAAGCGCAAGTGATGACGACATTCCATCTCATGGGACTGTCTCTCTTCTCTGGGGATGATCCACGTGTCACCTAATAATTCGGCTGTTTACCGACATATTATAGGAGAGGGGTCCTGTGGCGGCACTCAATTCACCTAATAGCCAATTGGGCCCATCTCTAAAGTTCTTCACGAGACCTGTGTCTCCCATCGTGAAATTTCTTTCATGATTATGGCCATCAGATGTGGTCTTCTGGGCCTCTTGGCTTCTCTCTACCCTCCCCCCTAAATTCGGCCTGATAAGATTTGGACCGGTATGAAGTCTCTTCACTAGTAATTCAGCGGGAGCAATATCGGTGGTCGTGTGTGGCATCGTCTGGTATGCGAACAGGAACTGTGACAATCTGGTGCTGATAGAATCCTCGTCCAGCTTTTTCATCCCAGAATTAAAAGTTTGGACTGCCCGCTCAGCCAAACCATTAGAGGCGGGGTGGGTAAGACGAGGTTTTGATATGAGTTATTCCGTTGAGGGTTGTAAACCTGTGGAGCTTCCGGCTGATAAACGTAGTCCCGTTATCTGACACGAGCACCTCTGGTAACCCGTGCACTGCAAAACTCTGTCGCAAATGGTCAATGGTGGCAGCAGATGTGGGTGACCGGATTTCGTGGACAATCATCCACTTGGAGTGGGCATCTATTAGTAAAAAGAACATTGTGCTCCAGAAGGGCCCCACGTAGTCGGCATGGAGATGCACCCTTGGCCGCCATGGTCATTCCTAGGATGCAATGGAGCTAAGGGGGGGGTGGCTTTCATACCTGCTGGCATTGAGGACAATTTCTGACTAGGGTTTTGATGTCTGCATCCATCCCTGACCACCACAAATAGCTGCACGCGAGTATCTTCATCCTACTAATGCCGGGGTGAGCGCTATGTAATTCGGCCAATAATGGCCTTCGCCCTCTTGGGGACACAATGACCCTTGCCCCCCAGAGCAGTAGGCCATCTTGGCAGGTGAGCTCATATCGGCAATTGAAATAAGGCTTCATGTCAACAGACGTTGTCTCCATAAGGGGAGGCATCGCAAGTTAGAATCAATTCCTTCTTCGGGTCAAAGTGGACCAGTAGAGCCGAAAGATCTTAACAACTGCTTTACCTTTAGAAAGTGCCTCCTGGTGCGGAGCTTGCCAAATCCATTTATGGTTTTCCTTAAGCAATGTGTATAATGGAACCAGTACAGTTGATTGATTTGGGAGAAATTGCCCATAGTAGTTTATCAAGCCTAAGAAGGCCTTTAGTTCTGTTGTGTTCATCAGTGTAGCTGCCTCGCGAAAAGCCCTGACCTTTCCTTCCACGGGATGCAGGCCCCATGGTGTCGACTTTATGGCCCAAGTAAACTACCTCCTTGGCTTGAAAAATACGTTTCTCTTGTTTCAAGCATACCCCCACTTGTGAGAAGCATTTCAGCACTTCCTCCAAATTACCTAAGTGTTCTTTGTCAGTTAGTCCAGTGACTAAGACATCATTCAGATAAACAATGACATGGAGCAGTCCCTGAAGCAAATTTTCCATGGTACGCTGGAAAATAGCACACATCAATGAGGCCCCAAAGGGTCGTCGAGTATATTGATACAATCCTCGATGTGTATTGATGGTCACGAATTCCCCAGAGCCTTATTCCAACTCTACCTGCTGGTAGGCATGTTGAGTTTTGAATTTGTGCTGCCCTGCCAATTTCGAATATAATTTGTCAATCTTCAGTATCCGGTTTCTATCAAGTTTGGCCACTCTGTTTACAGTTAACTTATAGTCACCGCATAAGTGAACACTTTGGTCTGGCTTCACTATGGGTGATGACCACTCGGAAAATTGCACCGGTTGTAAGATACCCAACTTTTCCATTCTGTTTAGCTCAGTCTCAACCTTGTCCCACAGGACATTAGGGGCTGCTCTGGCTCTGATAAATCTGGGGTTTGCATTAAGGTCTATGTGGATTTTGGCTTGTAGCCCACGAATCCTTCCTAGCTGGCCACTGAAAATGGAAGGATACTTTTGTAACAATTCCTGTAAGTTTCTCATTTTGATTTGAAAAATCTCGGCCCATTGCAATTTAATCTTTCTGAGCCAGTTGCGACCAATTAAACTGGGGCCCTCCCCAGCTACTACTATAAGGGGTAAATTTGCAGACTGATCCCCATACTAAACCAAGACTTGACATATACCTTTCACTCTTATTTCGTCGCCCGTATATGTTTTTAATTTAGTGCTCGATTCTTCCAAACTTAAAGGATGGACTCCTTTATTCAAATGTCTGAACGTATGTTCTCCTAGAAGAGACATTGATGACCCAGTATCGACCTCCATCTTGATGGATTGTTCATTGATTCTAATGACTACCTGGTTCAGCTCTACCCACTTTCAGGTTGTATAATGAATAGATGTCAGATTCTGCTTCCTCTGGTTCTTCAACAAGACAGATTTCTCACTTTCTACCTTTATTTTTAAAATGCTGTCTCAGCCGATCTTTACAATGCCACATTATGTGACCATTGTGGTGGCAGAAAAAGCATTCGACATTTCTGAACTGTCTGTCCCCGGCAGGCTGCCTGGATGCATTTCCCTCATTAAGGTCATGGGTTTTCACTGTAGTACCGTTGTTCTTCAATGGTCTGTACATGGTGGGCGTTCCCGCCCTTTCTGCAGAGTCCGACCATTTTGAGCCTTTTGTTACCGGCCCTTCCTGCCCTACAAGATGGACGGCACCATTTTGTGTATCTCCAAATCCCTAACAGCGCTCTCCATGGCTGTTGCCAATTCAAATGCCTTACTGAAGCCCAGATTAATTTTAGATGGCAATTGCTTTTGAATAGCATTGTTCCCGATTCCGCATATCAATTAGTCTCTCAACATGTCATTAATTGAAGTTCTGAACTCTCAATGTTCCTTTAGTTCCTTTAAAGCAGGTAAATAGCCAGGGATTGTCTCTCCTGGAAGCCAATTCATCGAATTGAATTTAAAACGCTGCATAGTGACTGAGGGCTTTGGCTTCAGGTGTTTTTTTTTTACCATGTTTACTAACTCATCGAAAGTCTCCGTATCGGGGGTTTTAGGTGACGTGAGGCTGTGGATCAACCGATCTGTTTTGCTCCTGCGTGTGGACAAAAGAATCTCCCTCTTCTTGTCTTCCCTCGTGATGTTGTTAGTGGTAAAGAAGAACATGAGGCGTTCAACATAATGAGATCAGGTCAATGAGATCTGAATCGGGGCTGAATGGCTCAAGATGCCCAAACTGTGGTATACTGGATGACTAAGGAGACAGAGCTTTCAAACAGTTTCAAGATAGTAGCGAAGTAAGTACCACAGCTTTCTTGATTGCCGTTAACTGATCCAGCTTGTCCTCATTGCCAGTTTTATGTTTTAGATTATCAGGTTCGCTTTGTCCAGGGAACGTGAGCTGCGTCCTTGATGTTAACACCACTAGTGGGTACTTGAAACAATATAGGCAGAGAGACCGATTAACTGAACAAACACCGGTGGTTTATTGGAACTAAGTGCAGGACACTAACACAATGTGTGGTTCTTCAGTCACCCCCAACTCTAGATTCCCTGTTGCCTGAGTAGCCCGTGCTCTATGGTGATTGGTCGATACAGTCACATGGTCAGTTACCTACATCCTCTTAAAGGTACATTGCACTCCACTTTACCACATTATGATAACTGGCCTGTTCAAATTTTCTCCACAACTTTTCCTCTCTTGAAGATACCAGAGATGATTTTCCTCTTTGGTTCATATGAATATATGGACAATGATGAAGAGGAAAAGACCCCTAAGTCCATCCAGCCTGTCCCAGGCAATTGCGATACCTTTTGTAGTATAATTTATTAACTCTCCACCCTACCCAAAAACCATGTGATATTCTGGGAGAGGCATTAAAATAAAATGTTTAAAAACCCCAGGCCAATTTGAGGGAAATAAATTTGGGGAAATTCCTCTCCGACACCTGCTACTTTGTTGGAGGTGCCGTCTTTCAGGTGAAACATTAAACTGCAGCCTTGTCAGCTCTTTCAGGTGAATGTGGAAGACCCCATTTTGAAGAAGAGCAGGGGACCTCTCTGTCCTGGTCAATATTTTTTCCTCAGTCAACATTATTAAAACAGATTATCTGATTATCTGATCTGCTCTGAAGAAGAGCCATCTGGACTCGAGACATTAACTCTGTCTTTCTCTCCACAGAGGCCATCAGACCTGCTGAGATTTTCCAGTAACTTTTGTTCTTGTGATCTGATCATTATCTCATTGCTGTTTGTGGGACATGGCTGGGTGCAAATTGACTGTCACTTTGCCCCTTTTTGCAACAGAAGAAGGTGGTTCTGTGGTGGCATTGTCACTGGATTAGTATTCCAGAGACCCAGGGTAATGCTCTGGGGACCCAGGTTTGAATCCCATTATGGCAGATAGGGAAATTTGAATCAATACAAGTTTGGAATTAAAAGTCTGATGATGACCATGAAACCATTGTCGATTGTCATAAAAACCCATCTGGTTCACTAATGCCCTTTAGGGAAGGAAATCTGCTGTTCTTACCTGGTCTGACCTACATGTGACTCCAGGCCCACAGCTGTGGTTGACTCTTAAATATCCTCTGAACAAGGGCAATTAATTAGGGATGGGCAATAAATGCTAGTCTAGCAAGTGATGCCTGCACCCGAAGAACAAATTTAAAAAAAAAATACTTTAAAAGCACTACATTGGCGGTCAAGAGCTTTGGCATATCCTGAGGGTGTGAAAGTCTCCATATAAAGTCAAGTTCCCTCTTTATTGCTTCTGCTGCTCAGCAGTATTAGGCTATTCAACCCCTCAAACCTGTTTCCCTACGCAATTAGACTGGCCATTACCTCATTTCTGTTTGTGGGTCATTGTGTGCCAAGTGCCTGCTGTATTTTCCGTAGGACAACAGAGAAAAATTACGTAATTGACTTAAAAATGGTTTGGGCTATCCAAAGACATTATCTAAATAAAAACAAAAAACTGCTGATGTCTAAATGCTTATTTCCAAATACAGTTATATTGTGACCATAACACCCTACCAATCCTCCGACCAAGATCAGCTAACACACCGGTGACGCAACTTACTAGGGGTTACGGCTGTGCACATGCTTTCTAAAACTGTGGGAGAGTTGAGCCTATTTTTACCAAATCTGATAGAGAATTGCCAATTGTCCAACGTAAAATATTAAGCGGACAAAAATGCTCTCTAGCAATATCACAGTTATAGTTCACAGTTGGATTAATGTGAACAGTAGTTTGCCCAGTAAAAAATCCATCTTTGCTGAAAGGGTATTTTTTTTTTCCCTTCCTAAGCACTGAATGCTACATGCTTAGGATGATCATGTCAGTCAAAGTGAGAGAGAGAGAGAGAGAAAAAAACACATTAAAAATTGACAGCTTTTGTGAGAAAAAGAACAGAATGGACCCTGAGATACCCCGCAGCTTGGTGGCAGAATGCACTTAGCACACAGTGTAGCCGCAGCCCAAATGTCAAAAGTCAAGTCTCGGGGAGAATTCATTTATAAATTCTGCAAACATCTCTTCATCTCGAGAAGAGAGGCCTGATTAGCTGCCCTATCAAGGCCGAAAGGACATTTCACACAAAAAAAAATCCCATGACTGTACAATGAGTTAGTCATTCAGCCTTGAAGAGCTGATGATGAGTGTGTGAAGGCGGAAGGCTGAGGGGTAACTTACAAGATCTATAAAATAATCATACTGAGATTTTTCAACTGTAGACCTATAACATCGACATTCAGTAGTAAAGTAGCGTAGGGGGGGAGAAAAATAGCAAAAGAAACGTTCCAGAGAGAAAAAATATAAGAGCATTGAATCGGTAAAGAGAGAAGAAAATAAGACTTGCATTTATCTGGCACCCAGAACTATGACCTAGTGTTATGACCTCAGAACCTTGTTCTTAAGGGTGTTACAGCCAATTAGGTCCTTTTGAGGTAAAGTGACTGTTGTAATGTAGGGCAGTGCAACAGCCAATTTACTCACAGCAAATTTCCATAAAGAGCAATGATATTAATGACCAAGTAATCTGTTTTGGTGATGACTCTCATAGTATGAATAACAGATGAGGTAACCTTTGATCACTCCCTTGGACCCTTCTCTACCTGCGTGTTGCTTCTCCTTCCTAATAAAACTTCTTCTGTGTTTGCCCCTGCAAAAGTACTCCCTGGAAATTCATTTACTACTTTACTTTCAAAATCCCAATTGTCTAGCCTCTGACCCTTTGTTCACCATGAACTTCTGCAGTTACTGATTTCCTCACTACATCTTCATGTCCACCTTTGTGGTCCTAGCTGCCACTAAGATCATACTCTTAGTCACTCTGGCCATGGTAAATGCCTGTTCCTTATTCTTCTGTGTACCAGTCACCTACTTATTTGTGTTTCTTGAAGAATGTTGTGAAGCAAGGATCTCATCACTTTGATAGAGCTGGAAGCTTTCTACAATTAGCACTGCATATTTATCTAATGATGTGCACTCTCCACAGATGGATGAAGGAAATTGTTACAATTTATACCAATTAAGAGACTAATTAGTGGCTCAACATTGGGAATATTATTATTGATCCATTTCTATTGGCTAGTTTTCTCTTGTTCCTATAAAAACAACAGTATGCATATAAGCTCGACAAACATACTGTAAACCTTTCTCAGGGGCATAGCCATGACTGCAGTGTTACTACTGAATATGAATCACTTATCTAACATTTTAGGTGTCATTGTTGCTGCCGTCGGTGTCACACATGCCTCCAAGTTAGACAGTTGGGAGTTCATGGTTCTGCCCCAGAGACTTGGGGCTGGATTTTCATCAGTGAGGCTGGTAGTGGGAGTTGGGAAATTTCCCCAGCTCGGTCTGCCCACCTCAGAGAATGTGCCCTCAAAGACGGGACTTTCGTCGTGGGGGTGCAGGTGTGGGCAGCAGTCATGCCAGCTGACATGAGAAAGAGTTCCGAGGCAGCCACGGGGGATGTCATGTTCTGAGGCAAGCGGCTAAAAGGCCCACCTTGGTGCTGTGGGACTTTGCCCAGTTATAATAAAAAAAAAGTAAGGCCTTCTCACCTTCCTCTGACACATTTCCTCAACCCCCCCACAACCCCCCATGCCCTATTCATGCCACCTTATACCTCCATCCACCCCTTGGCCCCTCATGCTCCCCAAGCCAAGCTATGGCATTTCCATACTCATTCACACATACACTACACACTGAATAGAACCAATGAGCCCTATGGTGACAGTAGGATGTATAAAAACAATTTTAAAAAAGCCATTGATTGATAAATTTGCACTTCATTAAAAAAAAACTCCTTTTTATTGCAAGCCAAACCATCCAGGCCATTTAAAGTATCAATAGCAGAAACCACAAACACTTGAAACCTCTTCATCTTATGTAAATAAACATTGTGCAATTGGCAGCATAGATCAGAAATCCAGAGCTGTCAACCAAGCAATGTTTTCCCTGGAGTTCAGGTACTTCAAAAGGCTAACAGATTTCTGGGCTCTCAGCCCAGCCTCATTATGTATTCTTGACCGAGAGCCCAGACATCCATTCCAGTACTAAAACACCAATAATGTATAATGAATGAATGGGCGTGGAAGTGCCATAGCTTGACATGGGGGCAGGGTGGAGGGGGGGCGGGATATGAAGGACCATGTGGGGTGGTTTGGGGCATACCTTGGCATGGGGGCATGAGAGGCTGTAAGGGTTGGGTGAGACAGGCATCCTTTTGCATGGGGTCATGAGGAGAACATTTTGAGCTTACCTTTCAAAAGATTTCCTCACGCAGATTATGGTCCATGACACCTCTGAGGTGCTGTGAACCACAACACTTTGAATAGCTGTTCCGAACCCATGAAAATTGTGGAGGACTAGGACGTGCCTATCCTTGCAATGGAGTCAGCCAGGTATGGAATGCAGAACTAGCCCACACCCTTAAAAGGCCCTGGTGAAGATTGGAAACGGCAGGAATGGGCGTGTGAATCCTGAAATCGGGTCCTGGCTGCCAGTTTTAAAGGTCCGTGGACTCCGCCCAACTCTGTGAAAATCTAGCCCTTGTACACAACAACCCAGGTTAATGCTCCAGTGCAGCACTGAGAAAGTTCGACACTGTTGGAGGTGCCATCTTTAGAATGAGATGTTAAATCAAGGCCTTGTCTTCTCAGCTGCATGTGAAAGATCCCATTACAATATATATATATATATATATTTCTTTTAAATGAGCAAGGGGGACCTCCCCGGTGACCTGGCCAATATTAATCCCTAATCCAGCAAAACTAAATCAGATTACATGGTCATTGTCACATTGCTGTTTATGGGATCTTGCTATGCACAATTTGGCTACTGCAATTCCTATGTTACATCAGTGGCTTCACCGCTAAAAATACTTATTTGGATGTGGAGTGCTTTGAAATGTCCTGAGGTCATGAAAGGCGTGGTATAAAGGCAAGCTAGAGGGATGGGAGGAGACTCAAATGGACCATCAACGCTAGCATGGAGCAGCTGGGCCAAATGACCTCTTTCTGTGCTGTCGATCCCATGGGGCTGTTTATGTATCTTTATTTTGTTTGCTTTTTGTAAATAAGAACAAATAACTCATAGAAAAAAAAAAAGAGGGAAGTATTAGCCTGGAAATGTTCTCATGCCTCAATAAGGATCTACAAAATTAAATGTTCTCAAAAATCCATTGTACAGTTGTCATAACAATTAAATATAATTATACAGCCAAAAAGATACGTGGCTTTGATATAATCATAGGATACAATGCAATAGTTATACCATTGTGATGTGGGGTTTGAAATGCCAAAGCGTCTTTAAAGGATTATAGCTGTGACTTCAATACGAAACAATGCTTAATTGAAATAGCCATTAATTAAATGGTGCAAGAGAATCCAGGGGCTGAATGGCTTATCCTGTTCCTAAATCCTTGTGAATTTCTGCAATGCTGGAGGATTATTCCTATAAACTGGGAAAACACATCTCCTTCCTGAGCAGTTAATATGGAACTGCTTCCCATTTACAATGGATTTCTATAAATGAATGAGGAAGTATAATGAAGGCCATTGTGGCACAACTGGGTAGGACCCTTGCCTTTTGAGCTCGGAACTCTGGGCTCCAATCCCAACACAGAATAATGTGGCCAAGGAAAGTGTGTTCATGACAGGGCAAAGCAGGCTAATTAGCTCTGAAGAAGAGTTATACAGACTTGAAATGTTAATTCTGTCTTTCTCTCCACAGATGCTGCCAGACCTGCTGAGTTCTTCTAGCATTTTCTGTTTTTGTTTCAGATTTCCAGCATCCGCAGCATTTTGCTTTTATCTTGGTGTTTAATTCATAGCCACTTCTCTTCCAGGAACGCCTAACTTAAAGAAGTACTACTCTTCTCTCTGATAGGATATCCGCTTGTCCTGTTTGTCCTGTTCCACCTGTTCTGCACCCCATCACCACCCCCCCCCCCACTTAAACAGTATATATTTCACCACATTTCTACTTTCCTTAGCTCTGAAGAAGAGTCATACAGACTTAAAACGTTAATTCTGTCTTTCTCTCCACAGATGCTGTTAGGCCTGCTGAGTTTTCCACCATTTTTGTCTTTGTTTTAGATTTCCAGCATCCGCAGTATTTTGCTTTAATTATAAAACTATAAGTCCTTCCAGCACATGTCAATGGCAGGCAGTAAAAGCTTGAGAGATTCCTGGAGGGCCTTAATTGGCCCACCCACATAAAATAGCAGGGCGCAGCCAATTTGCTCCGCACCTGCCCCTGCCCATTCTCTTCCAACCCGCCCGACATAGGTAAGATTCAGATGCAAATGTAAAAGGAACAACAATTTATACTTCATGAGTTGAGGGTGCTGATTGTTTGGCAAGTGGAATCTGCTTGGTAGAGGAGTTGTCTTAGAGAATGCGCCAGTTGACTGCTGACTGACAGTTAATTGCCAAGCTTTGTTTAAATTCAAATCAGACAGGCTGGGCAGCATTTTGCGGTCAGTGAGCGGGAGGTGGGGCTCACTTGCCAACATGTAAAATGATGTGGGGTGATGTCGGGTGTCTCCCACGTCATTTAGATTTTCAGTTCGGCGGGCGCGCAGCCAAGTCAGCTGACTTGGCTGCGCGCCCGCCGAACTGTCAACGGATTATTGAGGCCATTAAAATGTAATTGAAATGGTTAGTGGACCTGCCTGTCCAAGCTGAAGGTTGGCGGGCGGGCAAAGAGCCCAGGCGGCCTTCTGAGAAAGCATGAAACCTCATCCACTGGCGGGATGAGGTTTCATGTGGGATTTAAAATTCTCGGAATATTTTTAAATAAAGTAATGGACTTGTCAGGAAATTTTTTTCTAACCTTTAAAAAATTTTTATAACCTCAACCGATTTCCCTGAGGCAGGTCTGTGAGCCCTTTTGTGTGAAAGAGCGTACTCCCTGCTCAGAGAATCCTCCCCCACCCGCACAGGGAGTGCTCAGCACTTCCAGACGGATGTCACGCTGGGCGGGCCTTAATTGGACCACTCACGTAAAATGCTGGCGCGGCCCCAAGTGGGGGCACCGATCGGAAGCCCACCCGCCAGCGCCTGCTCCTGAACCATCCCCCCCCACCCCCTGCCGCCAATGGAGGGAAAATGCTGCGCATTGATTCTGGTTGGTGAAGGCAATGCCCTGAGGAATGAACAAGAGAATGGCTGTCACTTATTTTGTTTAGCTGAAACAGGTGCAATGTGTGTACACGTTCTTTCTGTCTGTAAAGAACAGGGCCCTGTGTATTAATATATGTAACTTCGAGCAGGCAGAGGTGTGCCACACTGCGAGCCCAACTGATAATCTTCAATTCGTGGTCAGCATACCTCTTAGCAGACTCAGAGTTGTTTAGCAAGTGTTGTCCAATTGTGGAATCACACCTAATGTCGGACATTGGTTTTTGAGTTTTGCAAGCATGGGCTGGTTGGGAACAGTCAGTACCTTGCCTGTTGTCAAGAGCTGAAGGGACATGTTGTTTGATATGATTCACCAGTTTTTTTGGCCTATATATCTTGCATCACCCTAGTACTGAAATTCATAAGTCACATTATTCATTTGTGTGATAGTCAGAACTTCTTTTTGGATTGATGGCTGCATCCTGTTCATGCTGAGCACTACTTGTCTAACTATTGCATAGTAGCAGCGTTAAACAGTTAGCTTCACCTGTTTCTCAAATTTTTGAGATACCTTAATCCATCCAGGTGGGCTGGGCACTTTTCAGGGCCAAAACTGGCGGCCTTAAGCCTGTTCATGTGTTTGCGCAATATACACTTCCACTAGCCAACTATCAGCGCTCTCTTCTCATGAAGTATAAATTGTTCGTCCCTTACATTTGGTATTCTTGGAAATGTCCTGATGAGCGCAAGATAAATAGCTTCAACATGTGCCTTTTTTCAGCGATACTCAAGTTCTGTACTACCAAACGTCTATTAGTAACTTAGAAGGAGTGTCTTAAAGAAGGAGGGAGAAAGACAGATGGCTTTAGAGAGGGAAATCAAAGGGTTGGCATTGGATGGCTGAAAGCATTATTGCCATGGAGCAGAGAGAGACTGTAACATCATAGTCTGTAGTTAAAGGAACTGGGGTGCTCTAGCTTTACAGAGAACAGAGAGGTTACAGAGGTGTGTGCTAATGCAGAAAAAATATCCCAAGGCACTTCACAGAGGTTTAAGGGAAACAAAAAGGATGATGAGCCAAAGAAAATGAAATTAGATGGGATAAACATCATTCTCTCCAGCGACAATGCAACATGGTTGTAGTGTGCACAACCTAGAAGATATATTGTAAAAACTTGCCAGGGCTCCGATGATAGCCCTTTCAATCACTACATTTCTTCCCCCTTTAGTTTTTTTTTACATTTCCTATTTATAAAGAACATTTTAATCCACAACATATGCATATACACAGGTCAAATGCTTAAAGATTAAGTTTCTGAGGTGGTTTTCAAATTCAGTTAGAGCGTCGTAGCTCTACCATTTAAGGTCCTCCCACTGGATCGACATGATCAAGAACTGCAGCATCGGGTACATCATTAGAAAGTGGCAGTTCAGGGTTAGGCAATTCAGCAGGGACATCAGGTATGTCTATTCTAGGTCAATCTGTCACCTCAGGGTGACATCAAGATTTGACATCAATTGTAGGCCGAATAGCTGATTGTTGGGATGTCTCTCTACTCCTTAGATGATCTACATGTTTTCAAACAATTCGGTCTTCCACCTCCACTTGGAATGACGAGGGACCAGTTTCAGAGACAATTATACCAGGAACCCAACAAGGTCCTCTTCCAAAATTCTGCATGAAAACTGTATCCCCTACAGTAAATCTTGAAGTTTTGCCATGAATATCGTGATTCAATGTATAATGACTTTGATCCTTCTCTACCTTCCCCTATAAGTTTGGAACACCAGACTTAATCTTGTACATGGGTGGTGTTTCATCAATAATTCAGATGGTGTTGAACCCATAGTTAAATGAGGAGTCATACGTTAATTGGGAAGAAAACAGGAAAGCCGAGTTTCTAGAGTACCTTTGGATAACCCCTTCATTCCTGATTTGAAAGTTTGCACAGGTCTTTCAGCAACCTATTGATGAGGGATGATATGGTGCTGTTTTAATATGTTTAATTCCATTTAAACTCATAAGTCTCTGAAATTCTGTACTAGTGAAGACTGTACCGTTATACGAAATAATGACTTCCGGTAGGCCATGTATACCAAAACATTGATGCAGCTTTTCAATAGTTGTACTCAATGTTAGTGATCTAACTTCATACATATCCATCCACTTAGAATGCACATCGATGATCAATAAAAACATGGTACCTAAAAATGGACTTACATAATCAATATATAGTCTAACCCAGGGTCGACCAGGCCACTCCCATGGATGCAGTGGAGCTGAAACAGGCAACTTCTGTTGTTGCTGACACTGGAGACAACGCTTGACCATGCTTCCAATGTCACTGTCTATACCTGGCCACCAGACATAGCTTTGCACAAGCATCTTCATCTTCGAAATACCTGGATGCGCACTGTGACACTTTGTCAACAGTGGTTCTCTTCCTTGGGAAGGGACGATGACTCTTGATCCCCACAAGATTCCATCTTGACAAATTAACTCTGTTTTACAGGCATGGAATGGACTTATCTCTTCAGACACTGGTGAATTCAGCTATCCTTGCAATACAAAGTCTCGGACTTTTGACAAAATTGGATCTCTGGTTGTCCAATTCCTTATTTGCTTCGCACACACAGGTGAAGAGACCAAGAAATTCAGCACAAGACAAATTATTTTGGCACTGGAGCATGTACAATGCTATCTGGTAATGGGAGATGACTGAGTGTGTCTGCATTTGCAAGACGCACACCAGGACAGTGCATAGAGGTTTACTCATACACAGATAATATCAAAGCCCAACGGTGAATTCTTGCTCAGGCTATTGGCGGAATGGCTTTATCCTCACTGAATAAGCTCATTTATGGTTTGTGGTCCGACACTATGGTGAAATGTCATCCATGCAGATACTGGTGGAATTTCTTCACTTCAAATATTACTGATAAACCTTCCTTTTCTAGTTGTGAGTAACCCTTCTTGGCTGCAGAGAGGGTTCTGGAGATATAGCAGATTGACCTTTCGGATTTGATTTCTGTCTTTCTCTATTTGCCACGACATTTTGTCTCGTCCTTCATTTTGATTTCACAGTTGGCCACATTTTTTGGCTCAGTTCGGTAGTTGAGCTACCCATGGCTTCATTATCCACTCACATCTTGGAAAAGTCCATGACTTTTCCTTCTAATGCCTCTTTTGTTTCATTTAGCTGATTCTTCAGCTCTTCAGTCTCCTTCCTGCATCTCTTGGCTTCCTCTTGGAGCATTTAACATTGCTGTGTCTTTCCTGCCAACTGCTTCTTCAGTTTGTTCAGAGTGGCACTAAATCCATTTTGTTTCTCTTCATGATTTTCTAGTGGAGTCAACTCTGACCTGAGGGATTCTTGCATCTCTGAAGATCCTTCGATTCTCCTAACTTATTCTGAAATACATATTCCCTTAGCAACTCAGGAACTCTTCCTGTTCTCACTTGAAATATTTCTGACAAGTTGAGCTTAATTTTTAGTAACTAGTCATGGCCCAGAAGACTAGCTCCTTCACCTGTCACTATGATCACTGGGCTGTCTGTTGCCTATAGGACACAGGTACTGTGGTGATGACCTGTATGGACTCTCCAGTGTATGTCTTCGGTTGAGCCATGGTTTGGTCCAGGTTCAGTGGCTGGGCACGTTCATTTAGGTATTTAAATGTGTGCTCTCCCACCACTGTGGTTGAGGCTCCCATGTCTCCCTCCATGGCCATAGGCTTCCCATTCACTTGAAGGATGATGGTTATTGGTTCAGTTTTTACTGCTTTGACATTGCACAGGGAGTAGATATCAGCATTGGCAGCTTCAGGTTCTGTTATATTATTCACTTTGTTCATTTTGGTCTGCTGCCTTATGGGCTGTCTCAATTTTGCCCTGCATTGTTTTATTTACATGCCTATTCTTGTGGCAGTAATGGCATTCTGCCTCCTTAAATCAGCAGGTTTCCAGAATGTGGTTACCCCCAAATCTGTAACAGATTAACATCAATGTCACTGCTGAAATGGTTCCACAAGGCCTTTTTGTTTTTAATGCAGCAGAGACTGTCTCTCGCTTCGCTGTTGTCTCTCTAGTTTTTGTGCTACGCCTAGCGGTAGGTTCCTGTCCCAATTGAAGAACGATGCCATGTTGCACATTCTGTAAAGTCTGCAAGCCCCTCACAGCGCTTTCCATTGCTAGCGCTATTTCCATGGCGCTCTTCAAATCAATGTTAACTTCTGTAAGTAAACAGTGCTGAATGGCGCCATCGTGCAAGCTACAAACTAACTGGTCCCGCAATATGTCATAGAGTGTGTCTCCGAAGTCGCAGTGCTCAGTCAACTGCTTCAACTTCACTATATAAGTTGTAATGGACTCTCCTAGGGCCTTTATTCTGGAGTTAAACTTAAAGCTCTGCATTATTAATGATAGCTTTGGCTAAAAATGTGTCTTCATGAGGTCTACCAAATTGTTAACAGATTTTGAATTGGGTGCATACGGGGCTGTCAGACTATGGATGAGGTTATATGCCTTGCCACCACAAACACTCAAAAAATTGTTTTCTGCTTGTCCTCCGTGGTTATTTCATTTTCCACGAAATGAAAGCCTAGGTGCTGTGCACACAGGCTCCAGTCTTCCATAGGTGCTCTATAAGGGTCAATTCTGCCAATGAGTGGCCTGACTGGTGAGTATACTTTTTTTTCTTTAGAACTGATGTACTCACATTCACAAGGTGAGGTTCAGCGTCTGAGTTATTTTACACTCATCGCCAAATGTAATGGACTTGAGGTACCGGACAGATTTCTTACTTGAAACAGATAACTTTATTACAGAGCTCTTTTAGAAGCTACATGCTTGAACTAGGTCCACGAGTAGAAAACCCTGCCCCCTGGATTACCTGCACTTAGGTCTCATTTGTCAAGAACAATAAGAGGTAGGAAAGGGCACAATCACAGCACTATCACTACATTGCAATCAAGTTTTCTATTGTGTTTTATCTGTTTGCAGTACCTTATATCTCATGGAACCCCTCGTCGCCCTCAATATTTTCTCCATCCTACACCCTAATATCTTAAACCTCAGGAGGGTTGTTCAAGGGTTGGCGAGCCAACATTGCACTTCTTACAGCATCAGCCAAAATCAAAATTACTGCTGACCTGTGCAGTTGAAGTTTGGTATCGTTTCATTACTTTTTGATTTATTGAATCTTCTCTCCTATTCTTTTCAGTCGCTTGGTGACATCTGCTTTTAGTCATCAGCTTACCTTTATCTGCAGGTTCAGAGTTGGGGAGCAGATGCCAGCTGCTTCCTTGGCAGGTGAGTGGTGTCCTGCATCCACGACTCAAAGTGCAGTGGGTGAATGTGGTCCTCTTATCTGGAGGCATTTTTTTTATGGTTCAATACTGATGGTGCTAAACATGACCAAGACTGAAAATCATCATACGAGTGGAAGGCAGGTTGCAGGCAATGGACTTGCTGTGCAAATTGGGCATGTTGTCCCTTTAGTTTCACCATGGTGACAGTGTATTGAGGACAAAGAGCACATGGGACATCCCATTTTGGAACTTCGGATAAATTGAAACAAGGAATTTCAGAGGAGCAATGGCCAAATTTGATAAAAATAGAGAAAAAAATTCAATATGATTTGTGACAGTGTGAGAGTTTGGAAGCTAGAGGTGAGGTAAAGATCAACTATTACACATCAACCTTTTCCTTGAATAGTGTCCAGGAAAGTAAAGGAGGCACTCAAAAGGCTTAGCTAGATAAAAGAGTAGAATTCAAGTGTTTAAAACTTAAGACTTTATAGAATGTTATGAGTTGTTGAGGGTAATTTTGATTTTGAAGTGATATTGATTTAGCTGTCTGTTATATATCTCTCAATGTAATGATTGGAAATGAAAATGAGGAGGAATGTATGGTGAACAGATGATGTGATATTGTTCCCATTTATGCTGTCACTTAAAATCAGAATCACCCCCAATATGAGACAAAAGGCTGATTAAATGTACTCTGTTATAATTGATCTATGTTATTGGCTGTTTGAATGTTATTGCTTCTAAATCTAGAGCAATAATGTTGCTCATGCCTCAAGTTTATTTACTGTAAACATTAGTCTATTGATCATGTGTCTTTTTATATTTTGTATAACGACAACTGATATATTTTGACTCCTATTGAATTAAACTTGATGTTTGTAAAACTAATTTGTATCAGGTATAAAACATAGTCCCCAAAGAAGTCCACTAGTTCAGTGACAGAAATCATTGGATTATTCATGAATATGATTATGTTGTCAGAATATAAAGCTTATTTATTGCCATTGATGCCCATTGGAAAATCTTTTATGTGTTGGTGCACGTTCAATCGTTCTGATAGTGCCTTGAGATTAGGATGAAAAATAGCCGGGGAGAAGGGTGTGCCTTACAGGTATTAGTCACATTGAAGAGAGCTAAAAGATCATCACTACCAATTGCAACCCTTTGAAGGTTCAGTCTGCAATGTTTTAATAAACAGGTGCATTAGCATGAAAGATAAAAGGGCCAGAAAGCTTGCATTATTCAATACCTTCTATCTATTCAATATCTGTCCAATCACACAAAATGCATATACAAATAGGATGCATATACGTGGGAGTGGGGTTGGTCCTGTGATCAGTGGGATAACATTTTCTATCGGAATACTTTTGTGCCACAAAATGGAATCAGAACTCATAAATGCATTGAAGGGGCTTATTGGGATATATTGAGGCCCCTCTTCAAATTACAAACTATTAAAACTGGAATAGTGACTATTGATGAAAGCAAAATATTGCGGATGCTGGAAATCTGAAATAAAAGCAAAAGATGCTGAAAAAGCTCAGCAGGCCTGGCAACATCTGTGGATAGCGAATCGGAGTTAACATTTCAAGTCCGTATGACTCTTTGAGTGGCTGTGGTACTGAGTATCACCAATTTTGAAAAGGGTGACAGTAAACAGGATGGCTTCACCCCTCCCTATCCCTGTAATATCCTCCAGCCTATATCCCACCAACATCTCTGACCCCTTGTCTTTTCCCAATTTTAAGTTCCCCAGTGTTGTTGGCTGTACTTTCAACAACCAAGGCCCTAAGTGCTGGAATTTCCTCTCTAAATCTTCCACATGCTTTAAGATGCTCCTTGCCTACATTTTCCATGATGTTTTTGCTCACCAATCTGATATATCCTTTTCTGGCTTGCTATCATTTGCTCTTTCATGGGATCTGGGCATCACTGGCTAGGCCAGCATTTGCTCAGCATCACTAATTGCCCTAGAGAAGGTGGTGGTGAGCTGCCTTCTTGAACCTATGCATTCCATCTGGTGTGGGTACACCCACAGTGCTCTTAGGAAGGGAGTTACAAGGTTTTGACCCAGCGACAGTGAAAGAGTGGCAATATATTTCCAAGTCAGGATGGTGAGTGGCTTGGAGAGAAACTTCCAGGTGGTGGTGTTCCCAAGCATCTGCTACCCTTGCCCTTCGAGGTGGTAGAGCTGGCATGTTTGGAAGGTGCTGTCAAAGGAGCCTTGGTGAGTTGCTACAGTGCATCTTAGAGATGGTACACACTGCTGCCACTGTGCATTGTTGGTGCAGGGAGTGAATGCTTAAGGTGGTGGTTGGGCTTCCAATCAAGAGGGCTTATTTGTCCTGGGTGGTATTGAGCTTCTTGAGTGTTGTTGGAGCTGCACTCATCACATTCCTGTCTTGTAGACGATGGGCCAGCTTTGAGGAGTCAGGAGGCAAGTTGCTCACTGCAGAATTCCTTATCACTGACCTACACTTGTAGCCACAGTATCTATATGACTGTTCCAGTTCAGTTTTTTGTTAATGTTAACCACCAGGATGTTATTAATGGGGGATTCAGTGATGGCGATGCCATTGAATGTCATGTGGCAGTGGTTAGCTTCTCTCTTGTTGGAGATGGTCATTGCCTTATGTGGCGCAAATGTTACTTGCCACTTGTCAGCCCAGGTCTGACCGTTGTCCAGGTCTTGTTGCATTTGGACATGAACTGCTTCAATATCTGAACGGTTGCAAGTGCCACTGAATGTTGTACAATCATCAGCGAGCATCCCCAGTTCTGACCTTAAAACGGAAGGAAGATCATTGATGAAGCAGCTGAAGATGTTTGGGCCTTGGACACTACCCTGAGGAACTCCTGCAGTGACCTGCGTCTGAAATAATTGACCTCCAATAACTTCAACCATCTTCATTTGTGCAATAAATGGTTCCATCTGGTGGAGAGTTTTCCTCTGATTCTGATTGACTTCAGTTTTTCTTGGGCTCCTTGATGTCACACTCAGTCAAATACTCCTTTGATATCAAGGATATCAAATCTCACCTCCCCTCATGAGTTCAGCTATTTTGTCCATATTTAAACTAAGGCTATAGTAAGGTCAGGATGTGAGTACCCTTGGCAGAACCCAAACTGAGCATCAGTGTGTAGGTGATTGCTGTGTAAGTGCTACTTGATAGCACTGCTGAAGACACTTCTATCACTTTGCTGATGATTGTGAGTAGACTGATGGGGTGTTTATTGGCCGTGTTGGATTTGTTCTGGTTTTCATGTACAGGACATACCTGAGCATTTTTCACATTGTCGGGTAGATGCCAGTGTTGTAGCTGTACTGGAACAGCTTGGCTAGGGCTGTGGCTAGTCCTGAAGCTCAAGTCTTCAGTAATACTGCCAGATTGTCGTTATGGCCAATAACCTTTGCAGCATCCAGTGCCTTCAGCTGTTTCTTGATATCATGTGGAGTGAATCAAATTGGCTGAAGACTGGCATCTGTTACAAAAACAAAAATACCTGGAAAAACTCAGCAGGTCTGACAGCATCTGTGGAGAGGAACACAGTTGACATTTCGAGTCCATATGGCCCTTCATCAGAACTAAGGAAATAGAGAAATGGAGTGAAGTATAAGCTGGTTGAGAGGGGTGGGACAGGTAGAGCTGGATAAAAGGCCAGTGATAGGTGAAGGCAAAAAAGAGATTGCTAAAGATGTCTTGGACAAAAGGACAAATGGGTGTTGATGGTGGTGATATTATCTAAGGAATGTGCGAATGGGGACATTAAGGGTAGCAAGCAGGACAGGCTAGTGGCAGATGGCCCTAGTTGGGGGGGGAGGCGCAGGTGGTGGAAAGGGGGAAGTGATCGAAATGGGCTAAAAGGTGGAGATAAAACAATAGATCGAAATAAATTTAAAAATAGGTGGGAAAAGAAAAATATATTTGTTAAAAAATTATAAATCATTGGAAAAAGGGGGATTGAAAAGGGGGTGGGGATGGAGGAGAGAGGTCATGATCTCAAATTGTTGAACTCAATATTACATCCGGAAGGCTGCAAAGTGCCTAGTCGGAAGATGAGGTGCTGTTCCTCCAGTTTGCGTTGAGCTTCATTGGAACATTGTAGCAGGCCAAGGATGGACATGCGGGCATGAGAGCAGGAAGGTGTGTTGAAATGGCAAGCGACAGGGAGGTCTGGGTCATGCTTGCGGACAGATTGAAGGTGTTCCGCAAAGCGGTCACCCAGTCTGCGTTGAATGTGGAGGCTGGTGGGGTGATAATTGAGGACAAGGGGTCCCTATCATGGTTCTGGGAAGGAGAGGAAGGAGTGAGGGCAGATGCGTGGGAGATGGGCCAGACACGGTTGAGGGCCCTGTCAACCACCATGGGTGGAAAACCTTGGTTAGGGAAGAAGGAAGACATGTCAGAGGAACTGATTTGGAAAGTGGCATCATCAGAACAGATGCGACGGAGGCGAAGGAACTGAGAGAGTGGGATGGAGTCCTTACAGGAAGTGGGGTGTGAGGAGCTGTAGTCATCTATGTAGGCATCTGTTAGCCTGGGATCTCAGAAGGAGCCTGAGATGGATCATCCATTCTCCACCTCTGGCTGAAGATGGCCACAAATGCTTCAGCCTTATCATTTGCACTGATGCACTGGGCTCCCCCATTATTGAGGATGAGGATATTTGTGGAGCCTTCTCCTCTGGTTAGTTGTTTAATTGTCCACCATCATTCATGGCTGGATGTAGCAGGACTGCAGATTTCAGATCTGATCTGTTGGTAATTGATAGTGCTGTTTTGAAGCACTTTGGAATGTTTTACTCAGGCAAAGGCACCAAACAAATGCAATTTGCGGTGTTGGTGAGTTAAATCATTAAGTAGTGAGTAAGTGTTAAAAGTAACTCGAGCCAACTCTGAAGGCTTGGCAAAGACTGAAGTAGAGTGGAAGAAAGTGAGGATACTGATATAAAGTCAGCGTAAGTATTCTAATTTCATTTTAATTCCCTCATTTCCACTCATGATTATTGACCTCATTATTATTGGCCCAAGATTGGAGCCATGATCATTTCCAGTTATTTGTATCACATTCGATCTGTTGAAACATATTTCTGGAAAAGCAAAGAATCAACATTACTTTGTGCACCAGTCACAGTTTCATACACACATTCTTTAAATCAGGGTCCACAATTTCAATTGAGCTCAGGCACAAGCAGCACCTTGACAATATGAAATGAGTGTGTGACAGAAAAGAGGCCTGGTTGAATTGTTTCTTACATCATGGTTGCTGTTCTTTCGCTGATCGTTGAAATCTTTCTGTTTTATGACAGTGAATAGTTCCCAAATTGTGTACTGCACACCTTGCTTATCTTTATTTCCTCCTCCATTTTTTGCCTCTTTGTTGAAATGTTTCAGCTTGCCAGGGCATACCTTCCAGCCCTACTCTACAAGTTGCACCTGGTAAAAGAAAAGAAAAGCAAGGCTCACACCTATTTCACACCTTTTTGTGACCTCAGGATGCCCCAAGTTGTTTTACAACCAATGGAGCATTTTTGAAATTCAGACATTGTTGCAATGTAGGAAACACAACATCCAATTTGCATGCGGGAAGGCCCCACAAACAGCAGTGTGATAATGACCAGATGATCTGTTTTGTGATATTGGTTTAGGGATAAGTATCCGTGAGAATACTGAGGAGGACTCCCATGCAGTTTCTCAAAATAGTGGCATGGGATGTTTTATATCCACGTGAGTCACTCAGTGTAATCCTACTCTCCTGCTCACGCCCTATACACTCAAATGTTTGCGTATCTTCTTTTTTATTCTTTAATGAGATGTCAGCCTCACGGGCAAGGCCAGCATTTGTTGTCCAACCCTAATTGCCCTTGAACTGAGTGACCTGCTAGGCCATTTCAGAGAGTCGTTAAGAGGCAACCACATTGCTGTTGGTCTGGAATCATATGTAGGCCAACAGATTTCCTTCCTTAGGAATACTCGTGAACCAGATGGGTTTTTATGACAATTGATGATATTTTCATGGTCACTTATTTTCATGGTCATTCCCGTCTTTTTTTCTTCCCCCCACCACTTTAAATTAATAGAATTTGAATTCCAACAGCTGCTATGGTATGATTTGAACCCATATGCCCAGGGCATTATCTTGGGTCTCTGGACTGCTAAGCCATTAACATTACTTCTACCCCCACCCCCATATCTACACACTTCATTGCTAAATTCTGGAATTGCATCTATAGAGTAACTATAATTATGATTAACTCCTTCGTTTAAATAATGCACAAAGTAAAGTTGCAAAAATATTTAATGGATTTATGTGCTAATACTGTGCCAACATGTCTAATGCAAACATTTGAGTCAGAGAACTTATCTATTTGCAGCAAGACACAACTTTTCATTTTACCCTTTCTGCCAGGATCTTACAATCAATAATAAGGAAGACATGACCTTTCTTTCTGGACACACAGCATGACCCGCACCTGCAAGTTACAGATAATTGAGACTTCCACCAAGTCTTGAAAGCTTCTTTTTCCATCATCTGATCAAAAGCTTCTCTCTCAGTCGGTACCAATTGATTTGACAGTTTCTGGTATTTAAACAAAAAAACAATAAAATCTCTGAGTCCTCCCTATAGCTTTCAGAAAATCTTTCCCATTTTACATCCTGCGCCTCAGAAATATTAATAGAACAATCAAGGAATACTTTTGACATATCTCACAATTAAAGGCTATAGCGATTTTCTTTTTGCCTGACAATGAAGGTTGAAAATCTCTTTTATCACCACTTTGCACCATTCTGTAAGGACACATATAGAGCTTTTAAAATCACTGGCTATGCGGTTCTGCTTCTATTTCTTGTGAATCCATAAAATTTCTTATCAGTGGGTTTGAATTTTGCTTCCAACATCAAGTTTGGATATAAAGTTTAGGACATATCAAACTAAAAACAAAATGATGGTGTGCAAGTTACATGGAAGGAGCTGGGAGGGCTGTCAATCGTATAGGAATTGAATATTTAATTGTATTCAGGCAATGGGAATTAACTGGGGATTCACTTGTGCTCCTATACATAGACTGACCCCTACAACCAGAGAATGTGTTGGTTCACGGACTCCCAGGACACCTGCCCTTTTTGTGGTCTTGTGGAGTCCATGGACCATGCTTATATAGGGTGTGGTATGCTCTACTCCCTTTTCAGTTATTTAAAAAACCTTTTATTACTGTTTTGTTTGCACTTAAGTCCCACGCTCCTGATCTACGGACACCCGGTGTGGAGGGGGGTCGGGAAGGAGGAGGACTTCCTCATGAACCTGTTCCTGGGCCTGGCCAAGTTGGCCATTAACAAGTCCCGGCTATGTTCACGGCTGGGTGTCCCTGGAGAGGGAGCATGTGGTGTTTTCCGGCACCCTCGAGGCTTTCCATGCTCGGTGGGCACCGCAAGGACTGGCGTGTTTATCGACCCCTTTAATCACATTTTGGTTTAATGTTTGTAAGTTTCCTTTAAACATTGTGCTTGGTTTTACAGCTGACCTGACTTAGGGGCTGTGCTTGATTTATCCCTTATTTTGTTCATTTACTTTAATTGTTTAACTCCAAAAGAGTTACACATACTGAGAGTTACACCTACTGAGGACTGCCCCTTTTATATGAAAACAGGTGTAGCCCCTTTTATTTGTTTATTTATTCTTCTGTTAATTTGTCCCCCTTTGTTATTGGTTTAACCAAAAGAGCTTATAGATGGGGTTAGTCCCTTTAAGGGGCCATCCCCCTGTAAAGTTGTTTTTATTTGTTCAGTTGTCTAATTTGGTTTTCATTGGCTGCTTTAAAAAAAGAACATAAATAGACTGATCTGCGACTATGTTCACCACTGGGTGTCCCTGGAAAGAGAGGTAGAGGCCTTCTGTGACTGGTGGGCACTGCGGAGACTGGGGTGTATTGGTGGCCCCCACAATCACATTTTGGTTTCATCTTTGTAAGTTACCTTTGTGTTTTGTTTTTTGTTGCAGTCCCCTTTAAGAGGCTGCCCTGCTTATTTGTTCATTTGAACTTTCATTGATTTGTCTGCTTTTTCTATTGGTTCTTACTAAAAGGATATATAAATAGACCGATCCGCGGCTCTGTTCGCAGCCGGGTGTCCCTGGCAAGGTGCACGCGGTGTCCGCCGGCATGCTTGAGCCCTTTCGTGACTGGTGGGTACCATGGGGGCCGGGATGCATCGTCACCCCGGAAATAACATTTTGATTTAAAGTTTGTTAAGTTTCCTTTGTAATTTGGTTTTTGTTACAGTGCCCCTTTAAGGGACAATTCCCTCACACCAACCCCCCATTCATTTGTTTTGTTAATTTGTGTTAACTTGTTCCTTTTGTTTGTTTACATCAAAAGAATATAAATGGAATGATCCTTGGCTATGTTCACAGCCGGGTATCCTTGGAGAGGGACTGTGCAGTGTCCACTGGCATGATTGAGGCCTCCTGCGATCTGTGGGTACCCTGGGGGTTGGGGTGCATCATTGGCCCCCACAATGACATTTTGGTTTGAGTTTAAGTTTCCTTTAGTAGTTTTGTTCTTTAGCTACGCTGCCTATTTAAGGGGTTATCCCATTTATTGGTTTATTTGACCTTTTGTTATTCAGTTCCCTTTTTGTTAATTAATTTGCTTATAAGAGTATAAATAGACTCAATCTATGGCTGCTGGGTTTCGAGGTGCATCTTTGTAATGTGTGCCTTTGAAGAGTATAAGTGTACAAAGACTAGGCTTCATTTCTATCCTTCACCACCTGGTTTCCTAGGATAGAACAAGGATGCTACATTTTTGTTAAATTCACCATTCCTGGCTTGTTTTTAACCCTCGTGCAGTATTTCCACACCTTACACTGTAGTTTCACCAAACATAGGAAATGCCAGATGCAAAAAGACCAAGGGTTCGTCTCAGCATCACAAGGCTCTATTTTCAAGTCCAAATCCAGGGCTGAAAAATTAAGGCTGACTCTCAATTGCAGTACTGAGGGAGTGTGGCAGCATTGGAGGTACCATCTTTTGAATGAGATGTTAAAAGAAGTCCCTTCCTACGGGTGGATGTAAAGGATCCTATGACACTATTTTGAAGAAGAGCAGTGGAGTTATCCCCACTGTCCTAGCCACTGTTCATCCCTCAATCAACTTCACAAAAAACAGATTCATTTTCATTTTATTGTGGGGGCTTGCTGTGCGCATATTGGCTGTCACATTTCTGACATGACAACAGTGACTCTACCTCAAAATGAACTTCATTGGTTGTAGGGGGAGGTGATGGCGTAGTGATATTATTGCTGGGTGAGTAATTCAGAGACCCAGGGTAATACTCTGGGGACTGGTGTTCAAGTCCTGTCACAGCAGATTTATGATAAGTCCAATGATGGCCATAAAAACATTGTTATAAAAACCCATCTGGTTCACTAGTGTCCTTTAGGGAAGGAAATCTGCTGTCCTCACCTGGTCTGACCTATATGTGACTCCAAACCCACCGCAATGTGGTTGACTCTTAAATGCCCTCTGAACAAGGGCAATTAGGGATGGGCAATAAATGCTGGCCTAGCCAGCAATGCCCACACCCCATGAATGAGTTTTTTTAAAACAAGAGATGTCCAGTGGTCATGAAAAGTGCTAAATACATTCAGATCTTTTTTTATTTTGAAGGTCCAACTCGTTCACTTTCTACCTCCTTTGTAAACGCACGATAACAACAATAATGAAGTTGTTGACAATTCATAATCTCTATCAATGAGTCTACAACAGAACCAGACATAAGGTGGGAGGAAAAACCCCAGTGGTGAAGTGCTTTGGCAACTATAGATCCATCTTTACTTGTTCCTTTGGAGCTGGCTTTTGTTCTCCGTATTCAAAGAGGTCAGTGCTGGCATTTTAAATGACCCTTGTACAATGCACCATAGTTTCAACAATGAGAAGGGGAAGAAGAAAAAGGGGAAGGCCAACAGTGACCAAAACAAACATAACTATCATTTTCTTTCACTCCCCCTCCCCCATATGGATTCACCTGGCTGCCATTTAAATCTATGCCAATTACAACTTTATTTTCTTTAAAGAAAAAGCACCTCTGCCATGTTATGTGCAGGTACAACCTGTGGATAATATTTAACTTTGACATCTTTCCTATTAACCAACTGTGAGAAAAAAAAAATGGGTGGGGGGGTGTGGGGGTGGTGGTGGTGAGAGAAAAAATTTTGAGGTGGAAATGTGGGGCCAAAGAAAAGAGACAATATGAGTTAGAAGGTGGGAAGGTGAAAGGTGAAAGAAGGTTCTCCAAAAGTGAAGCAGGGAGAAATAGAGAGACGGCTTATATTTTGTACTTTTGATGCTGTTGGGCAGAGGTGAGGGTTGCAAGTCCACCACAGTTGTTCTTGCGTCAGACTGATTGTAATTGGGATTCAGACGAATAACGTTCAGAACAAGAGCTGACAGGTATAGCATTCTTAAGTTTAGTGTAAAGATACCTATCATACAACAAGGTTTGGTAGAACAATCATTTTTTTTTTGTTATGGGTTCTTTATTTGAAGATAAGACTAACTGGGAGGCTCTGTAGAACATGTCTGATCTGTATAGGACTGCTGCTCTGTTCTGTCTACAGAGTGCATCGGATTATACATCATACCCTGTCTCGTGGTGGATATTGATGGATGGCAGTTTAAAATAAGCCCCTTAAAGGTACATCAAAAGAACAGGCAACTCATTCGTCATTAAAGGTGGCAGAAAAGGTAGAGAGAGCAGTTAATAATGCATATAGTACCTAGGCTTTAACAATAGGAGCATAATTACAAAAGCAAGGAGGTTATGCTGAGTAGGATGCCAGTTAGACCTCAGCTGGGGCATTGAGCACAGTTCTGGGTGCCACACTATGGAAGCATGTGAACACATTTAGAGAGTGCAGAAGAGGTTTACAAGGATGGTTCCAGGGATGAGAAACTTCAGTTATGGCGATAGATTGGAGAGATCGGGACTGTTTTCCTTGGAGAGAAGGCTAAGAGGAGATTTGATAGTGATCTCAAAATCGTGAGGAGGCTGGATAAAGTAGATAGGGGGAAACTGTTCTCACTCGTAGAAGGATCGAGAATGAGAGGGCACAAATTTAGCGATTTGCAAAAGAAGCAAATACGTTGTGAGAGAAAAACCTTTTCACACACCAAGTGGTTCGGATCTGGAAAGCATTACCTGGAAGTGTGGTGGAGGCAGGTTCAGTTAGAGGCATTTGAGAGAGCATTGGATGACTATTTAAATAGTATATGCAAAGATAGGAGGAAAAGGCAGGAGAATGTCACTGAGTCATAATTCTCATTCGGAGAGCTGGTGCAGACATGATGGGCTGAATGGCCTCCTTCTGCACCGTAACAATTCTGTGATTGTGAACTCACCAACTGAGATGGTAGGAAACAGCCATCAGCTGCTCCAGAGAGCTAAGGGAATGGAGTGGTGGGTGAGGATCAATGCCTGGGCAGAGGTGGAACTGGCAGTAACTGGGAAGATGTTTGCTCCATCCAGGAGGGGGTCTTCATGCTGTAGCATCTTATTTCCCTCCACCACAGTTTATCGTGCAATCAACCCCCTACCTATCATTGGTCAGTGTTCAACTAAGTAACCACTGAGTTTTCCTTACTATGTTCTTACTATGGCCTAATTGGGGGAACATCATTCAAGGGACCACTGCAAGGTTGCTAACGAGAGGTTAAACTACTTTTTAACTTCACTTTGGGAGTGCTTCTCCTGGCTCTCGACATCATTGCTGAGGCGCATTGCCAGCTTGTGCCCATCTCCCTCCTATTGCCATCCACTCACACTCCCTTTTCTCAAAACCTACCTGAAGTCCAACTCCAGGTCACAGTCAGCCCAAATTGGTGGGTAACTGCCTGGCAAACTATCTCTCGGTTTCCCAATCGGTGTTTGCAGCTTGTTGGATTTTTGATGATGAGGCCTGAGGCCTAAATTTGGATGGGCCTCAAGCCTTAATTTTGAACCTGATCAAAGCCCATAAATGGAGCTAAGCCATTTTCCACCCCTCTTCCATTTGGTATATAAAGATACCTCCAGCCCGTATAAACACATTCTTACTCTCTCTCTCTCTCTTCAGGTACAAAGCCCCAAGAGGGCATTGGCAACTATGGACTTCCATATGTTGGTCAATGGTTGTACTTGGCATGGTACTGCAGTGGTTTGCCGTTGCATTCTTGAGGTCCCGTAGACTCTCCCATTCTTATTGCCTGCCATAGCTATAACGGAAGGACTTGCAGATTGCTAATCAAACAGTTTGAGCATGAATGCACTTTCCTGGGCCATCAAGCCCCGGAGTGAGACTTGAATCAGGAGCTTCTGGCTCAGAGATGGTCACGCTACCCACTTTGCCACAGGACACCTCTCACATGCTTGCTATCTTTAGAAAAAATAGAGGCTATGCAGGTGATTTTCATCAAATCTTTGAGTGAATTCTAACATTTGAGCAGTTGCCAAATAATTATGTCACCTTATATTCTGTGCCAATGGAAGACTTGACAAGTTAAATCTTAAAATTAATCTCAGTCATTTGGTCTACTGCACTGCTGTAACATTTCCATTTGCTAAGCAATCTATCTTTACAATATATCTGAGCCTAGCTGGCAGCCATTTTACTGTAATTAGCGCTGAATTCTGGGTAATTTCTCAAACTGTTGATCCATACCAGCGTGAAATAAGTTGACACTGTCCTGCATGCATTTATTTTGGGACCTCTGCAGATAACAGGAAGAGAAACCTTTCATTCATTTGGGACTGAATTCAAATTCATTTTGTAAGCCAAACAGGCAAAGTGTTTGAATCCTGCAGCTGTCAATACCGAGGAAGCATTAGGACTGAACCAACTGTACGTCTGCTAAGCCACATAGGGTTAAAAATTTGGTTTGTTTCATTTTTCGTGCATTCCTGACTTGCCAGCGCCAGTTGCGTTAGAGATGGGCAGCACATTAAGTTCAGTGCTCTTGCCTAATTACCATGATGGTAGCACTGGACTAAGCATCTGCCTTGTTAATGGCTGACTCTACACTCAGCAGGGGAGGAGGAGGGGTGGTGGTGTGATCAGTATTGTGCTGAAAGCACATGGTGCAGTTCGCTTGCTCTTCCAAAAAGCTGCCTGTCCCTCTTAAAGGGAAGCTGCCCTGAATGACATTGCTCAATTTAAAAGATAGAAGATGGAACACCAGGACAGAGAGAGCATGTTCCAGGGTGACGCATGTGAGGCTGGAGGCATCAGTAATGGATGTGGGCAGGAGGAGAGACAACAAGATGATGCAGGGACCAGGAGACCCTCAAGAACCACCAACCATGGAAAGGAGTAGAAGCAGGTGGTGAGGGAGGTCAATTTTCAGCATTAGTAGCTGGTGACGGTGCCATAATATGTCTAATGACCTCACAAGGGTGTTCAAGGCAAGTGAACACATAGTTATACATCACAGAAACAGGCAATTTGGCCCATCATGTTTGTGCCAGCCATCAAGCGCCTATCTATTCTAATCCCATTTTCCAGCACTTGGCCTATAGCCCTGTATGCTACAGTGTTTCAAGTGCTCATCTAAATACATCTTCACAGGACACATCCTACCTACCACATTGACAATCTCTCAGGGTGCTCAATGCAGCACATACCCATCACTCACCCAGCAACACACTTGGGATTCATCCTTGTATTCCACCTCACCCTCACACATGTCAAAGATCCTGAAAGTGCTCACACGCAACATTTGTTGCTGCCAGTTCTTCAGCTATGGCAGGCTGATCAACCAAACGCAGCGCTACACAGCTACACATTCTGTCTTCTCTCTTTCAGGACAATGTGACACACAACAGAAGAGAGCAGAGCAGCACCAGCAGGAAATCTCCTGAGCCCTTCAGAAGAGATGGTTCTGGTCAGAGATCATGACATCCAGCCTTGCTAGGAGCATTGAGGATGACAGTATGTTCCTGTCTTATGCCCCTCCTCAATTCACAGCTCACCCTCATTCTGTTATCTAGCATGGTGGGCAAACTGCTCATGATGTGACCATGGACCTGGTGCTTTCCACTCCAAACTCACTTCTCTTAAACTTCCCCTTCTGAGTTTTTTTTAATTCATTCGTGGGATGTTGGCTTCGCTGGCTAGGCCAGCACTTGTTGCCCATCCCTAATTGCCCTTGATACTGTGGTGGTGAGCTGCCCTTGAACTGCTGCAGTCCATGTGGTGTAGGTACACCCACAGTGCTGTGAGGGAGGAGTTCCAGGATTTTGACCCAGCAACAGTGAAGGAACGGCTGATATATTTTCAAGTCAGGGTGGTGAGTGGCTTGGAGGGGAACTTCCAGGTGGTGGTGTTCCCATCTATCTGCTGCCCTTGTCCTTCCAGATGTTAGCAATCGTGGGTTTGGTAGGCTTGTCTAAGGAGCCTTGGTGAGTTCCTGCAGTGCATCTTGTAGATGGTACACACTGCTGCTACTGTGTCGGTGGGTGGAGGGAGTGAATGTTTGTGGATGTGTTGCCAATCAAGCAGGCTGCTTTGTCCTGGACGGTGTCAAGTTTCTTCAATGTTGTTCGAGCTGCATGGTGGACAAGCAGCTGATGGTGGACCTCGTGCTTCCCACGTCAACCCCCACTTCCCTTGCACTTCCCTTTCTGGGTTTGATTTTTTAGACACTCAAGAACTGCCACCTGCCCATCTACAACAGCTGAAGGCAGTGGAAAGAGGACAGCAGCACAGCAGTATCAACGAAGCCCTGCCACTGGATTTCACACTCACACTCACCAGCCAGAATCTAGCACTGCGCATACTTGGGGGATGAGTCTAGAGTTGGGATCAGCACGTGGTGAGACACGGGGTATAAGCGGGCCATAGGCCGTTTGGGTCTAATGAATGGTTCATTTGCCAGCCCACTGGGTGAGGTGAAGTACACAGAGAACACTGGCTGGGCAGGCTCACTGAGATGCCAGGGTGCACTGACTGGCCTGCCAGAGAGCCTCCTGTCACTGTCAAGGAGCAGGGAGGGGTTGGGCTCCAATCTACAGTCTGTTTCACTCAGCAAAGATGGTTAGAATAGTTAATTAAAATAAAATCCAGTGCAAAGCTTTCCTCTGCTCATTATCTTGGTGAAACTGTAAACATGTTCTTTGCATATGTGCCTATAATGTCATTACAGCTGCATTTAAAGGAAATGATCCTTAAGTTGTTCAATTGTTAACAGAAACCGGAGAAAGGAAGTTCTCTATTGGAAGCTGACATACAAATGACTGTTAGATCACCAGTTTGGTGTTGTGGATGTATGTCCATTGTAGATCTTGCCAAACTTCACCTCACAGAGGAATCCAAAGACAATAAAGGCTAAAGACACTCCTACCATAGGAACTAGCTTGGACTTGAAGGCACGATATTAGCTGTGAACTAACAATGTGCTAACTAACTGTGTCATCCACTCCACTGTCTCCACATCACTCTACCTATGGAATATTCCTTAATTCATGCTATCTATTCCATTAATGTATCATTCCATTCCATGTATCGGATGTTGCAGACCCACTGGATGTACGTTGTTGGGCGTTGGACAGGTGGGTAGCAGGGCTGGTGGCACTTGTGGATAAGTTGGCCAGTGGAAAGATTTCACACTTCACAGTATGGAAGTGGATTAAAGAAAAAACAGTGACCGGTTCCTGTGACGGCTGTGTGGTCAATGACAGACTTTTTTTTTTTATTCATTCATGGGATGTGGGCCAGCATTTATTGCCCATCCCTAGTTACTCTTGAGAAGGTGGTGGTGAGCTGCCTTCTTGAACTGCTGCAGTCCGTGTGGTGTAGGTACACCCACAGTGCAGCTAGGACTGGTGTGCAACTGATCCCAGCCTGTGAGTTAGTTGGTCTCGGATATGCAAAGTGAGAAAGACTTGCATTTATAAAGTGCCTTTCATGACCTCAAGGTGCTTTTCAGTCAATTCAGTGCTCTTGCAATGCAGGAAACACAGCAGCTAATTTGTGCATGGCAAGGTCTCACAAACAGCAGATAATAACCAGGTCATCTGTTTCTTTTCCTGAGGTTGATTCAGGTCTAACCATTGGCCAGGACACCAGGGAGATCTCCTTTGCTCTTCTTCAAATAGTGCTATGGGATCTTGGACATCCATCGGATAGGGCCATGACTGAATGTTTGATTGAAAAGATTGCACCTCCTTAAGCGAATGCAGGCAGAGTTTCTGGCAAGAGTGGATGAGAGGCACCACAGGTGTGTTTGAAGTGTTAGCCATTTGGCTGATATAAATGAGGATCCCCTCCCATGAATCCTGTAAAACCTGGTTGGGTCAGCTCAAGAGTAACCCTGCTATAATCACCAGGGTTGCAATCCAAGTGATTTGGGGCCAAGGTTAAGAGAGGCTTTGAAGGCAGAGAGGAGATAGAGAAGCAAAATGATAGTAAGAGAGGGAGGTGATATGAGGAATGTTTGAGGACTCTGGGTCTATACTCGATGGAGTTTAGAAGGATGAGGGGAGATCTGATTGAAACTTACAGACTACTGAAAGGCCTGGATAGAGTGGACGTGGGGAAGATGTTTCCATTAGTAGGAGAGACTAGGACCCGAGGGCACAGCCTCAGGGTAAAGGGAAAACCTTTTAGAACAGAGATGAGGAGAAACTTCTTTAGCCAGAGAGTGGTGAATCTATGGAATTCATTGCCACAGAAGGCTGTGGAGGCCAGGTCATTGAGTGTATTTAAGACCGAGATAGATAGGTTCTTGATTGGTAAGGGGGATCAAAGGTTACGGGGAGAAGGTGGGAGAATGGGTTTGAGAAACTTATCAGCCATGATTGAATGGCGGAGCAGACTCGATGGGCTGAATGGCCTAATTTCTGCTCCTATGTCTTGTGGTCTTATGGAGATGGTCAGTCATGAATAATTCAATCAAAGTCACCCGAGTCAAGGAGTGGAGTTCGGGGTGGGGGGTGGGGGGGTGGTCACTGAATGGAGAGGCAGTGGCATAGTGGTATTGTCACTGGACTGGTATTCCAGAGACCCAGGGTAATGTCCTGGGGACCCGGGTTTGAATCCCACCACGGCAGGTGGTGAAATTTGATGGCAGGATTGAAAGTCTGATGGTGACGATGAAACCATTGCTGATTGTCATGAAAACCCATCTGGTTCAGTAATGAAAGGGAAGGAATTCTGCTGTCCTTACCAGATCTGGCCTAAATGTGATTCCAGACCCACAGCAATGTGGTTGACTGAACAAGGGCAATTAGGGATGGGCAATACATGCTGGCCTAGCCAGTGACACCCACATCCTGTGAATGAATAAAAAAAAAAACTCAGGCAGGTGTGAAGGATTTGAAGATGAAGACAGGGACATTGATTTGATCACTGGGTAATAAAGATCCATTTGAGCCTTGCGAGGCCAGGAATAATGAATGTTCAGAGCAGCATATGATGCCCAGAATTCGCTTCACTAGCATCATAAACATGAAGGCCACAGTTGCCATGCAGAGGAAGGAAAATGATAGGTTGGCTTTTGTTACATAGTGATTAAAGTTAAAGAGTAAAGTAGTCTTACTACAATGATATAAGGTGTTGGTGAAGCTATGTTTAATGTACTGTTCGCAGTTTGGTCTCTTTATCCAAGGAAGGACATTGTTGCCTTAGATGGAGCGCAGTAAAGACCAGGGCTGGGATTTTCCACCCTATCGCTGCTGGGAACCCCACGGGCGAGGCAGCGCCCCAGCCAGGAGTCCATTGACATGCGGTGGGACCGGAAGATCACCGTGGTGGGCGGGTGTAGAAAATCCCGCCATAGATCTTGGGATGAGAGGTCTGTCCTATGAGGAGAGATTGAGTAGAAGAGGAATATATTCCCTGGAGTAGAATCATGGACATTTACAGCACAGAAGGAGGCCATTCGGCCCATCGTGTTTGTGCCGGTCAACAAAGATCTGGATGCACTAATCCCATTTTCCAGCAATTGGCCCATAGCCCTGGAGGTTGTAGCAATGCAAGTGAATATCTGAATACTTTTTAAATGTTACAAGGGTTTCTGACTCAACCACCCTTTCAGGCAGTGAGTTCCAGACTTCCATCACCCTCTGGGTGAAAATATTTCTCAACTCTCTCCTTAACCTCCTACCTCTTACATTAGGCCTATTCCCCCTGGTTATTGGCCCCTCTACTAATGGAAAAAGTGGCTTCCAATCCACCCTATCTATTCCCCTCATAATCTTATACCCCTCTATCAGGTCCCCTCTCAACCTTCATTGCTCTAAGGAAAACAACCCCAGTCTATCCAATCTTCCCTCACAGCTCAGACCCTCCAGCCCAGGCAGCATCCTGGTAAATCTCCTCTGCACCCTCTCCAGAGCTATCACATCTTTCCTATAATGCGGTGACCAGAACTGCATGCAGTACTCCAGTTGTGGCTGAACCAGCATTTTGTACAGTTCCAGCATAACCTCCCTGCTTTTGTATTCTATGCCTCAGCTAATAAAGGCAAGTATCCCTTCTTAACCACCTTATCTAGCTGCCCTCCTACCTTCAGGTATCTGTGGATATGCACACCAAGGTCCCTCTGATCTTCAGTACTTTCCAGGGTCCTACCATTCATAGTATAATCCCTTGCCTTGTTAGCCATCCCAAGTGTCATCCACAAACTTCTTGATCATACTCCCTACATTTAAGTCCAAATCATTTATGTACACCACAAACAGCAAGTGTCCCAGCACTGATCCCTGCGGAACCCCACTGGAAACAGACTTCCAATCACAGAAACATCCCTCTACCATCACCCTCTGCTCCTTGCCTCTCAGCCAATTTTGGATCCAACATGCCACTTTGCCTTGGATCCCATTGGCTCTTACTTTCTTGACCAGTCTACCATGAGGGACCTTATCAAAAGCCTTACTAAAGTCCATGTAGACCACATTAAATGCATTACCCTCATCAACACTCCTAGGTACCTCCTCAAAAAATTCAATCAAATTTGTCAAACATGATCTTCCCTTTTGCATATCCATGCCGATTATCCCTAATTCATCCCTGTCTCTCCAAATGCAGACATATTCTGTCCCTCAGAATTCTTTCTAGTAACTTCCCCACCACCGAGGTTAGACGGACTGGCCTGTAATTTCCTGGTCTATCCCTTCCTCCCGTTTTTAATAATGGGAATTTAGAAGAATGAGAGATGGTCTAACTAAAACATAGGCCAGGATTTTTCTGAGGGTAGGGTTAATTCCCATCCCACCACCCTAAGAGTTGGAAAACACATCCCCACTGCTATTGGCTGCCTTGCAGCCATTTGATGCACTAAGGAGCTTTAATTGGTTGGAGGTGGACTCCCACCCTTCACTCAGGAGGAGGTCGCACCTCAGAGAGCTGCCAGCCAGTCTGATGGGCCAGCAGCTCTCTATTCCCAGCAGCGCCAGAAGCTGCAGTGAACAGGACTGGCAGTTCCCAGAGCCTAAATCCCAGAGTCAAGGACCAGGAGAGTGTGGGGATCTTAGGGCCGGAAGGGGAGGTGAGGCCCAGGGGGTTGGGTAGAGGTAAGGTTGATGGAGAAGCCAAGGGGCACCAGTATGGTGGGACTTGGGGTGGGGGGGAGGGGGTTTGGGGAGGTGGGGGGAAGAGGGTGAGTAGATCTTTTGGGCTGCACCCAATATTGAAAGGCAATCGTTGATGGAGGTAGCCCACCCCCTCCTTTCCCTCCCAAGGCATGAGCAGGATGACTTTATGGGCTTCCCCTCTGCTGCTGAATTCTTCCTCCCAGTCTGAAAATTGATGCCGGGAGCGAAAGTCGTCATTAATTTGCCAATTGGGACAAGAGCAGGAAGGCCAGCCTAGGCCTCACCCGTCCCACCATAAAATTGCAGAGAGGTCGGGGTGAGCGGGACATCGGATCTGTGGGAAGGCTACACAGGGAATTTTAAGGCCCTCCCCCCGCCTCCACCACCCCCCTTGCACCTCCACTTGAAAACCTACCAGCGGGGAAATATAAAATTCTGCTCATAAAAAATTCTTCAGGGCACAAAAATGCCAGAAACGCTCAGTGGGTCCGGCAGCACCGGTGGAGAGAAACGGAGCTAACCTTTCGGGTTGGGGTTACCTTTCAACAGAGCATCCTGACCTGAAACATTGGCCAGGACTTTCCCCTTGGCGATTTGGGGGCGGGGCCCGCTCGCCGAGGGGGGAAATGACACAGGATGATGCTGGGAGGAATCCCCGATGTCATCCCGGTCCTTTTAAATTGTTAGGAAGGGGGGGCGGACAGAGAAATCAGCTGTCTGCCCGCCGACCTGTCAATGGCCAATTGAGGCCATTGAAAGGCTAGTTAAGATAATTAAAGACTTGCCCGTCCAAGATTAAGGCTGGCGGGCAGGCCAGGAGCCCCAGCGAGCTTCTGATATATTCATGAAACGTCATCCACCAGCGGGACGAAGTTTCATGTCCATTTTTAAAAAAATTTAATAAACTTTATGTGTTTCTTATTAACATGTCCCATCTCATGTGACATTGTCGCATGAGGGAGACATGTTAATAATTTTGATATTTCTCTATTTCTTGACTTCTCTTCCCTGTCGGTAAACACCCTGAGACAGGACTTTGCCTCAGGGAGCAGTGTGCTCTGTCGTGTGGAAGAGCTCACTTTGACAGATGGGGAATCCCTCCACGCATCCCCCCACCGCCCCCACACACACACACACAGGGTACGCATAGCGCTTCCCGTCGAGCAGGCCGCTGGGCGGGACCTTAATTGGCCCGCCCACTCAAAATGGCGGCGGGCCCCGTTTCGGTGGCGGGGGTCAGTTGTACACCCACCAGTGGGGCCCACCCACCATCCGAGGGCAACATTCTGCCCGTTAACTCTGTTGCTCTCTCCACAAATGCTGCCAGACCCGCTGGGCGTTTCCAGTATTTTATGTTTTTATTGTCGATTTCCGGCATCTGCAGTATTTTATCTTTGTATCAAAGTTCTTCAGGGGCTTGATGATGTTAAATGCTGCAAAGCTGATTCCCTTGGGCTGTGAAATCTGGGCCAGAATATTTGCTGTTGGAGTGCAGGAGCGGGCCCGACACGCGTTGATGTCAGGCGTGTGTCCTGATGTCATCGGGCGTCATTTAGATATGGCGTTCAGCGGGCGCGAGCCAGAGGCGGCTGTGCACTCGCTGAACTGTCAAAGGCCTAGTAAGACCATTGAAAAACAATTAAACGCTGCCCTTCCAAACCTAAGGTTGGCTGGGTTGGTGGCGGGGGGTGGGGGGGTTGCGGAGGCAGGCTAAGAGGCCTAAGAGGCCAAGAGGCCTTCACGTTTTTTAGGAAAGTTCATTCACAGGCGGGGTGAGGCTTCCTGAGGGTTCAATAAAATAACTAAATAAATTTTGCGAGATGCACCAACCTGTCCCAGCTCATGTGACACTGTCACATGAGGGGACATGTTTAAATAATTTTTAAGATCCTCTATTCAAGACTTTCATTACCAGCTTAATGTCCCTGAGCCAGCTCTGTGCCCCAGGGAGATTGCTGCGCCCTTTTGTGTGCATGCACAAAAGGGCACAGGCCCCAATTCTCCCTCCTCCCCCCTACCCGCACAGGTTGCGCTGAGCGCTACCAGCCGTGCGTCTCGCTGGGCGGGCCTTAATTGGCCGGCCCACCTAAAATGGTGGCACGCAGCCGATCACGGGCAGCGATCGGCTTCTCGCCCACCCCTACCCGCTCCCACCCAGCCTGCCCAAACATAGGTAAGTTTCTAGTCCTAGAACATGGGGTCGCAGTCTCAGCATAAGGGATCAGCCATTTAGGATTGAGATGAGGAAAGATTTCTTCACTCAACCTTGGGAATTCTTGCCCAGACAGCTGTAGATTCTCAGTGGCTGAGCATATTCAAGACAGGCTGATAATGTTTTGGATATTGAGGGAATTAAGGGACATGGGGATATTTTGGGAAAGTGGAGTTGAGGTAAAAGATCAACCACGATCTTATTGAATGTAGGAGCAAGCTTGAAAGGCCAAATGGCTTGCTCCAGTTCCTATTTCTTATGTTCTTATTTTCTAATGTGACCAAAGTGCTGTGCACACTTTCCTACAGGAATGCTAAATGATGTATTAGAGGTATTTAAAAATTGAGTATTGCTGAAAAAATACATTTTGTCAAATCTTAGCACCTTGCACTCATCAGGACAATTGCAAGAATACTAATGTCAGGGAAGATGACTATATTTAAAAACCCTGTGTTTCCAAACAAAATAAAGTGCAGCAAGAGCTGTGGGGGGTCACCGAGTGAGTCAGTAAATGTTCTTATCGACTGACAGTAGGTCTCAGAGGAGCAAACACTGGATGATGCCATGACTTATTTTGTGCAAAAATGACAATATCTATTCAGCAATGATTTGATTAGCAAGAAAAATGCACAAAATATTATTGTAACCTGTATACTGTTATCCTAAACTCATAGAATCATTGAATTCCCATGTACACCTAAATAACTAAAACTTGGTTTAACCTCCCATGGCATCTCCAATGCATTGTAATGGTTACAGCAGAGAAGGAATCCATCATGCCTGTGCTGCTTCTCTGCAAGTACAACCCAGTTAGTTCCCCCCGCCACCAACCCCCCCAACCCCCTTTCCCCATATCCCTGCAATTTTTTTCTCTTCAGGTAATTATCCAATTCCATTTTAAACACCACAATTCAATCTGTCTCTACCACCCTCTCAGGCAGTACATTCCAGCTCCTAACCATTTGCCACATAAAGAACATTGTCCCTCATATCACCATTTTGGTTCTTTTGCCTATCATCTCAAATCAGTTTCCTCTGGTTCATGACCCTTCCACCAATATTAGCTGTTTTCCCCTAGGTAATGAATGCACTATCAACAAAGATGATCCAAGCCTCCCAAGCAAGATTAGCATGAAGATCCACGGTTGTCAACACCCATTTAGAGAATGGCACCTGAAGAGGGAGAAACTCTGTCCAGACCATTCATGATTTTGAACACCTCTATCAAATCTCTTCAACCTTCTCTTCTCTAAGGAGAACAACCTTAACTTCTTAATTCTTTCCTGGATCTTCTCTCACGCCTTCAAATTCTTCTTGACGTGTGGTGCCCAGAATTGGTCGCAATATTCCAGTTGAGGCTGAATCAGGGGTTTAGGAAGTTTCATCATAACTTCTTTGCTTTTGTACCCTATGCCTGTAATTATAAAGTCCAGGATCCCATGTGTCTCCTTAAGCTCACTCTCAACTTGTACTGCATTTTACTGTGCAGTAGGGTAAGTTAGTAAAGCATTAGAGATGCTATTAGAGCTTAAAATAAGTTTTAGTGATTCTGTTAGACATTGATAATGTGACACTATCTGAAGAACAGTCAGTGTCCTGGCCTCAATCAGTACAAGATTAAAAGGCCATTCATCTCACTGCTATTTGTGGGGTCTTGCTGTGTGCAGAATGCTCACTCCCATTACCTACATAATATCAGTCAATGCTCTTCAAATACTTCATTGGCATGAGAAGTGCTTTGGGGTGTTTCTGAGACATGCAAGAAGGATATACACAACAGAAATCTTTAATTTATGCAGCGCCTTTCATGACCTCAGGCCATCTCAAAGTGCCAATTAATTACTTCTGAAGTTTTGTCACTGTTGTAATTTAAGGAAATGCAGTGGACCATTTGCACACAGCAAGCCCCCACAAAGAGCAATGAGGTACATGATGAGATAATCTGTTTCCAGTGATGTTGGTTGAATGATAAATATTGGCCAGGACACCAGGGAGAACTCCAGTGAGTTTGTGAAATGTTATGAAAGCCGTTATGTAAATGCAAGTTCTTTTTTCCTGTGGTTACTGTTTATCATCAGAGAATCCATCTACCTTCAGAACCTGTGCAATTATTTCTGATACATGAAACCTGGAATGATTTGACTCAAGTTAGTGACTATCATTCAGTAGCATTTACTCAGGATTGATTACAGAATTCTGGCAAACACTCACTTCACACATCAACAGTACATTCCAGTAATTATTTGCACAGAGCAACTGTGTGTTTCATTAAAAGAAGCATACTTGGATCTCACTGATCAGAGCAGGAGAAGCTGCAGTATAGTTCGGTGGATGTGCGTTACACTGAGATTACAAAAATCCCATTAAGGGTTTGGAAGAGGAGAAACAAATTGTCTGACTATCTAAAGGACTGAACCATGGAGGAACTTTCATCTGTTAGATGCAAGGTAATATATTTATTTCATTCTGAGTGATTATGGAATTGGTACTCTGTGCTGTGCAAGACAGGTTTACTTTAGTCCTGGTTCATTCTGGCCCATTTTTGTCCTCTTTACAAAGTAGGACAGATCGGTCCTAGATATTTGGAAATGAATGACAGGTATCAAATTAATCATTCTACAGGCTGTGCCCATGCCTGCATTTTATGCTAAAGGTTCACTTCGCACACCCCAGCATAAATTTTGGGGGTGAACCCAACTCCGCTTAGCCAGATTGCCACGCTTTAACTTTTTTGGGCGATGGCCCTTTCAATAGTATGAGGCAGGGCACCTGCCCATCTCCATGAGGACGTCCCACCTCATGGAACCGCAGGCTAATTGGAAATGTGGCTCTGCACACCGGCAGTGCAAGCAGGAGTGGTGGCCACTGCCAGTACTGAAATAGGCTAAGGAGTTCAGTGCTGGACCCAGTCATTCAGATAAGCTCATGATCTCACTGGAGCAAGGCTGACAAATCCCAGCGAGGTGGGAGCGGCGTGGGGGGGCGTGTTGGAAAGGGCAGTGGGGAGGTGGACGTGGGAAGGAAGAAATGTTGGAAGGGTCCTTCAAATTGCACAGGGGCTAAGGAAGGAGGCACCCTGCCACCCACTGCCCCCAACCCCTCACTCCGCCCTTTAACTGACCAGCAAGCTGCAGGGCTAAACCTGTTGGGCTACGCATTGGAATCAGGCCCCTCCCAGCCCCCATTGTGCCAGAGCGAAGGCAAGATGAGGACCTTATTCTTTTTTTTATTCATTCGTGGGGTGTGGGTGTCACTGGCTAGACCAGCAATTATTGCCCATCCCTAAATGCCCTTGAGAAGGTGGTGGTGAGCTGCCTTCTTAAACCACTGCAGTCCCTGTGGTATAGATGCACCCGCAGTGTTGTTAGGAAGGGAGTCCCAGGATTTTAGCTCAGCAACAGTGAAGGAACAGCAACATATTTCCAGGTCAGGATGGCGAATGGCTTGGAAGGGAACTTCCAGTTGGTTGTGTTCCCATCTATCTGCTTCCCTTGTTCTGGTAGATTGGAAGGTGCTGTCTAAGGAGTTTTTGGTGAGTTCCTGCAGTTCATCTTGTAGATGGTAAACACTGCTGCTACTGTGTGTCGGTGGTAGAGGGGGTGAATGTTTGTGGATGTGATGCCAATCAAGTGGGCTGCTTTGTCATGGATGATGTCAAGCTTCTTGTGTGTTTTTGCACTCATCCAGGAAAGTGGAGAGTATTCCATCACACTCCTGACTTGTGCTTTGTAGATGGTGGACAGGCTCTGGGGAGTCAGGAGGTGAGTCACTTGCTGTAGAATTCCTAACCTCTGTCCTGCTTTTGTAACTATGGTATTTATATAGCTAGTCCAATTCAGTTTCTGGTCAATGATAACCCCCTGAATGTTGATAGTGGGGAATTCAGTGATGGTAATGCCATTGAATGTCAAGGGGCAATGGTTAGATTCTTCCTTGTTGGAGATGGTCACTGCCTGGTACTTGTGTGGCATGAATGTTACTTGCCGTTTGTCAAGTCAAGTGGTTGGGACCTTTAAAGTTACCTGCTTACCCCAATATATATCAATGATTTGGATGAGGGAACCAAATGTAATATTTCCAAGTTTGCTAATGACTTGAAAATAGGTGGGAATGTGAGCATTGAGGAGGCTGTTAAGAGGCTTCAAGGAGATTTAGACAGGTTGAATGAGGATGGGCAAATACATGGCAGATGCAGTAAAGCATGGATAAGTGTGAAATTACCCATTCCGATAGGAAAAACAGAATGGCAGAGTATTATTTAAATGGTGATAGATTGGGAAATGTTGTTGTATAAAGGGACCTGGGTGTCCTTGTACACTGATCACTGAAAGTAAGCATGCGGGTGCAACAAGCAGTTAAGAAGGCAAATGGTATGTTGGCCTTCATTGTGAGAGGACTTGAGTACAGGAGCAAGGATGTCTTACTGCAGCTGTACAGGGCCTAGGTGAGACCACACCTGCAGTTTTGGTCTCCTTACCTAAGAAAGGATATACTTGCCGTAGGGGGAGTGCAGCAAAGGTTCACCAGACTGATTCCTGGGATGACAGGATTGTCATATGAGGAGATTTTGGGCCGACGAGACCTGTATTCACTGGAATTTAGAAGAATGAGAGGAACTGTCATTGAAATGTGTAAAATCCTGACCAGGCTGGACAGACGGGATGCAGGGATGGTGTTTCCTCTGGCTGGAGGGTCTAGAACAAGGAGTCACAGACTCAGGAGATGGAGTAGGCCATTTAGGACTGAGATGAGGAGAAACTTCTTCACTCAGAGGATGGTGAACCTGTGGAATTCTCTGCCACAGGAGACTGTGGAGGCCAAGTCACTGAATATGCTTAAGAAGGAAATAGACAGATTTCTGGACATTAAAGACACCAAGGGGGAGATGGGGAGAGAGTGGGAGCATATGACATTGGGATAGGAGATCAGCCATGATCATACTGAATGTCAGAGCAGGCTCAAAGGGCTGAATGACCTACTACTATTCCTATTTTCTATGTTTCTGTGCATTACAGCATTTATTGTTCTAAAAAAAAGTGCACCTTCACTTCCCCCAATGCTGCAGCTCTGGATTAAAGGCCACAGGGTCCCACTATACTGTACTTTTCTGAGGAGGCCCAAATTGGAAAATCGGGCATGAAATGTGCAACTGCCGACTAAGGTAAGGGGAAAGGAGCCAAGTGGCAATCCAGCTGTGATTGACACTGCTCAGAAGTTCTGGCCCGTGGCAATCCTTTATCAACTGGGGCATGAAGTATAAAAAGCAAGGAAGCTGTGTTAAGTTTGCATAAAACACTGGTTCATCCCCAACTGGAGTACTGAGTCCAATTCTGGACACCGCACTTTAGAAAAGACGTGAGGGCATTAGAAAGGGTGCAGAAAAGAGTCATGAGAATGGTCCGGGAATGAGAAACTTCAGCTATGTAGATAGATTGGAGAATTTGGGACTGTTGTCTGCGCAGAAGAGAAGGTTGAAAGGAGATTTGATAGACATATCCAAAATAATGAAGGCCTGGACCGTGTAGATAGGGAAAATCTGTTCCCATTGGTGGAAGGATTGAGAACGAGAAGGCACAGATTTAAGGTAATTGGCAAAATGAGCAACATGAGGAAAAACATTTTCATGCAGCGAGTGGAGTGCATTGCCTGAGAATGTGGTGGAGGCAAGGGTCAATTTAGGCTTTTAAAAGGGAACTGGGACATTCTCCAAAAAGGAATAGTTTGCAGGGATATTGTGACATCGCAGTGGAGCGGCACTAGGTGCATTGCTCTTTTAGAGGGCCAGCACCAACACGATAGGCCGAATGGCCTCCTTGTGTGCTATATCCATGATAAAAAAGATGACCAGGATTCTGGAACGAACCCAAATCGAGTGTGGATGGGTTAAGAGTGAACAATGTATCCAGCTCCCCATCTCAAAGCATCTTTTTTTAAAACTTCTGCCTTTTTCACTGTGTAGGTGAATTTGAAAACCATCTTCACACAAAGCCTTCCCTACCTTTGAACATGTTCTGCAGGAAATCAATGCCAATCCAAAGAGTGTCAAGCTGTGACAATCTGCTTTTATCACTGTCTGTAGAAATTATGCTCTGGGGTTACTGATTTTTAACAGTAACTGCAGGACAATATAATAGATATATATATACTTACTATTTATAATGAATGCCTCTGTTCATAAAACAGCAATGTATTAAATATTCCTATAAAACAATCTGTTTGGATTCTAGCGCATGTGATGTGACATAATATATAATAGTTTACTCCTTTGAAGAGTTTCACCAGAGATATTATAATAAAGTACTTAGTTGCCTATTTTCAAAACAGCTGTAATATTTTTATCGCTGAGTTGACAGATGTATGTTTATTGTAATCTGGCAGAATAAATGTGTCCATGTTAATAAACAGGATGTCAGTTAATGTTTAATTACAAAAATTTTGCCTTGGCAAAGAGTTTTTGCAGAAACTGCATGGAATTTACAGCACAGGAAAATGCCATCCAGCTTAGCTAGTCCATACCAGTGTTACTGCTCCACACGAACCTCTCCCCAACCTCTGTTATCTCACCTGACCAGCATATCCTTTTATTCCTCTGTGCCTCATGTGTTCATCTAGTTTCCCCTTCAGTGCATCCTTGCTATTTTGCCTTAACTAATATTTCTGCGTTCTTTGTGAAGACATTTCCTCTGAATTTATTATTGGAATTATTTGTAACTAAGTTATATTTATGCCCCTGGTTTTGGACTCTCCCACAATTGGGCCAGGATTTTACCGTCCCTCCCACCCGGCAGGATATTACAGTCCCACTGAAATGAATGGAGATGTAAACAAATCGCCGCATCCACCGGAGGGGGGAGAGAGATGCTGCGGCGGGACCATAAAATCTTGGCCTTGGAAACATTGTCTCTATGTCTACCCGATCAAACCCATCCATAATTATAAAGATTCCCATCAAGTCCCTCCTAAGCCTCTTCTTTCCTAGAGAAAAGAGCCTCAGCCTGTAAGTTCTTCCTGATAGATAAAGAACATGGTGCGTAGATTCTACGTTTTTTCTAAATGTTCTTTCTCAGGGGCGCTGACTGATACTGGTCTGCAGGTGGCTTGGGGTGATGGCCATCGAACCGGACATATTAGTCTGTAGACTCGGAAATACATAGATGTGGTGCTGATCACATCCCATACCTGACCTGATGTAACATTCAGAGCAAATGTATTGGAAACATAGGAACAAAAGTTGGTCATAATGCTCCTCAAGCCTACTCTGCCGTCTAATAGATCATGACTGGTTTGTGCCTGAACTCCATTAATTCACCTTAGCCCCATGTCCATGAATACTCTTGCTGAACAAAAATACTCCAGACAGGAGTCACTGGAATAGCAATCATTAATGTGCAATCTAACTCATTCTTCCGCTATTTACATTAGGGTTAAATATGAAAATTAAACTATCAGATTTTGCTAAAAACACAAATGGTTCACCATTGTCTTTTAGGGAAGGAAACCTGCCATCCTTAACCAATCTGGGCCAAATGGGACTCCAGCCCCACACTGAAGAGGTTGGCTCTTAATTGGTCCCTGAACTACCCCAGCATGCCGCTCTGTACTGAACAGTTACAAAGAACAACGGCTCCAAAAGAATCATGACAATCACCTTCTGAGGGATGGGCAATAAAATGCAAACTTAACAGACGTGCCCAAATCCCAAAGGCAATTGAAATTTTACGTGGACAAGGCCTCATCCTGGGGGCAAATATTCAGGTGAGTATAGGAGTATAATAATGATTCCTTTCTTTGTTATTCATTCATGGGATGTGGTCATCACCGCAAGACACACACATTCGTTGTCGATCCTTGATTGTCCTTGAGCAGGTGGGGGTGAGCTGCCTTCTTGAACCTCTGCAGTCCATGTGGTGTAGGTACACCCACTGTGCTGTTAGGGATGGAGTTCCAGGATTTTGACCCAGTGAAAGTGAAGGAATGGCGATATATTTCCAACAGAGGGTGGGGAGTGAATTGGAGGAGAATTTGCAGTTGACGATATTCTCATGCATCAATGCATCTGCTGACCTTGGGCAGAATTTTCCATGCCCGCTGGTGTCGGGCGTTTTCGTTGGCGTGAGTGGACAATATGGCGAGGGTTTGTGATCGTTCACTCAGCCCGTTGATGGCAGGCCGTGTTTCCCACCGTTGGACATCGGGACCCTGATTGTAATACATCTGCATGGTATTATAAGGCCTGCCCGCTGGAATCACCGCCCCACGCTGGATCTTCCACTCATGTCGATGGGGAAACATGCCAGCGTAGAATGCATCTTGACAAGTGAGGCATGCAGGAGCAGGGGCTTACCTCCGGGGAGCAGCTCACAGAAGGTGGAAAGTCACCGTTGAGAGTCTGCTCATGACAGATGATAGTCAAGGGGGTGGAAAGGAAGGTCCAGCTGTGTTTGGGAGAAGAAGATGCATCGGGGGTGAGAGAGGAAGGTCTAGTGCCGATTGGGAGAGGAAGAGGTGTCAACTGCAGGGGGGGGGGGGGGGGGGGGGGCGGGGGTGAGGTTGGGATGGAGGGATTGAAGATGTTGGGGTGTGACATTGGGGGGGGTGGAATGAAGATATTGGGGTGTGGGTGAGGTTGGGATGGGGAATAAAGGTGTCAGAGGGGGAGGTTGGGACCGGGGAGGGACTATGGGGGGTTAGTGGGGGAGAGGATGACAACTGTGGAGTTAGGTGTAAGGACGGTGGAAGGTGTAAGGAAAGGTGTTCGGAGGGGAAGGGAGTGCAGAGAGGGGAGTAGTCCAGAGGGAGGAAGGAGTGTGGAGAGGTGAGGGAGTCCATGGGAAGAATGGAGTCAAGGAAGGGGGTAGGACTAAAGGGGGAGGGGGGGTGTGCGCGGGAGCCCAGAGGAGAGGGAAAGGACTAATTGGGGGGGAGTCTACGGGTGGAGGGAAGGCGCTCCAAGGGGGCAAGGAGTCCAGAAGGGGGATGTCGAGGTGAATGTTCAAGGGATGGCTTTGAGTCCATGACTGTCTCCTGGGGAGCAAACTGAGTGTGGGCGTGGTACAAGGAAATGGTGAAAATGGCCGAGGGCAGAGTAAGGTCGGGTGGGAGGGTGACAGTTCGATGGTATTGGTAGAAGGAATGGTGAGGGAGGTTGGTGGGGACTCCAAGGCAGACATGGACCTTGGGGGTGGGAAGGGGGAGGCCTGGGAGGTTAATGTGGATGGGGTGGGATTTTCGGGAATCAAGTGAATGTGCACCTTCATGTGGACATCCCCACAAGAAAAGGGCTGTGGCTGGTAGGTCATGGAGGGGAGATGGAAGTGATGCCAGGGGGACTGAAAGTGATAGGGGAAAGAAATGGGTGACTGGGAAGGGGAAAGCACAGGAATGGAAAGAAAAACTGTATCACCACCATGCTGGCTAAATCGAAAGTGAAACGATAGTCATAGTGGGCGAGATCAGGTGCTGCACGATGGTCTGATCAGTGGGTGGGCGGAGATGCAGGTCAGCTCAGATGGTCAGCTGAAAGCGAACCCCAGCAGGCCACATGAAAACGCTCAGGGAATTGAGATGAGTGTGATACAGGAAGGATTGACGTCTGTGGGAGAAATGTTTGTACAAGGCTCTGAAAGGCCCTGCCACACACACACTTCTCCCTCCAAAATCACTCTTGGGCTGGCTGCGTGCAGCTGAAACGTTCATGGGGAGGGATGCAATGGGAGGACTCGCAAAGCCTGTCAACGAAGCTGAAAGACAACATTACACATTATTCAGTGAAAGTGAACATATTTCCAGATTGTACAGTGACAAAATATGCTCACCCGTACAACCAACTGTGATCAGAATTTCTTAACTTGTGAACGCCTTAGGCTGCTAGATGCTGTCCTGACATCTGAAGCAGGAGTGGAGACAGTCTGTTCAATGTTTGGCCTCGTTGCTTCTGACGCCTTTGATGTGGGTCCTCTGGAGAGCCGAGGCCTTGGGGGCCCAGGCTTGCTCTGACTGTCTTCCTGTGGGCCAACTGCTCCCTCTGCAGTGAGAGAAAACTGTTCACAGTAACTAGTGCCTTGATTAGTTTTATCAAGACTTCCCTATTTTTATACTCCATTCCCATTGAAATAAAGACCAACATCCCATTTGCCTTCCCTATTACCTGCTGAACTTGTAAGCTAGCTTTTTGGGATTCATGCACGAGGACCCCCAAATCCCTCTGTGATGCAGTCTATCTCAATTTAAATAATATTCAGCTCCTCTAATCTTCCTGCCAAGGTGCATAACCTCACACTTTCCCACATTATATTCCATCTGCCAAGTTTTTTCCCAGTCACTTAAGCTGTCTATGTCCCTAGTAAACTTTGTATCATCCTCACCACTTGACTTCCCACCTATTTTTGTGTCATCAGCAAACATGTCGATAGTACATTCACTTCCCTCATCCAAGTCATTAATATATGTTATAAATAATTGTGGCCCCAGCACTGATCCCTGTGGCAGTCCCTGTGGTTGCCATCCTGAAAATGACCCCCTTATCCCAACTCCCTGCCTTCGATTAGTTAGCCATGGAGACCCTGGTCCAGCAGAATACAGAGATGTGTGCAGACCTGCACTCCATCGCGGGAGCCATGAGTGTGTTCCTGCAGTGGTGATGTGAGTGTGAAAGGGAGCACCTCGGCATTCCCCCAGGTGCTCCTTTTCCTCAAGGAGTCAGGGCGGGGATACTATGAATACGAGACCTCGAATACTGTGAACAGTTTTGGTCCCCTTATCTAAGGAAAAATATACTGGTATTGGAGGCAATCCAGTGAAGGTTCACTAGGTTGATCCCAGGGATGGAGGGATTTTCTTATGAAGAAAGGTTGAGTAGGTTGGGCCTGTACTCATTAGATTTTAGAAGGATGAAAGGTGACCTTATTGAAACATATAAGATTCTTAGAGGACTTGACAGGGTAAATGCTGAGAGGTTGTTTGCCCTTGTGGGAGAGTCTAGAACCAGAGGGCATAATCTCAGAGTAAGGGGTTGCTCATTTAAAGCAGAGATGAGGAGGAATTTCTTCTCTCAGAGGGTAGTGAATCTGTGGAATTCTTTCACGTAGAGGGCTGTAGAGCTTGGGTCGTTAAATATATTCAAGGCTGAGACAGACAAATTTTTGGTTAGCCAATCCTCTATCCATGCTAATATAATACCCCCAACACAATGGGCCCTTATCTTATTAAGTAGCCTTTTGTGCGGTACCTTATCAAACACCTTTTGGAAATCTAAATATAGTACATCTACTGGTTCCCCTTTATCTATCCTGCTTGTTACCCTCTCAAAGAACCATAATAAATTTGTCAGGCATGATTTCCCCTTCATGAAGCCACACTGACTCTGATTATATTATGTATTTCTAAATGCTCTGCTGTTACATTCTTTATAATTGACTCTAACATTTTCCCAATGACAGATGTTAAGCTAACTGGCCTATAGTTATCTCTTTTTTGTCTCCCACCCTTTTTGAATAAATGTGTTACATTGACAGTTTTCCAATCCTGTGAGACTTTTCCAGAATCTGAGGATTCTTGAAAGATTATTACCAATGCATCCACCAGCTCTGTAGCTACTCTCTTTAATATCCTGGGATGGAATCCATCAGGTCCAGGGTACTTATCAGCCTTTAGCCCCGTTAGTTTCTCTAGTACTTTTTCTCTGGTGATAGTTACTGCATTTGTTTCCTCCATGGTTTTTGCCCCTTGATTACTTAGCTTTTTTGGAATGCAATGAGTTTCTTCTACCGTGAAGACTAATGCAAATTTTATATTCAACTGCTTTTCCATTTCCTGGTTCCCCATTATTATTTCCCCAGCCTCTTTCTTTAAGACACCTATGTTCACTTTGGCCTCTCACGCTTCCTTTTTATATATTTAAAAAAGCTCTTACTGTCTGTTTTTATATTACTTGCTAGTTTAACCTTAAAGTTGATTTTCTCTCTCTTCATTTTTTTTTGGTCATCTTTTGTTGGTTTTTAAAACTTTCCCCATCCTCTGGCTTACCATTAATCTTTACCATGCTGTATGTTTGTTCTTTCAATTTGATACTACCCTTAAATTCCTTGGTTAACTATGGTTGATTTATCCCCTTCCTAGAATCCTTTTTCCTCACTGGGATATATCTTTGTTGTGAGCCATGAACCATTTTCTTAAACATGTCTGCCATTGCTCATTAACCGTCTTTTCTGTTAAACTCCTTTTCTAGTAAACTCCAATCAATTTTGCCCTCATTCCTTTATAATTACCCTTATTTAAGTTTAGCACAGTTGTTTCTCACTCTCAAACTGAATGCTAAATTCTACCATGTTATGGTCACTGTTTCCTAGGGTAGGATTTGTCAGTTGGCATGTGGGGGCAGGCCCTACACACCAATGCGTAAAATGACGCAAGATTATATTGGGCGTGTGTCCTGACATCATCGTGTAGTCCCGCGATATTTCGGTCAATATGTAAATGGCCTATTAAGGCCATTAAGGAACTGATTAAGATAATTGTTAATGCTCCCCATCCAACTGTAAGGTTGGTGGGCAGGCGAAAAGGCCAAGCAGCCCTTGAGTTTTTTCGGAAACTTCACCCACGAACGGGATGAGGTTTCCTAAAGCTTATATTAAATACATTTTTAAAAAATTTCTAAACATAAAAACATATCCCATCACATGTGACACAGTTGCATGAGGGGGCATGTTTAAATAAATTTTTAAACCTTTTATTCATTATTTACAATAACGATTCAATCTCCCTGACACAGCTCCGTGCCTCAGGGAGATTGAAGCACTCTTTTGCATGCATGCGTGAAAGAGTGCTTGCCCAGACTCTCCCTCCTCCCCCCGCCTGCACAGGTCGTGCTAAGTGCTACGGCATGTGTATTATGCTGGACAGGCCTTAATTGGCCTGCCCGTGTAAAATGGCGGTGTGGAGCCGATTGCGGGCACCAATCAGTTCTGCTACTAACCCCGCCCACTCCTGCCAAGCCCACCCACCGCCTGAAAATTCAGGCCCTCAGGTATCTTTTACTCTGAGATCATTTGTTAAACCAGCCTCATTATACATTAACAGATCCAAAATAGCCTGCTCCCTGGTTGGATGCACAATATATTGTCCTAGGAAACTGTCCCAAATACAAACTATTATGAATTCTTGCTTGTGGCTACCTCTGCCAGTTTGATTTTACCAATCTACATGAAGATTTAAATCACCCATGATTAATGTACTGCCTTTTTTACATGCCCTTATTATCTCCTGATTTATTCTCTGACCTACAGTATAACTACTGTTAGGGGGCCTGTAGACTACATCCACCAGTATTTTCTTCCCCTTGTTATTTCTTACCGCCACCCATATGGATTCCACATCTTTTGATCCAAGGTCATTTCTTGCACTTATTCCATCTCATACTAACAAAGCTACCCCACCACCCTTTACTTCCTGCCTGTACTTTTATAAAGTCACATACCCCTGAATGTTTAGTTCCCAGCTTTGATCTCCTTTCAACCATGTTTCCGTAAGATCATACCCATAAACCTTTATTTGTGCTGTTAATTCATTTATTTTGCTCCAAATACTACATGTATTAAGTGGAGAACCAATAATTTTGCCTTTTTACCATTTCCCCCCCCCCCTTTTGGCCCTATTTGCTACTTTTTTCTGTGTTTGTACACTCTGTCCCTTCCTGTCACACTCTGGGTATCATTACCTAAATAGCTGCCCTGCAATGCTGCCATATCCTTTTGCTTTGTAAACCTACGTATTCCTTCTCCAGAACCCTCTCCGTCTGCCTCTATTTGGGTTAAAGCTCTCTCTACAGCCCTAGTTATTCGATTCGCAAGGACACTGGTCCCAACACGGTTCAAGTGAAGCCCATCCTACCAGAACAGCTCCCTTCTACCCCAGTACTGGTGCCAGTGCCCCATGCACTGAAACTCATTCCTCCCACACGAAACTTTGAGCAACGCATTTGACTTCTTGACTTTAAGTACCTTATGCCAGTTTACTTGTAGCTCAGGTAGTAATCCTGAGATTATTACCTAGGTGGTCCTGCTTTTTAATTTAGCTCCTAACTGTTCAAATTCTTTCAGCAGAACCTCAATTCCAGTCCTATCACTGTCGTTGGTAGCAACATGGATGACAACAACTCCAAGTTCGTCTCCAGCCCTGTCCTTAACCGTGGCACCGGGCAGGCGATGCAGCCTTTGGGATTCAAGCTCCCGGCTACACAGAACAGTACCTATCCTCCTAATTATACTGTCCACCACCGTTACTACGTTCCTATTTCCTCCCCCGACTTGAATGGCTCCCTGTACCATAGTGTCCTGGTCAGATTGCTCATTCCCTCTGCAGTCTCCGCTCTCATCTACACACCTTACAGGAACCTCCTAACTGTTGGTCAAATGCTGGGGCCGAGGCTCCTCAAACGCTACCCACAGGTCACCCTCCTGTCCCTGATCACAGACCAAGTTTGAATTACTTAATCTGAGCTGTCCTATACTCTAATGTTCACAGTAAATACACAGTCCATGTAAACATGTGGCACCCTGTGGTCAGACACACCACACTCCGAAACCAAGTCACAGATGCCATCTCCAACAGATGCTATGGATCTCTCCTCATCTGGCCCCAGACGCTTGTCACATTGTGGAGCCAACCAGTCTCACTGAATTCCGTTTGACCTTTCGTAATGCATAGATACAGAAATACAAATCAAACTTAAACTTCAAAGCTAAAACTCATTCCAAACACCCACAAATACAAACATAACTTACGTAAGCTATCTCTATTTCCGAACAACACATCTCTGCATTCTGCTGGACCAAGGTCTACATGGCGTCTGTCATTCTCCCCATGGGGAGCTCCATGCACGCACATGTGGGCACCACTACATCAGAGAGCAGGTGGAGACACTCCTCTGACCGGAATTATTGACCTTCAGTCGTCTCTTTGAACCTACTTGCTTCTTGCAAGCTCTTCTCACTGAAATATGAAGCTTGGATTCTCTCTCTGCCCTTCACTTTTAACTTCACTTAACAGGACCTTTTCCTGGATTCCTGTCCTTCCTTTAACTAAAAGGTCTTCTTTGGACTTTCTCTTCTTCCACTCCCCTGGATTTTTGGGGTTTTTCTTAGCTTGGGACTTGCTATCTGTCCTCTTTTAGGCTGCTTCTGCTCCACAGCTGCCTTCAAACCAACTGAACTCAAACAGCTTCCAAAACAACCTGTTGTCTTTCTTCTTCTGTTGGTATGTGGCTGTGGGAGGAAATTGCCTATCTGGTGCCCCCTGTTGCTCGGCAACAGCACTGTGACCGCCTCCTGGAGTAACCCCCAGGCTCCGCTTCACAATCTAGTGGTCACCACACGGACGTATGTCCGCAGCAGCAGGAGGCAGGGTCGTGTGAGCTTGCCGGCGCTGGGAGCACCGCTGGGGATCAGGCGTCTTTGAGGACCAAGCCAGGTGACGAGCCTCTGGATTTGGCCTCCCAACTCACCCTGGAGAGCCAGCTGAAGGCTTGGGAACGCCACGCAGCAGAGCTGTTGGGAGTGGCGCACGGGTGGAGTGTCTCCGCCTGCTTTCTGATGAAATGGTGCCCACATGGGCGTGGATGGAGGTCTCGATGGGGAGGAAGGCAGATGTCATGGAGACCCCGGTCCAGCAGAACGCAGAGATGTGTTGTTAGGAAATGGAGATAACTTACTTAAGCTATGTTTATATCTGTGGGTGTTAGGAATGAGTTTTAACTTTAAAGTTTTTAAGCTTTATTTGTATTTCTATATCTGTGTGTAAAGGAAGGTCAAATGGAGTGTTCGTTTCACATTAAAAGGCTGTTTGCATTTCTAATGAGACGGTTATGGCCCCAATAAATTGAAAGTAAACACACAGGAGTAGGAAGTGCTGTTGCTTAGCAACAGGGGGACCAGATAGGCAGTTTCCTCCCACAGACACACACACATACACACACCTCCCCTGCCTTTTCCCCTCCCCCACCCACCAATTTCCTTTCCCCCATCACAGTTCACTCCCCTGGTTCCTCTTTCCACCTCCCCTCTGTGACCTACCTGCCACAACCCTTTTGCTTCAGGGATGACCAGGTGAACCTTCCCTTCCTATCTGGGAATCCCACCGCCATTCACATTCACCACCCCGACCTCCTCCTTCCCACCCCCAGGGTCCGTCCCTGTCTCCTGTTCCCCATCAACTACCCTCGCTGTCCCTTCCACTGCTACTGTCGAACTCTCACCCTCACCCTCCCAACCTACCGCTTCACTCTGCCCTTGGTCATTCTTACCATTTCCTCATACCAAGCCTATATTCAGTTTGCTCCCCAGGAGGTAATCATGGACCTATCAGACCCGACCCTTGCATGTTCACCTGGACATCCCTCACTCCAGACCATTCCCACCCCTGGACCCTCTTCCCTGTCTGGACCCCTTCCCCCACTGGAACTCCTTCCTCTCCGGACCTTTTCCCACTCCGCTCCAGACCACTGCCACCCCTGGAACCTCTTCCCCACTCTGGACTCCTTCCCCGAGTGGATTCCCTTCCCCCTCTCGATCCTTCTGCCCCCGCCAGAAGGCCTTCCCCCCTCTGGGTCTCTTCCCCCTCCCCGGAACCACTCCCACCCTCTGGACCTCTTCTGTCCTGTAACCACCTCCTCCCATTTAGTCCTCCAACTCTGCCCCTCACTCCCCTTCTTAGTCCCTCCCCCTTCATGACTCCTTCAGACACCCTTACTTCTTCCACCACCCTCAGTCCTTACCCCCTCCCAACTCCTTCCTCCACCCTTACCTCTTCCTCCAGCCTCTACTCCTTCCCCCTTCCTGATTCCCTCAGACACCCTCACCTCTTCTTCCTGCTTTACTCCTTCCCCCACCCTCACTTCTTCCTCCACTCTTACTCCCTCCCCTCTCCACACTCCTTCCTCCCCCTGGACTCCCCCCTCTCTCCACACTCCTTCATCCCCCTGGACTCCAACCCCTTTCTGCACTCCTTCCTCTCGCCAGACTCCCTCCCCTCTTTGCACTCCTTCCCTCCTCCAAATTCCTTCCTTTACACCTTCCACTGCTCTTACACCTACCTCCTCAGTTGCCGCCTTCTCCCTTGTTAGCCCCTCCCCTCACCGTACTCCCTCCCCCCTCCCAACCTACCTCCGACCCATTAATTTCCCCCCTCCCAACCTTATGCCACCCCGACACCTTAACTTTCCCCCCTCCCAACCTTGTTACTTCCTGACAACCTTCCTCTCTCAGTCGATCCTAGACGTTTTGTTCCTACCCCGTAAAGCATCATCCATTGTGAGCATCAACTGTGACTTTGCGACTTGAGTGGGCTGCTTCGCAGTGGAGCCATATCCATGAGAATCCACCTAGCATACCATGGACGTTCCTCCAGTATCCTGTTGCTGTCGGGCTCCAGCATCTTCTGCTCATTGGATGTCCCGTGATGGGAGTAAGACCTTGGCGGTAAGTCCCGACTTTTGCATGTCACAGTTGACGAGACGTATTCTGCACACCAGTGTGTTTTCCCACCGATGCGGGTGGACAATCCAGCAGGAGGGATGAGTCCGGCGGCCTGGCCTTACAATAATATGCTGGTGTATTACAATGAGGTTCCCGATGTCTGAGGGCGGGAAATGTGGCCCACCGTCAATGGGCTGAGCAGACAATCGCAAACTGGTTTCACAAAGTTGTGAAACCGATTTTTGGCCTTCTCCACTATATTGTCTGCTTGCCACCAAACACGCTCGACACCAGCGGGCATGGACGATTCCATGCAAAGATGCCTAATGCCGGACAAATGTTCATCTCTGTCAGCTCTTCCTGAAATATATTTCCTTCGAAGCAATTAAATTGTGTACTATTGTTATCTTCACTCCAACAATAATTACATTTTTTTAATGACAGAGAAAGAAGTAATTACTAATTTCACAGCTTCTGCCAGAGTTTGAGATTCTTTGTGGATAATTAGTGATAAATGGTACAATTTGTTTGAATTGCCTAAAATAGACTGATTCTATTGCTAACTCTCATTTCAGCTGGACCATCTCTGTCAAGGAGTCATCAACATATTAATTTTTGTCTCTGAAACACGCATATAATTATTTTGCTAATGGTAACGATGTTTCTGATGCTCCAAAGGGAGCTTAGCTCAGACACTAAGCAGAGACTTAAACTGGGAGCATTAGAAACCAATTTAATGTTGAAACAAATAGAAATGCTTGACCTAAATAAGCTTGAACCTGGTCTGTGTTCACCTTGACCGGAGTGGTGACATGGATGATTGAACTCAGCATCTTGTGGGGTGAAGAAAATTGTCCGAGGTTACCTGCTCCTGACTGTTGGCTTGTGACTCCAGTCAAACTTGCACATGGGAACGTGGACTGAGAAAGCATGGGGTCAGCTGTGATGCCCCCTATACTTCAATTGCCTGCTTTCAGGTGTCAGCCCCTGGCTCAGCGGGTAACACTCTTGGTTGGGTTCAAACCCCATACAGGAACTGAGCACAAAATACAGCGCTGAGGGACTGCTACAGCGTCTTTTGACTGAGATGTTAAACTGAGGACTGCCTGTCCTCTGAGTGTGATGTAAAATACTCCATGGCCACCATTTCAAAGAAGAGCAGGAGAATTCTTCCAAGCATCCAGGTCAATATCTATCCCTCCCCAATGTTACTAACAAAACATTATCTGGTCATTTTGGCATTGCTGTTTGTGGGACCTCGTTGTGCACTAATTGGTTGTTGTGTTTTCTACATTACAACATTGACTACACTTCAATAAAAGTCCTTCATTGGCTGTAAAATACTTTTGAGTGATCCTGAGGTTGTGAAAGTGGCATATAACTTTCAATTCTTAATTTCTCTCTCTTCACAAGAACACACACACAAGAACACAAGAAATAGGAGAAAAAGGCATTCAACCCTTTGAGCTCAGTCTGCCATTCAACGAAATCATGGCTGACCTTCTACTTCAATACCATTTTCCTGTATCCCTTGATGCTTTTAACATGTAGAAATCTATCAATCTCAGTCCTGAACATACTCAACAACTGAATCCCCCACAGCCTTCTGGAGCAGAGAATTCCAAAGACTCCTGACCCTGAGTGAAGAAATTCCTCCTCATCCCAGTCCTAAATGACTTACCTCTTATTCTGAGATGCTGTCCCCTGGTTCTAGACCCCCCAGGCAGAGGAAACATCTTTCTTGCATCACCCCTGTTGTGCCCTGTAAGAATTTTGTACGTTTGAACCAGATCACTTCTCATTCTTCTAAACTCCAGAGAATAAAGGCCCTTGACCTCACTTGATTAAAGACAACTGTCATGAGGTAGTGGAACTACTGATATATTTATCAATAAAACAGGGGAGAAATTCATGCACAAAGAGTCAAATAGCCCTCTCAATCAGGGCTGCATTTTGATTATTAAAATTTAAAATATAGAGAGCAAAAAAACAATGAAAAAATGCAAATTTTCACTGCCTTTCAACAAAATCTCATGATTGAATGTGTCAGGGAATAATGGGTGGATTTTTATGGCAGTAGGAGTTTACAGTCCTGCCGAAGTCAATGGACTTTTGAAAAGCTCGCTGCATTTTATGGCCCCACCCCCCCACAGCGACAGGGCCATAAAATTCTGGCCGATCTTTAGCTTTGGCCGGAGGCTGGAATCCAGTCAAAGAGTTCAGGTACTTTATACATAGATACCAGGAATGTAGGATAGAATCTGATTGAAGAGATTGGATGGTTTAAATATAGAATAATCAATACCCGGGAATGACATTCAAGTTGGAATCTAATCAAGTGGGCTCAAATGGTATATATGAAGAATAAAAAGTACTGCAACTGTGTTACAGGCTGGAATCTGATTGTATGACCAGAGTAATAGAAATCTGGGACTTTTATGAAGACTGCTGATGTGGATATGAGAACCAGTTTTGTGACTATTATCACTAACATGCATTTTTGTGCTAATTAATTTCAGACATAATGTATGAGCATAAAACTCTAAATCAACAATTAAACCAATTAACAGGGAATGGAACATACCATAGTAATCTTACTGATTAATTATTGTGTCACTTTTTGTGTATAACAAGACATCTTCCAGCACTGTGGATAAGTTAACTTGGAAATATCTGTTGGAGAAGTGACTTCCTTTGAGGTAGGCTTGCTCACTCTGAAACTTTGTGTGACAGTCTGCTATATCGTGGCTTCTAGTTTGTTGACAGTAGATTTCAAGATCTTCAGCCAGTGAAAATCTGTTCCTTTGTAACAATGTTATTTTTTTTCAGGTCTGTGACTCATTGTTAGAACTGGAGAGAGTTAGAGATGTAGCAGGTTTTCAAGCAATTAGTAAGGCAGGGAAAGGGGGAAGGGGAGGTAAGACTAAAGTAAAGATTTGTGATAGGGTGCAAGGCAGGTGTGATTTAAACAAAAGAGAGTCTAGGGTAGAAGGAGAAAGTAGGTGATAATGGGGCAAGTATAGAAATAAAAGGTGGATCTATCATCATTTTTGCCATTTAAATCACTCTTGCATTTCACCTCATCACAGACCTTCCTTTTTGAAATGTTAACTCTATTTCTCTCTCCACACATGCTGTCTGACCTGCTGAGTATCCCTTGTACTTTCTGTTCAGATTTCAGGTTTCCAGAATCCAGAATATTTTGCCTTTAGTTTTATATTAGCAGCGTCTACTCTTCCTTTTTCCTCTCGCTCCTCCTTCTTATTCTTCATTTTGCTTTTCAACAGTTATGGCAATTTATTCAGACCAAGCTGATCAGCTTTGAGATATGGATTTATTATCAGTTCAGGTAGGGAACACTGATGTATGAATGCACAATGGTGGGATCTGTGTAGCAGCTTGGATCTGTCCCCAGCATTCTTACCCATGAGTGAATAGATTATGGATTTAAGCCTCACATCTGGATTTAAGCTCATATTGTAAGCCATTTTTTTTTCATTTGTTTTGAGGATCTACACAAGAACACCAAAAGCAGCTTGCATTAATATGGCACAAAAGCAAAATACTGTGGAAACGCAATATCTGAAATAAAAACAGAAAATGCTGCAAACACTCAGCAGGTCTGGCACCATCTGTGGAGAGAAACAGAGTTAACATTTTAAGTCAATGAAAGGCCAAAGAACTTAACTCTGTTTGTCTCTCCACAGATGCTGCTTGACCTACTGAGAATTTGCAGCATTTTCTGTTTTTACTGAATTTGTAAAGCTCCCTTAACTTGGAAAAGTTGCCAAAGTACTTCGCTGTAATGTAAGCAAACCACCATTGACACCAAACCAAAGGAAGAAATTGGGAGAACCAATCCCCCAATCAATTGTCGTGATAAGTTAGCAGTGGGTCTTTTTAAATCGCTGCAGTCCTTAAGCTCCCATAATGGTGTTAGCTAAGGAATTTCAAGGATATTGACCTCACAAAAATGAAGAAACATGAATGTATATCTAAGACAGGACAGTGTGTTACTTGGAGGGAAACTTGCAGATGATAATGTTCCAATGACGTTAATACTCTTGTGCTTCCCAATGGTTAAGGTCGTGAGCTTGGCTTATTGCTGCACTGTATCCTGCAGTGAACATACTGGTGTGTCAGCAGGCTGGATGACTGAGTGAATGCCTTCCCACAAGTGGAGCAGGTAAATGGTCTCTCCCCAGTCTGAGTGCGTCGATGAATTTCCAGCTCAGAAGGGTAACTGAAACCCTTCCCACAGTCCCCACATTTCCACGGTTTCTCCATAGTGCGGCTGCCTTTGTGTCTTTCCAGATTGGACAATCAGTTGAAGCCACATCCAAAGACAGGCAGAGCTCAATGGTGCTAGGTGGATATTGAGTTCAGTAATAATGTTAAAAAGGACTGTTCTGCCCTGATGTTGCAGCTGTCTCCTCCAGGTAAGTGAGCAGTGCATTGTCTCATCAGATGTGGTATTGAGTTGAGGTACCATCTTCTTGTTGAGGGTATTACAAATCCATTGATATGCTTTGAAGAGGATCTTGGTTTTCTCCTGACAAGGTTCATCATTTGTCCAACACGCATAGAAAGAGATTAATTTGTCATTGATCTCTGGGATGTTGTTCGTGGAGAATGGCTGCCGTGTTAACAACATCTCGCATTTAGGTAGTGCCTGTAATAAAATATCCAAAGGCATTTCACAGGAACATAACCAGAAAAAAATTGACACCAAGACAAATGTTAATCAACGGTCACCCCAAAATTGTGTGAAATATCTTTACATGTTTTGATGAAGTGATTTGTACCTGCATAATTACAACAATCCTCTTCTTTCTTTATCACCTATGATTTGACTTGATAAGAACATGAAATAAATGTTGGGTGACAGAATTTAATGGGATGTAGAAATGTATAAGCGTTTCATATGACCCATTATATTGTAATTATATTACTCTGAACATAGTTGGCCTTTACTTTTTATTCTTTCACAGGATGTGGACATCGCTGGTTAGGCCAGCACTTTTATTGCCCATCCCTAACTGCCCTTGAGAAGGTGGCAGTGAGCCACCTTCTTGAACCACTGCAGTCCATCTAGGTATCCCCACAATGCTGTTTGGGAGGGACGTCCAGAGTTTTGACCCAGCGGCAGTGAAGAGACGGCGATACAGACTGGAATTTTCCTGTTTGTGATTCATGCACTAGGACACCCAGATCCCTCTGAATCTCAAAGCTCTGCAATCTCTCACCATTTAGATAATATGCTGCTTTTTTTTCATTCTTCCTGCCAAAATAAACAATTTCGCATTTGACCACATTTTACTCAATTTGCCAGGTCTTTTCCCACTCACTTAACCTATCTATGTCACTTTGTAGCCTCCTTACATCCTTCTCACAACTTACTTTCCTACCTATCTTGTATCATCAACAAAATTTAGCAATCATCCCTTTGTTCCTTTCACCCAAGTCATTTCTATAAATTGTAAAAAGTTGAGCCTCCAGCGCTGATTCATGTGGCACACCATTCATTTTATCCCACCAACCAGAAAAAGTCCCATTTATGGCTGCCCTCTGTTTACTGTTAGCTAGCCAATCTCCTATCCATGGCAATATATTATCCCCTACATCATGAGCTTTTATTTTCTGAAATAACCTTTGATGTGGCACCTTTACAAATTCTTCTGGAAATCTGAGTACCGTACATCCACCAATTCCACTTTATCCACAGCACTTGTGACTCTTTCAAAGAACTCCAATAAATTGGTTAACCCCTTTCACAAAACCATGTTGACTCTGCCTGATTGTCTTGAATTTTTCTAAGTGCCCTGCTGTAAGTCTTTAATAATAGCTTCTAATATTTTCCCTGTTAAGCTAACTGGCCTGTAATGTCCTGCTTTCTGTCTCTTTTCCTTTTTGAATAAATAGAGTTTTTACAATGTGTGCAGGACTCTATGCTTACCAAGTATATAAAAAGCCCAACAAGCGAGGGAACGCTGCTGGATCTAGAAATGGTAAATGAACCAGAAGAGATGGAAGAAACAAGTGTGGGGGAGCATCTAGGCAATAGTGATCACAACATAATAAGGTTGAAGATTAAAAAAGAATGAAAAACATAAGTAAGAGAAAGACCAAAGAAATAAATTGGAAGATAAGCTGTTTGTAAGTGGATGAGAATGGAGCAAAGGGAAACAAGCTATGAAAAGTTAATGAAAAAGAAAATAAATAGCAAAAAGATCAATTCCTTATCTCCCTTGCACCATCTTTTCTTGCCAGATTATTTGAAAACAATAGGAATGCAATGGGAAACATTTGAAACGGTGATCAATGGAGTCCAGGAGAAATGTATTCTACTAAAAGGCAGGAAGTAACAGATAAGGACACCCCTTGAATGAATAAAGAAGTGATGTCAAAATGGATGCTGAAGGAAAATTATATTCATAGGCCAAGCTTTTTTGCGCACCCGACCTGCTCGAGCATAAAATTACCCGTGATGATGTTGGGCAAGTGTCCCGACGCCATCATGCATTCGCGTGACATTTCAGTCAGTGGGTACATGCAGGAGTTGCAGCACACCCGCCGACAACTGACAGGCCTATTAAGGCCATTGACAACCCAATTGATTTCATTTTTTTGTTGCCCGTCCAGCCTCATGGTTGGCGAGCATGCAAAAAGGCCAGGCGGCCTTTGCATTTTTAGCGAAGCCTCATTCACAGAGGGGATGAGGTTTCGATCCGTCATTAAAAAATAAAAATAAAAAAATGCATCCTAATTTCTAACATGTCCCTGCTCATGTGACAGAGTCACCTAAGGGGACATATTTGTTAACATTTTAAAAATATATATTTTTTCTAAATTTCAGAACCGTTCATCTCCCCGAGGCAGCTCTGTTCCTCAGGGAACTTTTCCTGCATGCACCTGCGCACTTGCCGCAAAGTTTGCACTCGCCCTCCTCCCCCCACATACGGGCAAGCTGGGAGCTGCAGCACGCGTTTCACGCAGGGGCGGCCTTAATTGGCGCCCCCGGCATCAAACTGCGGTCTGGCCTCAATCGCGGGCGGCAGGCAGCTTCCCGACTGTCACCGCCAAGCCTGCCCGACAAGAGAAAAATTCTGGCCAAAGTGAACAAAGAAGGTGATAATACATCAAAAGTTCAATAAGTTTAGGAAATAATTCAAACAATTATAAACGTCAAGATAAACCTCAAAGCTAAGTTATTAAGGAAGCATGGAAAGGAATAGAAACTATTCTCCAGATAGATTAATAGCAAAAGGGAAGTCAGAATAGGGTTTAGGGTCTCTAAGAAATACATACTAAACATGGTAAGGACAACAAAATGGACAAAGGATTAAATAATTATTTTGCTTTAATATTTACCAGGGGACTAATAGGGTGGACGTGACATTAGACAGAGATCAAAACAGATATGAGGATATTTAAAAGAAAAAAATTGGAGATAATTAATAAAGTAATAAAACTTATTGAGCATAAATCCCCTGGTATGGATGTCTGGGTCAATTGTGTTTTTGCAAATTAAAATAAGTTAAGAACGAGTCAGAAGAAATAGTTTCAAAGGACTGATGGACAGCTATTGTGATTCCTACATTTAAAAAGGGAGATAGAGTATATTCATGGCTCTACAGACCAATTATCTCCAAGCCTGTGGTAGAAAAGATAATGGAATCCTTGCTTAAAGATCTAATAGAGGAAAAAAAAATCCTAGAACTGAAAATATAATTAAAAGCAGTCAGCACAGATTTCAACAGGGGAGATCATGCTTAACCAATCTTAATGAATCCTTTGAGAAATTAACAACAAGAGTACATAAGGGAAAAGTAGTAAATATATCATATTTGGATTTCCAACAGGCCAGGTACTGCACAGTTGACTCATGACTAAGGTCAGTACATGGGCAGGCAGTGAACAAATAGCAGAATGGAAAGCAACTGGCTACAAAACAGGAACAAAAAATAGATAGTCTTAAGGTAATTACTCAGATTTGCAAAAGAAGTGGTGTTCCACAAGGATCAGTGCCAAGACCACTGTCGTTCACCATTTAAATAAACAACTTGTAAGTACCATTTCAAAATTCAGAATTGACACCAAATTGAAGGGTATGCTTAATACAGAGAACCATGACAAAATAGAATAAGATATTAGTAAGCTTCAGAATGAACTTCAACGTACGTAATTGTGAGGTGGTACATTTTGGTAGGAAGAATAAGGAGGGCCCATACACCTTGGGAATTAAGTATTTAAATTAGATAGCGGGACAAAGGGAACAAGGGTTACAGATACATAAATCACTAAAAGTCGTGACACAAGTTAATAGGCTTTAAAAAAAAGTACTGAGGGTCATTTCTAGAGGGCTCAAATTGAAAAGCAGAGAAATTATGTTAAACTTGTATTGTATTTTTTGGATCACAGATGGAATACTGTGAACAATCCTGGTTTCTAAAAGGGATGCATGAATACAAGAGAGAGTGCGAAAAAATGATTTATAGAATGATAACAATACTGAGAAATCATGTCTAACAAGAAAGGCTGAACAGGCTGGGGCTCTTTCCTTGAGAATAGAGAAGGCTGAAGGCTGACCTAATCAAAGTCTTTAACATTATGAAAAGGTTTGATAGTGTAGATGCGGAGAAGATGTTTCCACAGGACTAGTGGCCATAAGCATAAGGTATTCATATATGAATCCAATAACAAGCTCAGGAGAAGAGCTCAGAGAGTAGTTAGAATGTGGAACCCGCGACCACAGGGAGTGGTTGAAGCAAATTGTGTAGATGTATTTCAAGGGAAGTTAGGTAAGTACATGAGTGAAAAGGAAATGAAGGAGATGTTGAATGGGTTAGGTAAAGAGGGGTGGGAGAAAACGAGTGCAGTGTAAACACTGGTGTGGGCCTTTCATGTGGAATGGCTGGATGTTTGTGCTGTAGGGACTGTTTAATACAACGCAATCTTAAACTTATGCATTCTTATGTTCAGCATCATTAGGAGTATTGTGTAATGTGGGACACCACACCTTAGGAAGGACATCAAGGTCCTCTTGTAGTAGAGAGGAGGTTTACCAGAATGATACAGTTTTGTGGAGAGTTTTGGGGAAGTGAACATTAAGGGGAGGCCTAATGGGGTATTCAGAATTATGAGGGATTTTTAAAGAGAAAGTGGGGAGAAATTGTTCTTTTCTGGCAGTGGGTAACTCAAGGTTATGGGGTTAAAATATTTGGTAAAACACTAAAAGGGGAATAAGAGGCAGAGGGTTGTTAAGATCTGGAATGCACTATCTGAAACTGTGGTGGAATCACAGGAACTTTCAAAAGGCAATTGGACAGGTAAGACAGGAGGACTAATATTCAGGGGTATGGAGAAAAAGCTGGAGGTGGGATCACATTGAAAGAGCTGACACAAACATAGCAGATCAAATAGCTCCTCACGATCCATTTTTTATTTCTTTACTTAACCCATTACCACTCCTTTTCACCTTGCACACTGTTGTAGAGTGGACGAGTTGTACTATTAGCAATAGGGTTGATCTGCAGACACTTCTTGAGTGGAAACATTGGCCAGAATATCCTGTTCAGCCTGCGGGAGTGGGCCCCACACACCGACACGTAAAATGATGCGCGGTGATGTTGAGTGTTCGTCCCGATGTCACCGCGCATCATTCTGATCTTCAGTTCAGTGGGCACGCACTGGAGTCAGCTACGTGCCCGCCAAACTGTCAAAGGCCCGTTAAGTGATTGTCAGGGCTGCATGTTCAACGTTAAGGTTGGTGGCTGGGGCAGGCGAAGATCCAAGGCGGCCTTCACATTTTTCATGAAACCTCATCCACGGGTGGGATGATGTTTCATGAAGTGTTTATTAATTAAGTAAAATGTCTTATGAAACTTCATCAACATGTCCCAGCTTATGTGACAATATCACATGAGGGGAAATGTCTGAGTAATTTTATTTTTTCCAATGTTTTATTATTAAATTAATCTCCCTGAGGCAGCTCTGTACCTCAGGGAGATTTCTGCGCTCTTTCACGCTCATGCCCTGATTCTCCCTCCTCTCCCCACCTGCACAGGTAGCGCTGGGTGTTTCCTGGTGCACGTCACACTGGGCAGGCCTTAATGGGCCCACCCACGTAAAATGACAGCGCGCAGTCGATTACAGGCGGCGATCGGCTCCTCTCCCGCTCCTAACCGGCTTGCCTGATGGGGGTAAAATTCTCCCCATTAAGTTTATTTACAATATGCTTGGCAGCAACTACATGCGCGCTTTCAAATCCAACTCTATCTCTACACTGACTGCCTGAGGTAGCCCAAGCTACAGATGTGCAGATCGTGAGAACTTCCTTAACAAGTCTTATTCTTAAAGGCACATTACACACTAAATAAAACCATAATTATTCCATTCCTCCCCCTTTAACTCAGCTATACATATATTTACAACTACATATTTTTCAAGCCAACATAATATTTACACCTCCATGTGGTAAGATAGAGGTCCAGTCACCGCACTTATTTCACCCGGTAACCACTTTGGTCCATCCCCGAAGTTTTTCATGTAGACCAGCTCTCTCATGACAAATTTCCTCTCACGATTATGCCAGTTGTGTCTAGGTTTTTGGCTTCCCTGACTCCTTTCCACCTTCCTCTCTAATTGTGGCATTATTAAGCTCAATCTTGTCCTGACCTGGCATTTGAACAATAACTTCACAGGTGTGACACCTGTTGTTGTGTGAGCGGTGGCCCTGTAATGAAAAAGAAAGCGTGCCAGCCTGGTTGGCAAGGCATGCCTGCCCTGAAAGTTCGAACCACCCTTTCATTTAAGGAAGGGTGGTACGGTGCAGTTGTCATTCTGCCAATAAAGATTTAAATACATCTCCCCGAGATCACACAATGGGTGCGTAGACTAGTTTAACTGAAGTTGACATCACAGGAATGTTAATCTCACAGTGGGCCTCTGCTCCAGGAGGAAAGCTAAACCCTCCAGATAAGAGGATTACAAAATACAAAATCACAATGGCTTCAGTTGACTGGAACATTCACAGAACCATCAAATGTATTAACAAAAGTGCAATTTACTTACATGTCTAGCGCACACATGACCCAAAAGTGACATCAATTTTCCTTAACGTTCCTAACTCTGCCTGTAGGACTGGGTGCAGCCCCGACATCCACAGCAGAGATGGAGGCAGCCTGCTGACTGTCACGTCCTGATGTCGGTGATGACCTTGGCGGACGTCCTCTGGTGGCCCGAGGCTTGCAGAGCCCCCCCCGGCCTGATAAGGGTCACCTGCTCAGGGGCAGAAGCGCCGGCAGCAGCCGGAGCAGCCGGAGTGGATGGGGTCACAGGCAGAGGGGGCTGTGAGCGGCTGCCCACCCTTAGGGTGTCCTGAGAGGAGGCCCCCGGGGTGTCCACCTGACGCTCACCCTCCCTGTGGGTGCCCGAGGACCCCGCCCTGACTCCTGCAGGAGCTGGTGCACCCGGAGAGGGGGTCAAGGTGCCTCATCCCCAGGTCACCTACATCCTCATGGTGCCCACCAGGGTGTGTGCCCATGGAGTGCAGGACTGAGCACAAATCCGGCAAGACCTGCTGACCAAGGTCTCCAGTGGTGACCTCGAGGAGCTCACACATTGGAGCTACAACGCCAGACAGTACACGGACGGACTCCTCCATCCTTCACTCAAGTCTGCTGAGTGACTGTCGAGTCTCCGCCTGATCGTTGCATCCCCAGCATTGAGTTGGCGCCAGCCTCCAGAGGCTCATCCTCTGACTCGGACCGAACAGTTGGCTGTCCCTGAGCTGTCCCTGCCTCCGACTGCTGCAGGGGTGTGTCAGTGAGTTATTCCCCAGAACATGAGCCCGAGCCTAATCTATAGCTGTGCCCCGCCGACGGGCCTGTCCCTGAGCTGGTGGAGGGTGTACGTGGGAGAGCCATGGCGGTTCTTCCAAAGCTTCCTTTTCTGGTGCCAAGAAAATAGAACATAGAAAATTCAGCTCATGAGCAAGAACTAGATAAGACGGCATGTGACTCCCTGTGAATGTCAGGATGTGATGATGTGATGGAGCTGTGAGCCGTACTAGGCATTCTACCCTTCCCCACAGGAGCGATCCCTATCTTCCCCAGCCAGCTCGACTGCAGCCTCCTCAAATGATGTCGGCCGCCCCTCCCCTGGCCTGTGCTCTGTCGCGCCTGTTGTGGACCAGCTTGGCTTTCGGAAAAAGAAAGAGAGATATGTGATGACAAGGGCCAGAGGATGGAGTGAGAGCAACAATAGATGGGATGGTGCGTGATGTGAAAGTCTCAGTGAGAGAATGAGTGCTGATATGTGTCCCCCGCTAATGGTTGCGTGAGATCCCTGAAGAGAGTGGCCATTTGTGTGCATGATGCCGTGATGAGAAACAAAAACAGAATTACCTGGAAAAACTCAGCAGGTCTGGCAGCATCGGCGGAGAAGAAAAGAGTTGACGTTTCGAGTCCTCATGACCCTTCGACAGAGGACTCGAAACGTCAACTCTTTTCTTCTCCGCCGATGCTGCCAGACCTGCTGAGTTTTTCCAGGTAATTCTGTTTTTGTTTTGGATTTCCAGCATCCGCAGTTTTTTTGTTTTTATGCCGTGATGAGAGTTTGGTATTGGAGGGAGCTGAAGGAGGACTTACCCTGGTTGAGTACATGAGATCATTCATCCTCTTCCTGCACTGGGTGACCAGCCACACTGACCTGCTCCGCGACGGCCTCCCAGGCCGTAGAGGTGAGGCTGCTGCGCTTCCTGCAGTTGTCCCTGGGATAGAGCATGTGCCTTTGCGCCTGCACCCCTCTATTCAAGGCCTGGTGGGCCTGGTGCATGAAGTGGGGTGCTGCCTTGTCCTTCAGGCTCTCAGCCTTCCTCCTCTGGCTGCCAGACATCTCTGGTTGGCTGGGGAGAATGAGATTGTGTGATGGACAGGCCTTCAAACATGGCGCCCGGACCTTTGACCCTGCCAACTGATGACAGGCAGACGAACCAGCTCTCGACCCTCCAGGTGATTCAGACTGATACTCGCCTTTGCATTATTAATGACCCTCCAAGCGCAGAATGAGGAACGAGTTCTCGCCATTCTGGACAGCGGGGTGGACGCTGCCAAAACTATCCGGCACCGCACCCAATCTCATTCATGCAAAATTCTGCCCTATGTCTTTAGCTTTGCAATGTAACAAAGGAAAACTGATGAGGCCAGTTATCTACAAGTTAACTGTGAAAAACCACCCTCTTTTCTGCATCGATGGCTGTTGATCATGCGACAGAAACTGCTTCTGTCATACTGAAATCCTTTTACCCCAAAACTCAGAAGTGACCTGGGAGCAGCCTGCAGACGAACACCCACAAAACAACAGCTGCCGAGAAAGGCTAGGCCACTGAAAACTGAGAGGCTTAAAAGGCTTTTGAAAAGCACCCCCCCACCGCCCCCCCCAACCAGCCTGATTCCAAAGCTTTGCGTTCATCTGTAAAGAAATCGAACCTCCTGAATGAACACCCGCGAATGCCTGACTTCATGGCCGGAATTTTACAACCCCCGTCATGGTGGGGACAGAGGGGGGTGTAACATGCGCCGAGCCATTCCAAACTCCATTGACTTTGCCACGACCATAAAATCCCACTGCCGTAAAATACTGCCCCACGCCCTGCTGAAGATTCTTCCCTTGGAAGTAATCCTCACATATGACTTCCAGCCATCCGAACGCGTCTGAATTACAATAATAGTGGCAAATGCTTCCTTCTTCACTGGACACACAAAGACATGTGAACTGTTAACTATTCTTTTGGTTTAACACTTGTAGAAGTGCACTGTCTCCTTTAATTGTATCCTCCTTGAGTGCGTGGTGTGTGACTGATGTAGCACTTAGATTTTTCAGGGTGGCTTTGTGAGTAAATAATCCTCTTTGTTTAAAGGCACAAAGCCTGCTGCTGGTATTTTAAAATTGACCACGAGCTAACGTGGGGGGTGGGGCGGCGGGGGGGGTTGGGGAGGCGGGGGGGTGGGGGGACAGACGGGAAGAGGATTGAGGCGGGGGTGTGGGGTTTCAGTTTATCTCCCCTCCCTTGCCCGTAGTTCTTGGCACACTCATTCATTCGGCCACTTCTGGCATTCCGCTCATTCCTCCTGAATTTTAAAAATGTTATTTGTCTTAACTTCTTCATTTTGAGGCTTTTTTTGAAGTAATTGAATGGATCTTTCCTTTTGCATTTCATTGCCGTGCAGAAAAAAAGCACTTAAATTGTTTTTTATCACCAGATCATAAATGTGTGTAATAATCCAGTCCAATTAAGTGTGCGACTGTAGATAAGGGTCCAGCACTTAATGTACATCAGTATTAACTTTTCAACAGTGCAGCCCGCCCCTCTACTGCATTTTCAGCAGTGAGATAATATTTTGCTCTGTTGTGTTCTCTCCAGCATCAGCCAGATAGAACAATCCAACTGCAGGTGCCTGTCATAACTGTTAATGTATCTTGTTAAATGGTATGCTAATGGTACCAGCCTTCAAAAGATCATCATGACAGATAATTAGAAATAATAACAGGCTTTATATTTGCAAGATTTTATTTTGGAGCACTGCAACTCACACAAATATATCCTAAGCATGATTCCTTTTGGTTTAATAGACCTTTTTGATTGTGAAGCACAGTTGAACACCAAGTTATACAGTGCAAGACAGAACCAGGGCTGAAATAAAATGAATAAAGCAGAACTTGCATTTCTATAGCACTTTTCACAATCTCAGGATTACACAAGAATTTACAGCCAATTAAATTAAGAATTTACAGCCAATTAAGTGGTGGCATTGCCATGGCACTCGTAATCCAAAGACCCACGGTGATGCTCTGGGGACTCGAATCCCACCATGACAGAGGGTGGAATTTGAGTTTAAGCAATAAAAATCTGGAATTAAAAGTCTACTGATGACCATGAAACCACTGTTGATTATTGTAAAAACCCACATGGCTCACTAATGCTCTTTAGGGAAGGAAATCTGCTGTCCTTACCCGGTCTGACCTACCTGTGATTCCAGGCCCACAGCAATGTGGTTGACTCTGAAATGCACTCTGAAATGGCCTAGCAAGCCATTCAGTTAAAGTCAATAGGGAATGAAACAGGACGGACCACTTGGCATCGACCTAGGCACCAGAAACAACGACGGCAACCTCATCCCAATCGACCCTGTGGTGAGTAACTTACCTCCTGACTCCCCAGTACCTGTCCACCATCTACAAGGCACAAGTCAGGAATGTGATGGAATACTCCCCGTTTTCCTGGAACTCCAGCTCCAACAACACTCAGGGAGCTTGACACCATCCAGGGCAGATCAGCCCGCTTGATTGGCACTCCAACTAAAGTGTTCACTCCCTCCACCAATGCACAATGGCACAATGTACCATCTACAAGATGCACTGCAACAGCTCACCAAATCTTCTTGGACAGCACCTTCCAAACCTGCAACCACTACCATCTAGAAGGACAAGGGCAGCAGACACATGGGAACAACACCACTTGGAAGTTCCCCTCCAAGCTACACATCATCCGGAATTGGAAATACATCACCGTTCCTTCACTGTCTCTGGGTCAAGGTCCTGGAACTCTCTTGCTAACAGCACTGTGGGTGTACCTACACCACATAGACTGCAGCGGTTCTCGAAGGCAGCTCACCACCACCTTCTCAAGGGCAACTAGGGATGGGCAATAGATGCTGGACTAGCCAGCGACACACACATCCCATCAATTAATTTTAAAACGTAATTTTGAAGCTCAGTCACTGATGTAATGTAGGAATCACAGAATACAATTTGCACACAGCAAGATCCCATCAGCAGCAAATGATAATGACCCAGATAGTCTGTCTTAGTGATGCTGCTTGAGGGATAGATATTGACCAGTACGGAACTCCCCTGCTTGTTTTCAAATATTGCCACAGAATCTTTTGCATCCACGCAAGAGAACAAACATGGTTTGAATTTATTCTTTCATCCAAAAAGACTCTACCTCAGTTGAATTGCAGAATACTGTGGATGCTGGAAATCTGAAATAAAAATAGAAATGCTGGGGAAAAAAAACCTGAGCAGGTGATGGCAGAACCTGTGGAAAGAAACAGAATTAACGTTTTAGGTCAACAATTTTTCATCAGAACTGGGAAAGGTTACCCAATCACAGACATTCCTTTTATCCTAATCCCACCTGCCCATTCCTCAAAGCCTATCACATCTCTAACTTTTTCAAGTTCTGATGAAGCGTCATTGAGCTGAAACATTCACTCTGTTTCCCTCCCCTCAAAAGCCGTCATAACCTGCTGAGCATAGAATCATGGGAAGTTTATCGCACAGAAAGAGGCCACTTAGCCCATTGTGTCTGCGGTGAAAAATGAGCTACTTTGCCTAATCCCACTTTCCAGCATTTAGTTTGTAGCCCTGCAAGTTACGGCACCTGAGGTGCCTACCCAGACACCTTTTAAATGAGTTGAGAGTTTCTGCCTTGATTAATCTTTCAGGCAGTGAGTTCCAGACCTCATAACTCTTTGGGTGAAAACATTTTTCCTCTTCTTCCCTCTAAGCTTTCTGCCAATCACTATAAATCTATGCACCCTAGTTACTGACCTCTTTGCAAAAGTAAATAGACCCTTCCCGTTCACTCTATCCAGGCCCCTCACAATCTTGTACATCTCAATCAAATCTCCCCTCAGCCTCCTCTGTTCCAAGGAGAACAACCGCAGATTATCTAATCTTTCCTCATAGCTGCAATTGTTTAAAGTCCTGGCAACATCCTTGTAAATCTCCTGTGTACCTTCACCAATGCAATTACATTCCTTCTTTAATGAGGTGACCAGAACTGCACACAGTACTCAAGTTATATAGTTTCAGATTAACCTCCCTGCTCTTATATCCTACGCCTCGGCTAATAAATGAAAGGATTCCATATGGATTCTTAGCCACATTATCAGCTTGTTCTGCCACCTCCAAGGATCTGTGGACATTCGCTCCAAGGTCCCTCACTTGCTCTGCACCTCAGTATCGTCCCATTTATTGTGTAATCCTTTACCTTGTTTGACCTCTCCAAAAACACCACCTCAAACTTCTCTGGGTTGAATTCCATTTGCCACTTTTCTGCCCACCTGATCAGTCCATTGATAACTTCCTGCAGTCTACAGCAACCCTCCTCGCTATCTACTGTGCGGCCAATTTTTGTGGCATTTGCAGACTTCTTTATCATTCCCCTTACATCTATGTCCTATTAATTAATGTATACTACAAAAAGCAGGGGACATAATACTGAGCCCTGCAGAACCCCACTGGAAACAGCCTTCTGGTCACAAAAACTTCCATGAACAATTTCTCTATGTTTCCTGCCACTGAGCCAATTTTGTAACCAGCTTGCTACCTTCCCCAGGATCCCACAGGCTTTTATATTTTTTTAACCAGTCTATCAAGTGGACCTTGTCAAAAGCCTTGCTAAAATCCTTGTAGTCCACATCAACTCCACTACCCTCATCAATCCTCCTTGCTACTTCCACAAAAGATTCAATAAAAATAATCAAACACTGACTAATGTTGACTGTTCTTGATTAATCCGTGCCTTTCTAAGTGATAGTTTATCCTGTCCCTCAGAATTGATTCCAATAATTTGCCCACTACCGAAGTCAGACTGACTGGCCTATCCATCACTCCCTTTTTAAACAAAGGTACAACATTAGCAGACCTCCAGTCCTCTGGCACCTCACCTGGATCCACTGAGGATCAGGGCCCCCAGAATTTCCCTCCTGTCTTCTTTTAACAGCCTGGGGTGCATTTCATCTGACTGTGGTGATTTATCTGCTTTCAAGGATGCCAATCCCCTTAATACTTCCTGTCCTCCTATGTTTATGACATCCAATACTTTGCATTGCTCTACCTTAACTACAATGTCTTCATTGTCCCCCTCTTTTATGAAGACAGATGCAAAGAGCATTTCCAGAATTTTCTGTCTTTTACCTCTGCCTCGGCACTGCAGTGGTGTTGTTGCCTGGATTATATGGTAGCATCTCTGGCGTGGAAGCTGCAACCTGCTGTCTCAGGTATAGGCAGAAGATGTAAAGTAATTTTAATAATTAAGTCATGGTCCACACCCAGTGATGCAGTGAAGACGAAGAGTAGGTGAGAAGATGAGGTAAAATGAAATAGTATCAGCTGGGGGATGGGAAGACTGACAGAGTTATGAACCAGGCTCATGATTTTCAGAAGGAATGAGTTGGCAACATTGTGATAAGCTTTGATTTGAGTCCAGTGAAGAATTGAGGGAAGCACTGAAGAAGCTTGAGAGGAAGGCTCAGAGAAGCAAGGACGGAGCTGGGGAGATACAGGCTGTAGAAGTCATGGGTTTAGATGACATTCACCAACTCCTTGAATACTAAGCCCGTGATCTATGTCATCATCGGAACCTCACTGTTAGCTAATAGTTTTGTAGCCCCCAACCCAGTTATTCTTTTATAGCTGTTTATGTGATTCTGATCCCCCAAATTCAAGGGAGCGTGGGTCAGATAATTAAGCCAGAGTCTCGTAGCCCCCTCTCCAGTCTACAGTCCTATTGAACATGGCTTACCTACTGGGAGCATCAGATTATGGAGCTGACCTGATGGGCTCGAGCAATTGCACCAAGTGATCTATTTGAAAAAAGAAAATGAAATAAAGACTGTTAATTAAAATATAGCAACTGAACCCTGTAACCCCGACCCATGTTCCCAGCTAAGCTTGCCTCCCTATTGGGTACTTTGAATATATTAGCAGTACAAAAATTTAATCAGCAAAACCTCTGTTCCAAACTTGTCCTTCAAGATGAGCCAATCAAAAGGGTGACTTTTAAAGGAAAGAAAAATAATTGCGTGTATGTACAACTCAATATATCAAAGTTATTTTCCTTCAGGGGGACAAGTCAACTCATGAGGTCAGTCCATTAACCATTTTATTTGAAATTCAACTCAAATGCAATATGACAAGTGAGGGCTTGCATTTGAAGCATTCCCAGTATTTTTGGCTAGTTTTGTAATGTGTAGTCCAAAAAAAAAAAATCAGCATTAAGTGAGTTAATACAGAAATACAAAATCTAGGCTGGTGCTCCTTTTGTGCCAGAACTGAGGGAGTGCTGCACGGTCAGAGGTGCCATCTGTCAGATGAGACACTAGACCAGGCTTGCCCAATGTACAGTGTGGCCCGCAAAGCCCCTCTATGTGACCCCCGGAGCCAGTTTTCAAAACTCCGGTCAACTGGGTGAGTTTCAATGGATGATTCTGCATGAAGCTGCTCCTCCAAACTAGTGAGCCTATCAGCAGCAAATGAGGGAGGGAAACAGTCTTTGATTAGAGGAGCAGAAAACATGAGCATTGGTGAGTGTGCTGAGAGGTGCTGGGTCGCGGGAGCTGAAGGTACGGTGGGGCTGGAGACCAGGGAGCCAAGCAACATTAGGCTGGAGCCCAGACAGTCAGGCACATTGGGCTTGGGGGGGGGGGGTGAAGTTTTGGCGGCCTGGGGGAGAACAAAGTCGCATCGGGCCCAGGGAGGAGACAGAGCCGTGGTGAATATGTGGGAGTGAAAGTGTGTGTGTGTGTGTGTGTGTGAGAGTGAGTGACTGAGTGAGTGGTTGGGGGGAGTGCGAGAGACTGAGTGAGTGTGGGAGGGGCGGGGGGGAGTGCCAGTCTGCCTTACACCCAGTCTCAGGTTTCCCACTCACTCTCATCCCCAAACGCCAACACACAACCACTCACACTGGGTGAGGGTGAGTGAGTGAAAACATCCTGAGACTGGTAGTGAGCCGGACACACACGCACTGACCCTCTCACACTCTGCTCATTTTTATGAATTACGCTTTTTTAAAGAAACAATTTATTGCTATGTACGACATTGCTGTACTTTTGCTCAGCAAGTGTTTCTTTCCTTAAAGCCTCAACTTTTATTTTTGAAATTTGAGTTCACTGTGGCGGCAAATGTTTCCTTTATGACATTTACTCATTGGCCCCTTGAATGAGAAAAATATGCAAATGTGGCCACCTGAGCAAACCGGTTGGACAAGCCTGCATTAGGCCGAAACCCGACCTGTTCTCTCAAGCGGAGGAAAAGACCTCCTGGCACTATTGCAGAGATGATCAACGCCTGGTGTCCTGGTCAATATTTATCCTTCAACCAACATCACAGAATCACAGAATTGTACCAGTGTAGAAGGAGGCCATTCGGCCCATTGTGTCTGCACCGGCTCTCTGAGCATATTAACTTAGTGCCATTCTCCTGCCTTTTCCCCCGTAACCCTGCACGCTGTTTCTATTTAAATAATCATCCAATGCCCTCTTGAATGCCTCAATTGAACCTGCCTCCACCACACTTCCAGGCAGTGCATTCCAAACCCTAACTACTCTGCTTTCTCATCTTGCCTTTGCTTTTTTTGAAAAAAACTTTAAAACTGTGACTTCTAGTTCTCAATCCGAGCATGAACAGTTTCTCCCTATCTACTCTGTCTAGGCCGCTCATGATTTTGAAAACTTCTATCAAGTCCCCTCTTAGCCTTCTCCTCTCCAAGGAAAACAGTCCCAATATCTCCAATATTTCCTCAGAACTGTAGTGTCTCATCCCTGGAACCATTCTCGTAAACCTCTTCTGTACTCCGTCCAACGTGTTCACATTCCTTCCTATAGTGTGGTGCCCAGGACTGTACACAATACTTCAGCTGAGGTCTAACCAGTGTCCTATATACGTTCATTATAACCTCCAAGCGCTTTTACTGTATGCCCCTATTAATGAAGCCTAGAATACCGCTTTAGAATGCTTTAGAAACAGCTCTCTCCACCTGTCCTGCCACTTTTAATGGCTTATGTGCATATACACCCTGGTCTCTCTGCTCCTGCACACCCTTTAGAATAGTATCCTTTATTTTATACTGTCTCTCCATGTTCTTTGTACAAAAGTGTATCACCTCATACTTCTCTGCATTGAACTTCATCTGCCATTGATCTGCCCACTCCAGCAATGTGTCAATGTCATTTTGAAGTTCTACACTCTCCTCCTCACAGTTTATAACTCTCCCAAGTTTTGTGTCATCTGCAAACTTCAAAATTGTCCCCTGCACACCAAGATCTAGATCATTTATATATATATCAGGAAAAGCAAGGGTCCCAATACCGACCCCTATGGAACTCCGCTACAAACCTTCTTCTGGCCTGAAAAATACCCATTAACCATTGCTCTGTTTCTTATCCCCCAACCAATGTTGTATCCTCATTGCTACTGTCCCTTTTATTCCATGACCTATAACTTTCCTCACAAGTCTGTTATGTGGCACTGCATCAAACGCCTTTTGGAAGCCCTTATACACCACATCAATGGCCTTGCCCTCATTACAAAAATGAAAAGATTATCTTGGTTATTATAACATGTCTATTTGTGAGAACTTGCTAAAAGCAAATTGGCTGCCACTTCCTACATTATGCTAATGATTTACACCCAGGAAATACTTCACTGGCTTCACTGGGGGCATGTTGAAACTGTGAACATTGTTCTCTTAATACAAGTCTTTTTTCTGGTAAGATTGCATTTTTTTTTTGGTTGTTAGGGTCGTTATGAACAAAAGTCATGATTTATTAATGAAGGAGAAATGCAAATTCCTTCATTAAACTTTTTTTTTATTCAGCTAAAGGATGTGGGCATCATTGGCAAGGCCAGCATTTAGACTGGCATTAAATGAGTGACTTGCTAAGCCATTACAGAGTACATTTAGGAGACTGTTGGTCATTCCTGTTGGTCTGGAATCACATATTGGGTAAATTGGGTAAGGGTGGCAGCCATTCCCAAAAGCGACATTGAACCAGAAGGGTTCTTATGCCAATCCGATGGTTACCATTACTGATACCAGCTTTTCATTCCAGATTCATGAAATTAATCGAAGGCTGTTAAGATCCCTTTGAGGAAACCATAAACCAAAATAATCAAATTTACTGAATGACAATCCCCACCACCCCCCACCCCCCCACCACCCCCCACCCCCCCACCACCCCACCCCCCCCCCCCCCCCCCCCCCCCCCCCCCCCCACCACCACCCCCGGCCCCCCTTGTCAAATGAAGAGACTACCAGCAAGATTCCGCTTTTTGTAGCTTTTACTTTAACATGAATCAGAGCCAGCACAAATTACACATGAATTAACAGGCAAATGATAATAGCTTCCAAAAAAAAGGTAAGTTTCACTTTGCCGATTCCCTCAGCTACCTTGACTACACCTCCTCACACCCTGTCCTCACACCCTGCTTCACATTAGGACTTCATTCCATTCCCTCAGTTTCTCCATCTCTATTGCATCTGTTCTGATAATGCTATCTTCCACAATGGCCCTTCCGAGTTGTCTTCCTTTTACCTCAGCTGAGGAATCCCCCCCGCTGTAGGAATGGATGTGCCCAACCCATTTCTTGCACTTCTGCCCTCACCACTACCCCTCCCTCCAAGAATGATAACAGTGTTCTCTTTGTCCACACTTTCCACTCTCCATTCTGAATATTCAAAGGATCATCCTTCACCATCTCTGCCTTCACCAGCATGATGCCAGCACCAAACATATCTTCCCCTCCCCTCCCCTCTCCTGTCAGTGTTCCGAAGGGACTGTTCCCTCTGTGACAGCCTGGTCCACTCCTCTATCACCCTCCCCCAACACTTGACCCCTTTACCATGACACCTTCCCATGCAATCACAGGAAGTATAGCACCTGCTCCTTTACCTCCTCCCTGCTCCCTCCTCACTGTCCAAGGCCCCATTCACACCTTCCAGATGAAGCCGTGATTTAGTTATATTTATTTCAATTTAGTCTATTGTATTCACTGCTCATAATGCAGTCTCCTCCACATTAGGGAGACCAAACTCATACTGGGTGGCCACTTGATGAAACACCTTGACACATTCCACAAGTATGACCCCTGCCTTCTGGTTGCTTGCTATTTCAATTCAGCATCGTGTTCTCATGCTCACATTTCTGTTCTCGGCCTGCTACAATGTTCCACTGAATCCCAACACAAACTGGAGGAACAACCACCTCACCTTTCAATTAGGCACTTGGCAGCCTTCAGAGCTCAATGCTGAGTTCAACAATGTCAGACCATGAATTCTGTCCTCCGCTTTGAATTTCTTTCCTCAAGTGCCAGTCTGTATCTTGTTCTCATGTTTTTGCTTTCAAACAGTGCTGACCTTTACAAAAACAGAATTACCTGGAAAAACTCAGCAGGTCTGGCAGCATCGGCGGAGAAGAAAAGAGTTGACGTTTTGAGTCCTCATGAACCTTCGACAGAACTTGAGTTCAAGTCCAAGAAAGAGTTGAAATATAAGCTGGTTTAAGGTGTGTGTATGGGGGGCGGAGAGATAGAGAGACAGAGAAGTGGAGGGGGGGTGTGGTTGTAGGGACAAACAAGCAGTGATAGAAGCAGATCATCAAAAGATGTCAACGACAATAGTACAATAGAACACATAGGTGTTAAAGTTAAAATTGGTGATATTATCTAAACGAATGTGCTAATTAAGAACTTTAACACCTATGTGTTCTATTGTACTATTGTCGTTGATATCTTTTGATGATCTGCTTCTATCACTGCTTGTTTGTCCCTACAACCACACCGCCCCCTCTCCACCTCTCTGTCTCTCTATCTCTCCGCCCCCCACACACACACCTTAAACCAGCTTATATTTCAGCTCTTTCTTGGACTCGAACTCAAGTTCTGTCGAAGGGTCATGAGGACTCGAAACGTCAACTCTTTTCTTCTCCGCCGATGCTGCCAGACCTGCTGAGTTTTTCCAGGTAATTCTGTTTTTGTTTTGGATTTCCAGCATCCGCAGTTTTTTTGTTTTTATATTAGTGCTGACCTTTATTCTGCTATTAACACCTACTCTGGACTTTGCGTCCTTAATACTATCATTAGCCCTCCCTTTGCCTTGTGTTCCAATAATTCTTTGTCATTTAATCTTCCCCACCCTCTTACCTATCCTTGTAATACCCTCTCTGTATTGCTCCACCCATCCCTCCCCCTCTCTCAACAGCATAAAACCCATCACATCCCTACCACTCTTCAGTTCTGAAGAAGAGTCATAATGGACTCAAAACGTTAACTCTGTTTCTCTCTCCACAGATGCTGCCAGACCGGCTGAGTTTTTCCGGCACTTAGTGTTTTTATTTCAGGTCTTCAGCATCAGCAGGTATTTGCTTTTAAATTTCACTTTGAAAGCCAATACAACAAACATACATCTTACGTGACCACAAGCATTCACACCACTCCCCAAGCAAATGTGGCACTATGTAGCTGCACAGTCCTTTATTCATGGAGGGTAGGTCAGGAGTTCTATTCGACTACAGCTTTCACCTTTTAGTTTCACGGGTACAATTATTATCAGCAAGGTGCACTTCTATGAACACACCTTCCCTCAGGTCGTAACAGTCCTGATGGTGCCACCTACCGGACCTTTTTAGCCAGCTCACATAGTACCTCCAAGAGCTCCTGTCTCCTTTTCTGCTAAACAGAAAAAACTGACCACTTCCTGAGAGCGATTTCTTTCTTCCCCTTGCAGGAACTCTCTTTGTTCCCCTTTCTGTCTGTCTCCACACTTTCCAATTGTGTCTGCATTTGTCTGCTGACCCACTTCAGCTCCTCTGCTTGTAGCTTTTCTTTGCGTCTGCAGCTCATGTTTGTGTCTGACCATAGGGCTTCTTTCTTAACTTCCTTCCTGCTGGTACCTGCTTCCACGTCAAGGGTTGCCAGTTCACAGAGACCAGCATTCCTTATTTATCCAAGAAAATTACAATTGATCACTTTACAATTGATGCAAACTCCTTTTCAAATATTCTTAACGACAACTACAGTTTCAACAGGCCTTTTAAAGTAATCACTTTCCTTAATGCACTGCTACTTGGTCAAAGGTTATTGTGATGTTAATTCCTCAACTGTTGTGGTGGGATTTGAACTCATGTCCCTGGGTCAGTCATCCAGGGTTTAGGATTACTAATCCTAGCAATATTGTCATTATGTTACCATTCCTTGCTTGGTCTGTAACTTCCTACAGCAACCCACACCATAAAGCAATGAAATAGACATCTTATTTGATCTAGACGGAAACTGTTTGGATCTATTGAATCTCTCCCTGCCTTAAATTTTGAATAAAATACAATTTGTTTTATTCCCGCTCAGAATATTGTTTTAATGATGAAGGAAACATAGAAGAAACTGAGGCGCATAATATTAATATTTAAAGCATTTTCTAGAATTGTGTTTTAAAAGGGAGCCATAGTCTGGTTCATGTGCTTTAGGTTTTGTAATGTAGGTCATATAAATATAGGCTTTTATAATACAACCGTGATGCTGAGAATATTTTCTAAACAATATCCTTATTCAATATTGCACTTGTCAATTTTGGCCTGGTGTCTATTAAACCACCACTGGAAGCACTTGCTGCATTTGAACACAGGTGATTCACATGTCTAAACATGAGGGAAAGAGAGAGGTAGGGAGAGGTGGAAAGATTAAGAGAAATAAAGAAAGATAGAGGTAGAGAGAGGCCTGAAGTTTCCAGATGGCTGGGTCTTGCTTCCTGCAATCCGAAGTGTCACCCCAACCCCCCACCCCCGCTGGCTCCGAGTGCCCTGTGGCCATTTCACATTTGAATGAGTGTTAAGTGGCTGCGGGCAAAACTTGAGCACCTCATACAGGAGGAACTCCCGCCTTAGCTGCCAGCCAATCTGATTGGCCGGCAGCTCTCCAGTCCCGGCAACAATGGTGCTGCAGTGGGCAGATGAAGAAATGCAGGAGGAGGCCGGAGCCTAAATCCAGGCAGCGGAGGCCCAGCTAATTTCAAGCAGTTGCTGGGGCAGGGTAGGGAACGCCTTGTGGGGGGGTCGGGGGGTTGGCGAATGGGGCAATTTGCGTCTCGGGGAAGAGGCTGGTGTGGGCAGAGATCTGTAAAGGGAGACACGGGATGGGGGTGGTGGTGGGTGTGTGCCTGGCTTCAAATGGGGGCTTCTGATTGAGGCGCCCCCCTCACCCACCCACCCACTTCCTGCCTGGGTGGTAACTTTGTTCTGTATCGCATGGAATTTCACTCCTCCCACCAGCCTAAACGTTGAGGCTTCAACAGGTCGAGGCAGTGGGCGATCGAGGGGATCGATCGACCTGACTGTCTGCCCCTCTTCTTCGGCTATGTTCGCATGCCGGGTTTCCCTGGAGAGGGAGCACATGGTGTCTGCCGGCACTGGCGAGGCCTCCCATGCTGGGTGGGCACCGCGGGGACTGGGGTGTTTGATTGACCCTCTCAATCACATTTTGGTTTAATGGTTGTAAGTTTCTTTTAAATTTTGTCTTTGTTTTTGCAGCTTCACTTTAAGGGGCTGCCTTTTATTTTGCTCTAATTTGTTAATTTAGTTTACTTGGTCGACTCAGAAGAGTCAAAAGTTGAGAACAAAAACAGAAACAGAAATACCTGGAAAAACTCAGCAGGTCTGGCAGCATCGGCAGAGGAGAGCACAGTTGCCGTTTCGAGTCCTCATGACCCTTCAACAGAACTAAGTAAAAATAGGAAAGGGGTGAAATATAAGCTGGTTTAAGGGGTGGGGGGGCGGGGGGGGTGGGGTTTGTTGGGACAAGCAGCCAGTAATAGGTGGAGATAACCAAAAGATGTCACAGACAAAAGGACAAAGAGGTGTTGAAGGTGGTGATATTATCTAAAGGAATGTGCTAATTAAGAGTAGAAGGCAAGACAGACAAGGTACAGATAGCCCTAGTGGGGGTGGGGGAATACTAAAAGGTAGGGATAAGCAATGGGTGGAGATACATTTAAAAATATTGGAAAAAGGTGGGAAAAGAAAAAATTACTGGAAAAGACAAAAAGGAGGGGGAAGAAACGGAAAGGGGGGTGGGGATGGAGGAGAGAGTTCAAGATCTAAAATTATTGAACTCAATATTCAGTCCGGAAGGCTGTAAAGTGCCGAGTCGGAAGATGAGGTGCTGTTCCATCAGAGTCAAAAGTTGAGGCTGGGTGGGAAATGGCCAATTATAGGCCACTTAAGGGCATCATTGGAGAAATGGCAGGCTTCCCATCCAAGACCTTGCCTGCCCAGCATAAAGTCGCTGTGTGGTCGGAGCAGGTGGAAATCTGGAGGGAATTCTGTCCCTTCAATTTCATGTTCCCATCACCAGGTCCCCTCCCCTCCGCCCCCACCCCCCCCACCCCCCACCCCCAATCTAAAAACCCACCAGTGGGGAAGCATAATATTCTGGTCATTGAAATAGAGTTCAAGAGTGTGGCAGAGAGAAAAGTAAAGAGAGAGACAGCAGCCGCAATATTTTGATGAACTGGTGGCCCTACCCACTGGCTGGAAACTTATGGATAAGACTACCTCCACTGGCCCAGGAAATCACCGTAAACCAGAGTTTACGATTGCCAGGCAGTTAATTGCCTAAGGCCTTGGCTTCTTTCCCCAACTGAGAGGATTTCCCAGAGCTGCTAATCAATCAATAGGTAAGGTCATGGAGCGATTTAAAATGAGGGAAGAGAATTTTAAAATCAAAACATTGCTTAACTAGGAGCCAATGTCGATCTACATGCACAAGGGTGATAGGTGAATCGGGTTTGGTATGAGTTCACACTAGAGCACTTTTGGATCACTCCAAGTTTATGGAGGTTAGAATGTAGGAAACCAGCCAGAAATGCATTAGAATTTCAAGTCTGGAGGTAACAAAGGCATCAATGAGGGTTTCAGCAGCAGGTGGGCTGAGATAGGGGCACTGTTATGAAGGTGGTCTTAGAGATGGCTCGAATATGACCAGAAGCTCATCTCAACGTTAAATGTGACACCAGGGTTGCGGGCAGGCTGCCTTAGTCTCAGGCTATTGCTAAGGGGAGGCATGGAGGCAATAGCTAGGGAACAGAGTTTGGAGCAGAAACTGAAAACAATGGCTTCAGTCTCCCAATAATTAATAGGAGGAAGTTCCTGCTCATCCAGCACTGAGATGTTGGATAAGCAGTCTGATAAAATGTAGCAACAGTGGAGGAGTGGAGAGAGGTGGTGGTGAGAGAGAGTTGGGTTCCATTAACGTACATGTGCAAACTAACACTGTGCTTTTGGATGATGTCGCTGAGGGGGAGCATGTACATGAGAAATAGGAGAGGGCCAAGGATAGACCATTGGGCATACCAACCACTTGTCACTTAGCCTTAATGCACAATAAATGGGCAATAGATGTTGGCCTTGCCAGCACTGCGCACATAGCATGGGTGAATTAAAATAAGGAATCTAAAAAGATAGGCTAGGATCATTTGGTTAATTGCTTGTTAAGAGAGTAGAATTTGGTTAAAATTATTGAAAACAAAGGAAAGAGCAGACAACTGTTAATCTTGACTGTTCAAGATGACATGCTGGAAACCTTGACTGAGCTGAAAGGTATTATTATTGCTTCACACTGTGGAAGGCTAACTGAGATGATGTACTTTCATGATGATAACAGGTGAGGTTAAAGATAAGACAGCTGCCTAGTCTGGCCTTAGAAGTCTTTGAAAAACCATCATAAATATCAGAAGCTGTAACTTTTTTTTATAGCAGTGGCTTGCCTGAACTATGGAAAAGAGGGAGAATGGAAAACTATTAGCAGCTTGATTTTCTACCAATAAGGAAAGCATAAAATCAAATAAACACAGAAAATGTTGAAAATACTCCAAAGATTCTGCAGCATTCATAGAGAGAGGAAGATCACAGACTTGAAACATTAACCCTGTTTCCCACTTCACAGATGCTGCCAGACTTGCTGAGTATTTCCAGCATTTAATGCTTTTATCTCAGATTGCCAGCATCTGCACTATTTTGCTTTTGCAATTGAAAGCAACCATTCTTAGTAAGTCTGAGGAGACAGACGAGAGGGAGGCTATAAAGAGAGTCGAGAAAAACAAAAAACAGTCCAAACACAGCCCAGGAACAGAACAGGGAAAGACCAGAGAAGCCCAGAAAGACTCCAGTGATGGACCCAAAACATCAATGAAGGATCATGCACTCAATCTCGTAAAGCCAACATTTTTAATCATTCTGCATTTTGAGTTGTAAAATGGTCTATATTTTTGACTAACATGATCGTATTTTAAGTGAAAGGTTTGGTTGAGATTTGCAAAAGCTATTGAATGTAAGCGGTGTGGAGGTTGAGGATTGATGGTTCAGATAAAAGCTAAGGGCTTTTGCTTTAGGCAGTTTCCAGGCTGTTTTCCTTTCTTACAGGTAGACAAGATCATTGGCCTGTGATGGAAAAAAACAATACTTTCCAGCTATAGTATGTTTAACAAAAGGCCCAAGGGTTGTAAAATATTGTTAACATTTTGAAAATCCATCCTTTAGGGCAGTGTTTTCCTTTGATGCAAACTTAAAGCCTTCATTTTTTGGTAAGCCTGATGAGAAATAAAACTGATGAAGCCAGAATGACTGTCTGGGTGATTATAATACGGTACCACAGCAACGTAGCTAATTTAAGTGTTTCGAAAACTGCAAAAAAGTGGTACAAACTGTTGTTGATTGATGATGTTAGAGATTGTCTTCTTTAGAAATGCAAGAAAACCAATTGCACAAGAGGCTATTTTTATTAGATACATCTTAAATTCAGTTAGCAATAATTTGTAAGAATTGAATAATTTGAGGGACTCAATTTGTTTAATTATCTTGGAAGCTGCTGTTATGTATGCTAATAATGATCCAAAGACATCTTCAGCATCCAAAAGTGATGGAATTGCTGAAGGAAGTTTGAAACAGATAGATCAGACTCTAATATCATGGTGTTAGCAAAGGATTAGATGCCCCATTGCACTAAGGTAGCTTAAAGTGGATTTTGATAGGACAGTATTAAGCTGTCAATAAAACATCCTTTCTACCCTGGAAAGAGGGATCGAAATATTGGTATAAAGAGTGACCCAGTGCAAGAGTATCCAAGCAATTTGGCCAACTGCTGAAGAGTTTGTTTTGAAGCTCTTAAATGGATGCCGTGTCAACAAATATCTAGGCTAATGAACTCCTTCTTTTAGTCATGCCACATAAAGCAGTTGCCAGTGTAGACCAAATACTTTGCTATTGAATAAGGAGAAAACAGATGAGGGACAATAGTTATTAATGTCTCTGAAGAAAGGCATTTTCTTGCCTTATTCTTCTGGTGAGCTAATAATGGAGAAGGAGCCCAGCTAAAACCCAATATGGTTAACATTGCACAGCAAGCAGGCTCAGAATGGGGAGAAGCAATAAGTTTGCCGAGCAATCTAGCTAAATGAATAAATGGCCACTGGGCCACATTATAAGCAATACAAACTATAACCTTTCACAATTACTGAGACCTAATTACATGGCCCATACTCATAGAAATGAAGGGCTGTCAGCTAAAGCAAATTTTGTTTTGTGTCTTCTAAATCCATTTGCTTTTGATATGTGTCATTCAGGTAGAAACAGTAATGGCTTAGATTCAAGAATTATGCACATTCTTGGCTCACTTGTTAATGTCAACTTGTGTATGTATCCCTATCTCTGTAACCTTCTGCAGCCCGACAACCATCTGAGATCTCTGCAGTTGTCACCTTTTATGAATCCCCGATTTCCATTGTGCTAATGTTGATGACTGTTCCTGCAATTGTCCGGACCCTAGGTTCTGGAAATCCCTCACTAAATCTCTCCATCGCTCATTCCTTCTGTATGATGCTCATTAAACCTTATCACTCTGATTACTTTTGGGGGGCTTAAGTGTCCTAATATTTCTTTATGTGGTTGGTATTAAATTCTGTTTGATGGGCCAGAAATTTCCCGCCCCCAACACATTGGAGGTGGTGGGGGTTGTGTGGGGGTGAACAGGGGCAGGTGCGAACCCGATCGGCGCCCCCAATTGGTTCTGCGCTGCCATTTTATGTGGGCGGACCAATTAGGGCCAGCCCATCGTGACACACACCCAGAAGCGCTGAGCGCTCCCTGTGTGGTTGGTGGGGGGGGGTGGTGTGTGGCTGTGGGTGGGTGGGGGGTGGAATTCCCTGAGTGGTTCCCTGTTCTCGTTTGTGCGTGCTCGCGAAAAAGCGCAGAGATCTCCCTGGGGTACGGCGGTGCCTCAGGGAGATTTGTTTCAGTGTTAAACTTTTAAATAAAGGATTTTTAAACTCCTGAAACATGTCCCCTCATGTGACGGTTGTCACATGAGCTGCGGCATGTTAATGAAATTTTGGAAAAAAATGTTACTGGTTTTTTAAACACTTCGTGAAACCTCATCCCGCCTGTGGTTGAGGGTCCATGAAAAATGCAAAGGACGCCTGGGCTCTTCACCTGCACCACCCCCCCCCGCCCCAGCCAACCTTAAGGTTGGATGGGCAGCTCACTTAATAGGCCTTGGATAGTTTGTCGGACATGCTGTCCTCTGCTTGCCAACGGGAAAATGCTGCCCATAATCTTCCTGCGAAGTGCCTTAAGATGTTTTACTATGTTAGAGCCACTATATAAACATATGGGACAGAATTTTATATCATCTACGATTGGGTTTGGAGGTGGGTAGCTTGTAAAATGTAGCGTATGACCGGCCAACTCCTTAGCTGCGCACCCCCAACCTGTCTCCCCCTTTAAGGGAGGGTGGATCTAGTAAAGCCCTTAACTGGCCAATTAGTGGCCACTTAAAGGCCTCATCCAACTTTTTTCCATTTAATGCATACAGTAATTCCTTCTTATTCTCCCAAAATCCATTGTCTTGCAAACAGCCAACTTAAATTGCATTTACTATTTGCTTGTCCATTCTGCTAACTCTCCAGGCCTTTCTAAAATTCTTTACGGACTCCCTCACTGTTTTTCAAACTCCAAACTTTCATCTTCAGGAAGGATTGAGAGAGGCTTTTAACTAGAAACTAAATAGTACCCATAAAGAGTACTAACTGTTGAATGCAAAATTGTAAACTCCTTCGGGTTCATATTTGGTGCTTAAAACTTAGTTTATAGCTTCCTTTAATGGCTGAACAGACACAGCCCAGGAACAGAACAGGGAAAGACCAGAGAAGCCCAGAAAGACTCCAGTGATGGACCCAAAACATCAATGAAGATTCATGCACTCAATCTCGTAAAGCCAACATTTTTAATCATTCTGCATTTTGAGTTGTAAAATGGTCTATATTTTTGACTAACATGATCGTATTTTAAGTGAAAGGTTTGGTTGAGATTTGCAAAAGCTATTGAATGTAAGCGGGTTAGAAGTTGAGGATTGATGGTTCAGATAAAAGCTAAGGGCTTTTGCTTTAGGCAGTTTCCAGGCTGTTTTCTTTTCTTACAGGTAGACAAGATCATTGGCCTGTGATGGAAAAAAACAATACTTTTCAGCTATAATATGTTTAACAAAAGGCCCAAGGGTTGTAAAATATTGTTAACATTTTGAAAATCCATCCTTTAGGGCAGTGTTTTCCTTTGATGCAAACTTAGAGCCTTTATTTTGTGGTAAGCCTGATGAGAAATAAAACTGATGAAGCCAAAATGACTGTCTGGGTGATTATAATACGGTACCACAGCAACGTAGCTAATTTAAGTGTTTTGAAAACTGCAAAAAAGTGGTACAAACTGTTGTTGATTGATGATGTTAGAGATTGTCTTCTTTAGAAATGCGAGAAACCAATTGCACAAGAGACTATTTTTATTAGGTACATCTTAAATTCAGTTAGCAATAATTTGTAAGAATTGAATAATTTGAGGGACTCAAATTGTTTAATTATCTTGGAAGCTGCTGTTACGTGTGCTAACAATGATCTAAAGACATCTTTAGCATCCAAAAGTGATGGAATTGCTGAAGGAAGTTTGAACCAAATAGATCAGACTCTAATATCATGGTGTTAGCAAAGGATTAGATGCCCCATTACACTCAGGTAGCTTAGAGTGGATTTTGATAGGACAGTATTAAGCTTTCAGTGAAACATCCTTTCCACCCTGGAAAGAGGGATCGAAATATTGGTATAAAGAATGACCCAGTGCAGTATCCAAGCAATTTGGCCAACTGCTGAAGAGTTTGTTTTGCAGCTCTTAAATGGATGTCGTGTCAACAAATATCTAGGCTAATGAACTCCTTCTTTTAGTCATGCCACATAAAGCAGTTGCCAGTGTAGACCAAATACTTTGCTATAGAATAAGGAGAAAACAGATGAGGTTCAATGGTTACTAATGTCTCTGAAGAAAGGCATTTTCTTGCCTTATTCTTCTGGTGAGCTAATAATGGAGAAGGAGCCCAGCTAAAACCCAATATGGTTAACATTGCACAGCAAGCAGGCTCAGAATGGGGAGAAGCAATAAGTTTGCCGAGCAATCTAGCTAAATGAATAAATGGCCCCTAGGCCACATTATAAACAATACAAACTATAACCTTTCACAATTACTGAGACCTAATTACATGGCCCATACTCATAGAAATGAAGGGCTGTCAGCTAAAGCAAATTTTGTTTTGTGCCTTCTAAATCCATTTGCTTTTGATGTGTGTCATTCAGGTAGAAACAGTAAAGGCTTAGTTTCAAGAATTATGCACATTCTTGGCTCACTTGTTAACGTCAACTTGTGTATGTATCTTTATCTCTGTAACCTTCTGCAGCTCGACAACCATCTGAGATCTCTGCAGTTGTCACCTTTTATGAATCCCCGATTTCTATTGTGCTCATGTTGATGACTGTTCCTGCAATTGTCCAGACCCTAGGTTCTGGAAATCCCTCACTAAATCTCTCCATCTCTCATTCCTCCTGTGTGATGCTCATTAAACCCTATCACTCAGATTACTTTTGGGGGGATTAAGTGTCCTAATATTTCTTTATGTGGTTGGTGTTAAATTCCGTTTGATGGGCCAGAGATTTCCCCCTCCCCCGACCCATTGGAGGTGGTGGGGGGGGGTGTTGTGAGGCGGTGGACGGGGGCAAGTGCGAACCCAATCAGCGCCCCCAATTGCATCCGCGCTGCCATTTTATGTGGGTGGGCCGATTAGGGCCTGCCCATCATGACACACGCCCAGAAGCGCTGAGCGCTCCCTGTGTATGTGTGTTGGGGGGGTGGTGGGGGCAGGGGGGGCAGTGGCGGGGGTGGGGTGGATGGAATTATCAGGCCTTTTAATTGTCAGCGGGTGCATTGCTGATTCCCATGCACCGCTCACCGACCGAAATATCGTACAACTGCATGTTGACATCAGGACTCTCGCCCGACATCAATGCGCGTCATTTTACGCTCGATCGGGTCCCCGCCTAGGTTAATATTTTGCCCCTGGAATAGTTTTGATCAACTAAGGGGATCGGATTGGAATTGTCAAGCTTTTCCCTCAAATTGAGCAAATATTATATCTGATTTCTTGGCCCTCACAGGAGATCAAATGGTTTTGGGTGATTTGAAGAGTTTTCTGATACAGAAGGCATCACAATTGTGTGGGAAAGATGAGCCAGATGGCTTTCTCATTTACATAATTGTTCATATGTTCTTATACATACTTAACCAACATAATATACCTGCTTCAAGCAGGGGAAGGCCATTCAACTCATCTGCCCAGAGCATTCGCTTGATACATTTCTAATGGCTCTGAATCCTATTTGTTGGGAAGAATCTACCTAGTTCATTTTTGAAGGCCATTAATAAGGTGGTTTGTTCTATAAACCTTGCTGTTGATGTATAAAATTTCTTGCTCTGATAGTTTGCATCAATCTATCCTCTGACAAATCTCATAATCTTTCTTTTCTCTGTACGAAACTAGTTCTTCCATTTGTCTGTCCACTAATCAAGCTTGTCAAGTTCCTTTTGTAATTTTGTGCATTGATATTCATTTTTTTCCACGGTCCCCAATTTGATATTGTGTAAATCTGGACACATTGGACATGCATACTTCCTCCAAATCATTTATAAAAGGTATGAATAACAGCAGCCTCAAACTGAACCTTGTGGCATTCCACTAGTAACAATTTGCCAACCAGGTACCTGCCCATGGGCAACTTCTCATTGTTACCTACCAATTAACCAACCATTTGCCAATACATTTTCATACATTCCCATCTTTCCCATGAGCTTGGGCTCTATGTATAGCAGCCTATTATGTGGGACAATGTCAAACACCTTCCTAAAATCCAGGTAAGTAACATCCATTGCCTCCCTTCTATCTACTAGATCTATCATCTCCTCACAACAATCTAACCAGTAAGTAAAACATTACTTCATACTGAAATATTACATTATACCTGGGTCTGTTGTAGGTTATTCGATAGGAATTGATTGCTCTGATTAGTCAACAACCCCAGTGTTGTTGTATCATGTTACTACCAAGATGGTAGAAGGTGAACTAGATAAAATCTGGTCCTTTTTTCTTTCTACAAATTCCGAAGTTCCTTTGGGACTGATTAGGTAGATTGCAGAGTCCTTTTGTGCCTACACTTTCCTATATCCTTGGTCACCCCAAGCTACAACATTATGGTTTCATTTATGGATAGAATTGATGTTAACATACAAGCCTTCTCCTGAAATACATCAAGGTCTGGAGCTTGATATATAAGGGAAGGTAAGTTTGCTTCTCTGTAGCGCCATAAAAGTATCTTGAAGTATTGTCGGCGAATGCCGTAGCTAGTATGTAGACAGTAAGATCCCATGATTAATAATGAGTGAATAACCCATTAATTTGTGTTCAGTGATAATGGCTGCGGCCCAAGAGCTGAACAGAACATCGGACGTGCCGAACATTAGCAATGGCGTGTGACTGTGTCTGTACCCATTTAAAGGCAGACCCATCCTGTCAGCCTGCAGTGTGTGTGGATCTGCCTCACACCATGACTGAGACAAACTCAGAAGAAATGTGGCCACATCGTTATGTAATACAAGAGATTTTAGATTTTCTGATTGCTAATCGGTTGTGGGGTGATAGCAAAGAACGCATTATCGTGTTTAGATGAAATTGCCTTGTCAGTGAAGGGCATCAGCCTGTTTGTTTTAAAAGTGTTAATGCTTCCCACTAAAAGCCAACAGAGGAACCTCATCAAAACACATTAATGTTCTCGTTTCTAATACTGCTCATGCTAACTTTAAGATATCTGTGCTTAATTATCACTGCATGTGTGCATTTTGCCACAAAATATCTCCTTTTGAACTTGTGGGAGGCTTCCAGTTACAAGTAATACATTTAACTGAGCATTACTTACAGAAAGAACATAAGTGTCTTGTTCTGTGCAAGTCTAGTTACAAATGACTTCTTAAGTCTGTCGCAGTCTGCTGCAGATAATAAGATTTCACTGTGTGCACTAGATTGCCTTAATGGCATTTTCACAGAAATGTACAAAGCTACTGAATCTCAAAGGTGCTCAGGCACCTTTATGGAACTGAGAGGCCCTTAGTTGCTCATATCATGTCTTAGCATATTCAAAATTAAGAGCAGCATTGATCTCATGAGCCTTAAGTATTGTTCTCAAGATGTCTTCTTCTCTTGAAGGGGGAGCTGTGCACATGGAAACAAAGTGCAAATCCTATGGGGAGTTAAGCTCCAGACATTTGTAGAGAGTAATTTAGTTTCAATATGATGAGGCATTAGATGGAAGTAAAAGAGAATGTAGTTTTATTTTTCTCTACCTCTGAGTGACTCTCTTATTCTTCACACATAAAGCTAAAAGGGTTAACTTATGAGGACAGGCTGCAGAGACAAGATTTGTATTCTCTTGAGACTAGAACTTGAAGGCATGATCTAATTGTGGATCTTAAGATTAAAGGAATTTAGAGGGTAGATGGAGAAAAAAAAATATTTCCTCTGGTGGAGGAGTCCAGGACAAGGAGCCATAGCTTTAAAATTAGAGCTAGATCATTCAGGGATGATGTCAGGAAGCATTTCTTCACACAAAGAGTTGTGCTATTCCCCAAAAGGCTCTTGAGGCTGAAGGTCAGTTGAAAAGATCAGAACTGAGATTGACAGATTTTTGTTAGTCAAGAGTATTAAGGGTTACGGAACCAAAGTGGGTAGGTGGAGTTAAGATACAAGTCAGCAATGAGCTATTTGAATAGTGGAATAAACCTGAGGTGGCTAACAATCCCAGGCCACGGCTGTCCCTTTGAATTTAATCGGTGGGGGTGTTGCAGAATGTGGGAGCCAGAGCGGGCACCCATAATTGCACCAGTATCACTCCTGGGCAATTTTTACCCACAGGTGTCAACTAAATGTCCTGACATTGAGTCACGCTTGAAGTGGGTGTGATGCAAATAAACACTGCAGAGGTGTAGCAGGTAGCACCCAGACACCACCTTAACAATCTGCTTGTCCTAGACAACCATAATTAAAATCAGGACTTTTTCTATTTCCTTTCCCCTCTTCTCGTTACCGTTATTCTTTCTGTCATTTTCTCTCACTTTCACTCAAGTCTCTTTCTTTCCCTCCCTCTTTTTTTCTTTTACCCTGGGGTACTGGACAGGGATAATGTAAGCTTTATGGTGTCCTGAAGATGAGGACAAGGCTTAGTGGTGGAGGCAAAATATATATTCACTCTCAAGGTAAGCTTAACCAGAACTCTGCTGCATGTATCCTAACTTGTGCTATGTCCCATTCACCCATCACCCCTGTGTTTGTTAACCTACTTTGGCATTCACTCCAACAATAGCTTGATTTTAAAATGCTAATCTTTATGTTCAGATCCCTCCTTGCCCTTTCTCCTTCTGTTCTTCATAACCTCCACCAGCTCTGCAACCCTCTGGGATCTCTATACTGCTCTATTTGGGATTTTTTTTTTGCACAACCCCAATTACTTCACCTCACAGTTAACAACGGTGACATTAGTTGTCTATGCCCTGAGTTCTTGAAATCTCTCCTTAAACATCTCCACCTGTCTCTCCTCCATTAGGTTGCTCCTTAAAACCCACTCCTTTGAGCAAGCTTTGGGTCACCTCTTCTCATGTCTCATTCGTTGACTGGGTGTCAACCTTTGTCTGGTTATACTACTGTGAAGCACCTTGGGCCATTTAGTTATGTTAAAGATACCATGTAAATGCAAGTTGTTGTTATAAATATTACTTCAGACAATGAAATATAGGAACCAACCAATAAAAGGCAAGTTTTGGACTCTTGCCAGGGGAAGAAAGATTACATAGGATACATAGACCTTCATAGCACAGAAACAGGTCTTCAACCCCAATGACCCCAATCACCTTAATTCATCCAACCCCTTCAATGTAACGCTCTTTTCTTTTATTCCTTATGTTATTATCTATCTTATCCTAAATATATCTATGCTGGTTGCCTCAAGTATTCCATGTGATGGTAAATTCCACATTTTCACCACTCTGGGTAAAGAGGTTTCTCCTGAATTCTATATTGGGCTTATGAGTGAATATCCTATGTTCATAGCCCCCAGTTTTGTTCTCCTTCCAAGTGGAAACATTGTTACATCTAAATTATTGATCTCCTTCATAATTTTAAAGACTTCTATCAAGCCATTGAGGTGGTTACCATAGACCAGAGACTTAATCAGACTGGCCATATAAATATTGTGGCTACAAGGGGGTCAAAGGCTGGGAATTCTGCAGTGAATAACTTCCTGACTCCTCAAAACCTGTCCACTATTTACAAGTCAGGAAAATATTCTCCATTCTCCTGGATAAATGCAGCTCCAACAACACTCAAGAAACTCAACACTATCCACGAAAATGCAGTCTGCTTGATTGGCGCCCCATCCACTACCTTAAACATTAATTCCCTCCATCACTAGCGCACAGTGGCACCGGTGTGTACCATATATAAGATGCACTGCAGCAACTCATCAAGATTCCTTCGACAACACCTTCCAATCCTGTGACCCCTACCACCTAGATAGACAAGGGCATCAGATGGCAACACCAGCACTTGCAAGTTCCCCTCCAAGGCACACATCATCCTGATTTTGAGCAATATCGCTACTCCTTCACTGTGACTGGGTTAAAATCCTTGAACTCTCTTCATAACAGCACTATGGGTGTAGCTATACTAGATGGACTGCAGCCGTTCAAGCAGGCAGTTCATCACCACAATTCTCAAGGGCAATTAGAGATAGGCAACAAATGCTGAGAGTAAGAAAAACATTCCACTTTCTGGAGAAAAGAGCCCTAGCCTGTACAATCTTTCCTGATTGTCAAGATCTCTTAGTTCTGAAATCATCCTTATAAATCTTACCGGCAACTTCTTCAGTGCTTCTCTAACCTTCTTATAATATTGAGACTCTGACTATGCACAGTACTCTAAGTCTGTTCTAACTAAAATTCTTTCAAACTAGCACATTTTTTCTACTTTTAAATTCTAGTCTTCTAGGAATGAGCTTCAGTGCTATATTTGCACCTTTTAATGCTGTGTTAACCTGTACTGGCAACATTAAATGATGAGTGAACCTGTGCCTCTAGATTGTTTGCCTCGACCCCATTTATATTGACCGATCGAACAACAATTCCCATCTATCCCATGAGCTTGCTTTGGGCTTCACTGGAAAATAGCAGCAGGCCAAGGACAGAAATGTGGGCATGAGAGCAAGATGCTGAATTGAAATGACAAGCAAACAGGAAGTCAGACCCATGCTTGTGAAGTGTGCGAAAGCAAGGTCCCACAAAGAACTATCTGTGTTAATGATCAGATAATCGGTTTTTGTGATCTTGATTGATTAATGGATAGATTTGGCCAGGGCACATCTCTCCTGCTCTTTTCAAAATGGTGCCATGGGACCTTTTACAGCCACCTCAAAGGGCGGAAAGGGCCTTGGTTTATCATCTCACCCAAAAGGACAGGACCTCAGTACTGAATCTGAGTGTCAGCATAGATTTTTTTTTTGTTCAAGTCTCTGGTTTGGTGCTTGGGGCAAGAGTGCTACTCACAAAGCCAAAATCAACACAATACTGAAGTATAGATTTGTTGCAAGATAAAGTTCTTGGTGCTTTTTTTTTCTTAATTAGAAAAGCATTACTTAGTCTGGTAGATGCATCAATTTTATTTCACACACCAGCTATCCTTTTGGGATCTTTGACTTAGGCTCTAGTCTAATCCCAGTTAATGCAGATTCAGTGGATAGATTTAGCTCCAGCCTCATACTCACCAGGAAACGAGTTCAGAGTGGCATCAAACCCATTTCCCTTTGGACTGCTGTCAGAGAGAGAGAGAGAGAGAAAATCTTTCATCCCAATGGTTGCAACTAGGTTTAAATTCAGCTTCCAGAGATGAAAGGACATCTCTAACAAATCTAGTCTCATGCCAAGTGAGTTTTAAAAGAATTTTGCAAGACTGGAGGATGTTGATGCATGCTTAACATGGCTTATCCAAGTCAAGAGCAGGAAAAATATGGCAACCTTTTCATTCAAAGAGCTGTGCTGCTTTTCAACAGTAACTATTATTGCTGTTGCTCCTGGCGACTGCATGTACCCTCAGTGCCAATTCAGAACTGTTTTATACACATATGTATCAGAAAATATTCGAAACAAACAAAGGTTTCCCTCATCTCAAACTTCATTGCAATGAGCCCTTATTACATTGTCAATTATTGTTTTGCACAGAACTGCTGTCTGCATAAATATAACCATTCATTGAAATCAGCAACCTGAGTTGGTCGGAGGGTCAATAAACCCTACCTTTAGATTAGGTTTCATGTTGGTACAAGTGTTTCTGTAATTTAAATTCAAATGTAGATTTAAAGTCTGTGTAAAAGAGTCATTTTATTGATTTGATTTAGATGGCTCTAATATTTTTCATTTTCTGACTTGAATTTTATACAATTTTATTTAACAGTTAAATACACAAGATGATTAGTATTTGTTGTTAGTAGCCCATTATGCGCAAGACCCACTCAAAACATAATGACCTGGATTTTTCAGTCAGCGGCAACAGATCAGGTCTTACCATTTGTTGTGCTTACAGCTGCCCAGACCTATAGTCAGCTTTTGTGTGCCAATTTACAATAATTAGAGAACCATTTCAACATAGCACCTTGTACAGGAGATCAGAGGCCTGTATAAGCAGGGCAAGCAACAGTGTGGCTCTTTAACCAATCAGACTACAGATTCCTTACCAAACCATGCACAGTCTAAACCAGAAGTGTAAGTTGGAATATTTAATTCAATACAAAATCAGGTACTGAAAGTAAAACATAGAGAGTGAAAAAATTGAATTAACAGATAGAAATAAATACATCTCCAATATCACCTCCTTCATGATAAACATGACATCTCCTGATCTCAGATCCTTTTTTTTCCACTATCAATATAGCCTTTCGCTCAAATTTTGCCTACTCCACTGCAAACTTCCAAAGTATTAACCGTTACATCATATGAGTGACTTTATTTTTCTTTGTGCTAACTGCCTTTCTTGTTGGCTTTGTTACCTTAGGCAACTTATGCACTTAATGTCTGATTAAACATAAAGACTACCCAATTTACAACTTGTGCGGCTGCTGATACAACATAGCAACAACAACAACACTAGGTGCAGCATTTTCCGGAAGGTGTGTTTCCCGTGCCACCACCAGAAGAATCGGTGAGGAATGCATCACAGCCATTGATTGGCTAAGGGCAAGACTTCCACTCCCATCTGGGGAGGGAGGCCTGGATTGGGGAGCTGCCAGACAATCAGATAGCTTGCCAGTAGCGCCGGCTTTGTGCGGTGGCCACTGCTGGGACTACAACCGGTTCTTGAGGAAGAAGAACTATTGGTGAAGACAGGGCCGAAGGAAAGTCCTGGGTATTGGTGGAGCCTGTCTGACAGGCCCCCATGAGAGGACTGAGCAGTTTGGCATGCTGGGTTTGAGAAGTGGTGGCGGAGGGTTAAAGGGGGCTTATGTCCAGGGGGGTGGGGTGGTGCCTCTGATAAGGCACAGTGGATCCACAAAGGAGGTATCCCCGTACCTGACATCAGGCCACACAGCTATTGGGGTAAAAGCTTGGTGTGGGCCCACCACTGCCGTGGGAAAATAGCGGTGGGGGAGGGATGAAGCCTTTAAGTGGCCACTAATTGGCCACTTAAGGGCTTTACTAGATCCAAAGGTGGGTGGCTGGGATGCCCATCACCTCCACCGCTCTCCCTTAAAGGGGGAGACAGGTTGGGGGTGCGCAGCTAAGGAGTGGGCCGGTTGTACGCTACATTTTACAAGCTACCCACCTTCAAACCCAATCGAAGATGATATAAAGTTCTGTCCCATATGTTTATATAGTGGCTCTAACATAGTAAAACATCTTAAGGCGCTTCACAGGAAGATTATGGGCAGCATTTTCCCGTTGGCAAGCAGGGGGCAGGGCCCGCTCGCCAACACGTAAAATGACGCACGGTGACATTGGGCGGGCCTCCTGACATCACCGCGCGTCATTTAGATTTTCAGTTCGGCGGACGCACAGCATGCCCGCAAAACTATCAAAGGCCTATTAAGTGAGCTGCCTGTCCAGCCTTAAGGTTGGTGGGCGGGGGTAGGGCAGGTGAAGAGCCCAGGCGGCCTTCGCATTTTTCATGGAACCTCATCCACGGACGGGATGAGATTTCACGAAGTGTTTAAAAAACCAGTAACATTTTTTCCAAAATTTCATTAACATGCCGCAGCTCACGTGACAACCGTCACATGAGGGGACATGTTTCAAAAGTTTAAAAGTCCTTTAGTTAAAAGTTTAACACTGAAACAAATCTCCCTGAGTCACCTCCGTACCCCAGGGAGATCTCTGCGCTTTTTCGCGAGCACGCACAAACGACAGCAGGGACCATCCCCCCACAGTATTTCCCACCACACCCCAGCCCCCATAGGATTCCCCCCACCGGCACGGGACTTCCCCAACACCTCCCTGGCCCGACCTGACCTCGACCGCCAACGCCCCCCCCGCAGTCCTGCAGGCCCGACACCCCTCTGAACCGACCCAACCTGACCCCAATGGCCTCTGAACTGACCCCAGCCAAGATCCAACCCCACTACTGAGGCCCCTCCCCCGAATTCTGACCTCCAACCTCCCACCCCACAGAGCCCTGACACCCCTTCCCCCCACCGTACCAAGGTTCGACCCTCTCCCACCCAACATCTGCACCCCAACCCCCCCCTGCCCCCCAAACCCAGCCCCCCAAGGTCTGACGCACCCTGAAGTCTGACGCCACAACCCCACCCCACGAATTGCGACACCCCCAACCCCCAAATTCCCACGATGTCCGACACACCCCATCCCCTACGTCCTCTTCCTCCGATTCCCCCCCATCCCACCTCCGGCCCTCCAATCCTATCCCCTTACCTTAGACACTTACCTTCTCCCAGGCCTGTCAATTTCAATGGGACCTTCAACTTAACAGGTTTACAGCAGCTAGTGCCGTAAAAAAGGGGGCTTGCCCCTCTTCAATCAGACTCTTGGCTTAGAGGGCAGCTGCTCTGCCTGGATCTTGCCCAGCCTGAGTCGGGCGAGACAGGCATGGAAGAAATTTAGTGTAAGTAATTGGGCATGATGTGGCAATGCGATGCTGATTACCCACTCCGAGGAAGTTACGGTCCTATATAATGCATCATTTCATCTGAATTCTCAAGCATAAGACTCTCTGGCATGATTTTGAAGAGCGAGTGAGTGGTCAATACTTATCCCTCAAATAATATCTTTTTTTTTCATTCCATCACATTGCAGCCTGTGCATGAATTAGCTGCAGACTTCCTTACAATGCAACAGGGACTAATCTTCAAGAAGTATTTCATTGGCTATAAAGCACTTCGGGACATCCTAAGGCTGTGAAGGTGCCATATAAATGCAAGTCTGTCTGTCTATTGAGGTGGCAGTGCAAAAAGGGGTTTTAGTGAATTCTTCTTAAAACAGCTTCACAGTGGCACAATGGTTTTTGTTGTTAAGCCTTTAGGTTTGATCCCTAATCTGTGCAGGGAGAACTGTATTCAGCTGAGTTGTCATTATGGCCTTAGTGTCTCAGGTCAGGAATGAGAAACATCAGCTCCCTCATAAAGAGTGGCTACAGATCCATTCACTCGTTGTTGGCCAATAATAAGGAGTATAATTTTCAGAGGGCCCACAACGGAAATGTCATCCAACTGGAGTTGGCACTAACATGATTGGCAAGAACTGTTTTACTTTTGGAATGCACACAGCAGGAAATGTGAAATGATTTAATAGGGGAGACATGGAGAAGAATTTTCTGCTTATAGGTGTGATCAGAACTACAGAATCATAGAATAGTGCCAGCATAGAAGGAGACCATTTGGCCCATTGAACTGGCTCTTTTGAAGAGCAACCCAGTTACAGCTGAGGAGGGAGGCTTTCTCTGAAACCCTGATATATTTTCCTCCTTCAAATACTTATCCACTTTCCCAAGTCTTCATTTTTTTTATCACTCAGTAGAACGTGATGTTAAATAATGTGAAGGACCACCCACCATCACCTTTAAAGGGATTAAATAGTACTTGTAAGTTAATTGCTGCATTGTTTGTTCTGTCTGCTGGTCGACTTGTACATACTTTGTTTCGAGAGTTGTTCAAACTTTCAGTTATATAAGAGAGTGGGATGGCTGGGCTTCCGTCCTCTTTATGGCTCTTGAAATATACTGCACCAGGAAGTTGCCTCCACACATGATTGGACTGGCGCGAACATGACTACAAGAATGAAGCAGGATCATGCAAGCTGCTAGAAGAAGGAGGAGGAGGAGAGAGAGCAAGGTATTCAGCAGGAGGTTATATTCACAGAGGCTCTTCAGGGAGGAATCTCCTTATCTCAACTTCAGTGAGGGGCTGTGCATAAGGTACCCTTGCATCATTAAGGATATAGACATTGAAATGTGTCAGTTGTTGCAAACACAAGGTGAGGCAAAGACATCACTGCCTGTGGCTGCTTAGGTCACTTCTGCTCTAAATGTTTATGCTGCTGCCTCATTATAGACTACAACTGGCAATATAAGTACATCTTACAGCTTGCATTGGTGCAAATGGAAAATCACTGAGCCTCTCAATGCCAGGAGGAACACTTACAATTCATTCTCACTTGCTAAGCATGAGCTGCAGGCGAAAACATAAGAGTTTGCAAGCCTTGCAGGTTTTCTAATGTTGCGGGGTGGCATTGACTTCAATGCACATTGCCTCACAGTCTCCTCATGTCAACTGTGCAATCTTCATCAACACGGAGCCATGTAAGATAGAAACTAATAAAACCAATAAGGAATTCTGGAGAAACTTCTGGAGCAACTTCTTCACGCAAGCAGTGTGAGAATCTGGAACTAATTACCACGAGGATAGATGAGGAGGATAGCACACACACACATTTAAAAGGACGTTAGGTAGACAAAAAAAAGGAGAAAGGAGAGGAAGAATATACTTCTCGGGTTAAATGAAGCAGGGATGGGAGGAGACTCGTGTGGAGTATAAATGCCAGCATGGACCAGTTGGGCAAATTGACCTGTAACAGGGCTGTAAAACCTGTGCTGTCTGTAACTCTTTCGAGTACAAACCTGTTTCCATCTGTTTCAGATGAAGTTACATTGTTTCATAGTTTGCTATTGTGAGATTTGAACTCTTGATCTTGGGGTTACAAACCCAGTACCATAACCACTTGGCTATTTAGGCCAAGCTACTTTGCTGTTGTACCCAGAGCTTCCTGATGAAATGGCTGATTGGCAGCTTGATGAAAGAGAAAGGAAGTGAGTTGAAGTCCACTTGCAGTAAGCAGTCAGCTCAGTGTGAAATTGCTGCCTCTCCCCACTTTGACTCAAAGGCTTCAGTGATCTGCCGAAGGTTCTGCGCTCTTTGGATCATCCGTTTGACCTGAGAGTGGCTGCATTCCTGCCAAAAACACCGTTGTGATCCTCAGACTGATTGCTCCACCAATTGACTTGACAGCGGTGATGGAAGGAATGCTTGAGAAAGCAGAACTCAGACCAGGTGCATCACAGCTGAAGGCAATACATCTACATTAACCCTTCAAATACTGAAGAATAGTCTCAGTAATGGTTGCCTTTGCAGGATGCTGAGAAGTAATACTTGTTGACAATAGATATCTATTGTTTTAATAGTAAAATCAATTCAAAGAAATAAAGATTTGCATTTATATAGTGCCTTTCACAACCTAAGAACATGAAGTATTTTTGAAGTGCCATCGTTATTTTACTTAGGAAATGTGTAAATTTGCACACAGCAGTTTCCCTCAAACGGCAATGAATAAAGACCAAATAATCTGTTCCAGTGACCTTGATTAAGGAATAACTATTGGCTACAACACTAGAGATATCTTCACTGTTCTTCTTCAGAATATTACTGTGGAGTCTTATGCATCCACCTAAGAGGGCAGATTGGGCCTCTCTTTAACGTCTTATCTAAAAGATGTTAATATGATCCAAGCTGGTTGGTGAAGTCAATACCAAGACACAGAGTTTTTCTTTATTGAGAGAGTTTATTGACTTGTTCAGTCTCAGAGTTCTCCTCCCATGCAACCCAGTGTCCCACCTATCCCCTATTTATATATGTTCAAAGGCAATTATTATACATCACCGATTTCTCTGAACCTTAACAATGTAATTGACATGACATTAGCAAACCTTAACAACGTAATTGATAAGACATCAACAAAATATACAACCTCCACCAGTACAACACTACTTTAATACTCACATAATGTCAGTAAAGATTTTGTGCTCGAGTCTCTGGAGCATGGTTTGAACCCATGACCCTTGACTCATTGACAAGGTTGTTACCATTTGAACCATAACTGATATATTAACGATTATTTGATTGGCTGGAAAAAAGTCCCATTTCAACCAATGGAAACAGAAAACGCTGGAAAACCTCAGCAGTCCTAGCAGTATCTGTGGAGAAAGAAATAGAGTTAACGTTTCAAGTCCGTATAACCCTTCTTCAGAGACCTTTCTTATGGCATAAGCCCTGCTTTTGGGTTCTGAATCACTTAAAGATAAAAATACAGAAACCAAGACACAAGAGATCAGTCAGGCTTTTCAAAAGAAAATCGTGAGCCTTTTGACCAACCTTGGATGTTTGGCATGCAGTAAATATATTTTGTTGAAAAGTAATATGATGAACTATGATATAGAAAAGAATAGCATCGTCATTATTTTTTCATTATTACGTGACTAAACTGAGTCCAACCATAACTGTTGTGCTTCAGAAAAGATTGGTGAGGCACGAGACACAAATATCTGGTTCTGATCATCGGGAAATCCTATTGTTGCTCTGCCCGTTTGCACTGTTGTTGAAGTAGATAATAGGCAGTGCCAGTCTACTCATGCAATGTAGCAGGGAAAGAACTGCAGGTAAACTCAATAAAGATTTGTGTCCTAATATTGCACAATGCAAACTGATCTCTGAAGTTTATTTCAAAATGGTCACTGGGGAATAAGAATTAATTTTCCATGAAAGCCAGGGCATTAGGTGTTGATGAGGTTATTGGCAGGTAGAGTGTATTCCTGAAGTGCAACATGGTTAATGTACAAAATGGGGAAAAAAAAGTTTGAAACACAGACTGATACCTGGGCTAAAAGGGTTAAATTATGGGGACAGTTTGCATTAACTAGGTTCATATTTCCATAAGCACGGAATATTAAGGGACAGTTTAATTGAGCTGCTTAAGATGATTAAATGAGTTAAATAGAGAGAGAAAAACTATTTCCTTTGATGGGGGAGACCAGAACAAAGAGGGCCTTAAAATTACCTTAAAAGTAGAGCTCGGCTGTTCAGGGCTGATGTCAGGAAGCACTTTTTTACATTAAAGTTCGTGGAAATCTGGAACTTCTCCCACAAGAAGTCATTGAGGCTGGAGATCTATTAAACATTTCAAAACTAAGGTTAATAGATTTTTACTAGGCAAGGATATTATGAGTTACTAAACCAAGACACGTACGTGGAGTTAAAAGTTTGATCAACCATGACCTAATTAAATGCTGTGATAGTTTCAAGGGGCTGAATGGCCTATTCCTGTTCCTTTGTTCCAGTTTTATTCTTCTGATCGTGTTAGAAATTAAGCTACATTGACAGGATAGGCAGAGTTTCTGTATATATCCAGTGCTGCACTTGATGCTAGGTATCAAAAATTGAAAAGATTGCCAGTACTAACACTTATATACTTTACCTTGAATTGTGAATTTCACTGAATATATATGAATAAAATATTCCATCAGCTACAGCCTGGTCCCTCTGAAGCTTGGGAGAGAAAACTCTGGAGAACTCACGGGTAGGCTGATAAATTGGAAGGAGATGGATCCAGTTATTGCCTTCCATTGCTGCAATTGGCATTCTGCAAACCTTTATCTGTAGTAAACAAGATTACATATCCCATGTGGTTTCTGACCTTTTGTCCTAGGGAACCACGTTCTCTGTATCCCTCATAGTTTATTGATTAGCAAGGAGGAAGGTCCTGTGTATTAGATTGAGCGTAGCATTGTTGAGATCATAGTTTCCCATTTCTTGACTGAGATGATCAAACCACAAAGCAGATTGACTGATGTAATCTCTTTGGCTGCTTCTTCTCTCCTCAGAAATGCTCTGCTACTTGTTTTGTCGTGATATGCGCTTCAAGCTTCATCTACCAGTTGATTCCTCTGAACTAAACAGTCCCCCTACAGTTCACATCATGCTCTACCTGAGGGAATTTGAATAGAAAACTCATGTTTCTTCTAAGGGGTTTGGGGTGGGGTGGAGGTGGGGGTGGGGGTTGGTGGTGGGTGTGAAGAATTGGGGGCAATTTATATTCTTTAAAGTAAGGGAATGCCATTGCTGCTGAACTAAATCTATTTTATAAGTTCTTTTTTCCATATAGTATAACAGATGGCTGCCCTTGATGCGTCACTAGTAGCACAGGTGCCACTGTTGTCCATTGTCAGCAATGGCTCAGTGGGTAACATTCTCACCTCTGAGTCAGAAGGCTGTGAGTTTAAGTCCAACTGCAGGGGTAATAGTAGCAAAATCTAGTCTGACACAACAATGTAATAGTGAGGGTGTGCAGTGCACCCTCAAAAGTGCATTTAAACCAAGGCCTTGCCTGCTCTCTTGAATGGATGTAAAAGATCCCATGGTGCTATCTTAAGGGAAAGCTTAACCCTGGTGTCCTGGCTGATACTTATCCCTCAGCCAACATCACTAAAGAATCAAATTATCTGCTCCATTATAGCATCTGTCCCATGCTATTTGTGGGACTGTGCTATACACAAATTGGCTGCCATATCCCTACATTAAGAAGTGAGTATTATTCAAAAGCATTCGAATGGCTGTTAAACATTTCAGAAGATCAGAAATTGTGAAACCTGCTGTGAAATATGCAATTCTTTCTGCTTTTACGATATGCTGTATCAAAACCCCTCACTTTTTGATTTACTCTCTCACTATAGACTTCAAATCGGTCTCTCAATTGAAAAGAAGTCTTTGCTTCCAAGTAGGGTTATAGGAACATAGGGCTTAAGAGCAGGAGGAGGCTATTCAGTCCTTCGAGCCTGCTCCGCCATTCAATTTGATTATGGCTGATCTGGTTGTGGTCTCAACTCCACTTTCCTGTCAGCCCCCCATAACCCTTGACTCCCTGTCATCTGTGCCCCTGTTGGAATTACTATCTTCACATCTCTCAGCAGCCTCTATATACTCTTTAGTGATAATATCAGTGTGTGTTCTGTCCGCTCTTCATTCGGAAGGTCGAAAACTCAACGTTAAAGATAGCGAATTAAATCCTATGCCTTTAATCTGATCCTCGCCACTTGAAATAAGTTATTATGTTGAGAACAATGGACACCTGGGATTCATTAGACTGAACACATAATTAAAAAGAAGCAAAGAAAAACTTGGTTTCATCTATTGCCTGAACTCATAGAATTGATTATTGTTATAATCACTCTAAACTATAATTCATATAGTATTCCTTGATCTGTAGCCCTACCATCCATTTGCTCCTGCCTGGTATTAGCAAAAGCCCACCTCCTTACGAGTTGATCACATAAGGTTACAAAGAAGTTACAATCTAGCATTGGGCATTTGGCCCTAACAGGCTGCATTGATGTCTATCTTCAAGATCAGCAGTAGTCCTAATCTTTCAAGACTTCTCAATTCCCACATTCCTTTATAGTCATTTCATCACTTGTTAGAAATGATTATTTTTGAGGGTTCAGAAGATATTGATAAACTACTTAAACTTCTGCTTGTAAATTAAGATATTCTTTAGGCCCTGGACGTCTTATTTCCTTCATTCCAGTGGCAGCTTAGTTCAGTCGGGAATACTTCCAGCTCTGAGCCAGAACATCGTGGGTTCAAGACCCACTCCAGGATCTGAGTATCTCTTCGAGGCCAGTGGTTCTCCAGCTTGGCTCTGTGGATCTCTGGGAGTCCGCAGAGACTTTTCAGGAGGCCTATGAGATGGAAGAGTGTGGAGCTATCACACGTATGTGCAGAATGGGCTGGCGAAACACCTAAAGTTGGACAGAGTGCAAGGAGTGCAAAGCAAGCATACCTATTTCAATATTTTTAAGCAAATATCTGCTTTCATAAAAATAATTATTAAAATACTCTTTGTATGCAGCTTTTTGAATGATGTCTCTGTTCTGTGGTATTGTAATTTAGTTGGCAGGGAGAGTGGGTGGTTTATGTGATTTCTAATCCATTTGAAAAGGAGCCCTTCAAGCAGAAATGTTTGAGAACCACTATTCTAGGCAGTGTAGTACTGAGAGAGTGCTACATTGCTGGAGTTGCTATTGTTTGGATGAGACCAAGATCCCATTTGTCTGTTCAATTATATGTTAAAAGAACTCGTGATATCTATCAAAGCAGAGCAGGGTTGAATTCATGGTGTCCTGAACAATAGTTCCCCTTCTGAGGGAACCCTCAGAATTCAATATGAATGCCTGGAGTCTTAGAAATAAGATTGGGATTCTCAAATTATGTATTAATAAAATAACTCATGACATTATTGGGTGTCAAACAGACACAGGTAGATAATGATACAGAGTGAAGGATAAACTTACCACACTTTAGGTTATCAGGATTAAAAGGATAAACTGATGGGGGAGGGTAGACATCTGGAAAAAAAGAGTTAGATAATTTGGAAGAAGGTATTGGTGAGGCAGACATGATCTGAAGGGGTTCAATGATATTAAAGAGAAGAAACTAATGATTAGAATTTGTTACAGGGCAGCAGCTCAAGAGGAAACATTGGACCTGCTATTCAAACAAGGGGGAATCGAATTCAATTATGATGAGGGACTTTAGCTTAACAGGGATAAATTGAGAGGATTATAATGGGAGCAACAAGAGAGAAAGCACACCTCTGATAATGATAAGGAGCTGCTACGTCACCCAAATGATTAAGGAATCCACAAAAGCGACATTAGTCTCAATTTTGCGTAATAAGTAAATGATGCTGGAACAGTTGAGAGAGTGTGGTGAAGCTTAAGGGAAGACTTGCACTGGAGTAAGACAGGAGAAATACAGAAACACTCAATTTTCCAAAAGTGAGGGCGAGTGGAGAAGTGCTATTGGATTAGGTTTTTTAGGAGGGAGGGGCATGAAGGAAAATTGAAACATTTTCAAAAATGCACTCTTGCTTATATACAAAGAGGGAAAAGATCAGATAACCTTTTTTCTGGGTGTTGGTTGAGGGATAAAAATTGGGGAGAACTTCTTACCTTTCTTCAGAATTGTGCCACAGGATGGGATCATAGTGGAGGATTTTTAGGTTGGCGTGTGGGCATGGGACAGACCACTGACCACAATCGGCCCCTGACCACAAATTTCACCACTGGCTGGCTGGCCAATTACCAACGTGAAATACGCACTGAAATGCTCAGCGCTGTTGGGGTGGGGGCGTGTAAGGGAGGGCGCGGGCGAGCACTGAATGAAAGCTCCCTGAAGGCAGAGAGCTGTCTCAGGGAGTTGAAGGCTTGAAAACAGTTAAATAAAGTTCGTACAATAAGGAAACAAAAAAAATGTCCAAGCATCACAAACAATTACCTGATCATTTTGCGTGATAAAAATCCATAGATTTTTTTACAAATTTCGTTAGGGAAACTTCATCCCGCCCTTGGATGAGGTTCAGGGAAAAATGTAGAGTCCGCCTGCTCCATTCGCCCATCCGCCAACCCTATAGTTGGACAGATCACGAGAAATTGGAGACAATTCTAACCTTAATGACCATAATAGGCCTCTTAATTGTCGGCAGGTGCGCTCCTGGCTCACGCGTGCGCCTGCCGACCGAAATGTCACGCGAGCAAGGGATGATGTCTGGGAAGCTCACCCGACGTCATCACGTGCGATTTCGCGTCTGAAGGGGTCGGCCGCGGGCCCACAGGCTGACCCAAAAATTCTGCCCATAGCAACAGAGGAGCCGGAGTCGGCCATTCAGCTCCACCATTCAACATGACAGTGGCTGATCATCCACCTCAATGCCTTTTTCCCCACACTACCCCCATCTCCCTTTGTGTCATCGGTATTTAGAAATCTGTCAGTCTCTGCTTTAAACGTACTCAATGGCTGAGTTCTCTCAGCCCGCTATGGTACAGAATTCCAAAGATTCATAATTGCCTGAGTGAAAAAATTCTCCCCATCTCAGTCCTAAGTGGCTCCCCCCTTATTTTGAAATTGTGTTCCTTGGTTCTAGACTCTCCAACCAGGGGAAACATTTTACCTTCCCTTACATTTCACTCTGTCTATCCATAGAACCATAGAAAAGTTACAGCACAGAAAGAGGCCATTCAGCCCATCATGTCCATGTTGGCTGATTAAAAAAAAACTAGTTGCCCATTCTAATTCCATCTTCCAGCACCTGGTCCATAGCCTTGCAGGTTATAGCACTTTAGGTGCTGATCCAGGCGCCTTTTAAATGAGTTGAGGGTTTCTGCCTCCACCACCAAACCAGGCAATGAATTCCAGACACTCACCACCCTCTGGGCGAAGAGGTTTTTCTCTAATTCTTCTACCAATCACCTTAAATCTATGATTGACATCTCCACTAGGGCCCTCATAATCTTGGACACCTCATTCAGCTCATCCCTCCAGCCTCCTCAGTTCCAAGAGAAACAAGCACGGCCTTTTCAATCTTTCTTCATAGCTGCAGTTTTCAAACCCTGCCAACATCCTTCTAAATCTCCCCTGCACTCTTTTCAGAGCAAATGTGTCCTTCCTGTAATATGGTGACCAGAAATGTGCACAAAATTCCAGCTGTGGCCTCACCAGCATTTTACACAGTTCCATCATTAATCCCGGCTCTTGTATTCCATACCGTGTCCAATAAAGGAAAACATTCCCTATGCTTCCTTTACCAACTTACCCACCTGTCTGGCCACCTTCGGGGACCTCTGGGGACACACACCAAGGTTTCTCATTTCTTCTACCCCTCCCAATATCCTCCCATTTATTTTGTATTCCCTAAACTCGTTTGTCCTCCCCAAATGTATTACCTCACACTTCTCCGGATTGAATTCCATCTGCCACTTTTCCACCCACTCAACCAAACCGCTGATATTCTGGAGACAACAGCTATCCTTTTCGCTATCAATTACATGGCCAATTTTTGTGTCATCCGCAAATTTCCCAATCGTGCCACCATCTTTAAGTCCAAATCATTAATAGCAAGGGGCCCAATACTGAGCCCTGTGGAACACCACTGGAAACCGCTTTCCATTCACATGTTGCCGGAGGTCACCGGTAACAGTTATTGGCTTAGTACAAAGAGGAAAAGAGTCAATTCTCTCTTAACTCTAAATTCGCTTTATTCATGTTGTTAGATCATATACATATAGCTTATATGTCTGGTTAGATATAGACATGCAGTTTGCACCAGGTTATACAGTCTTATACCCAAACTAGGATCTAAACGCACACCCACTAGGTTTCTCTGACATTCCCTGAGTGGTCACAGAATATAAAAGCTAATACCCGAAAAGGAGAGCTGGCGCTGGCCAGACGTTCTGTTCTCTCTCTCCTGCATCTCTAAGTTGCTGACGTAGGTTCTTCAATTTCCGTGATGGCTGTTCTCTGGAGTTTCGCTGCCTCTATGCCCGAAACTCTCCATTTTTCTACTGAATCTTATCTCTTCAAGCTGTGCCGTCTCTCTCTGCCATTGGTTTAGGCTTGCTTGCCTCACCTGTGGCATCTTCTCATTGGCTCTATCCCAAGAACTTAGGTAGCATTACCTCATTGCTCCTTTCCTAAATAAGGACTTGTGTCTTATCACATTCCCTTTGTTTTCCAAGAAACTCAACTACTACAAACCGGTTCCAGCCAGCTCAGGCCAGTGACTGGACTCAGGTTACTTCAGGTCAAAAGTTGCTTTTACCTGTGTCAGCAGTTTGGCTGCAGCCCCTGGCCAACACCCAAAAAGATCCATCAACCATTACCCTTTTTTTCCTGTCGCTGAGCCAATTTTGGATCCAAGTCATCACATTCTCCAGAATCCCATGGGCTTTTACTTTTCTGACCAGCCTGCCATGTGGGATCTTGTCAAATGCCTTACTAAAATCCATGTAGACAACATCCACTACATTACCCTTATCAACCCTCCTTGTTACTTCCTCAAGAAATTTGATTAAATTAGTGAGACACGGCCTGGCCCTAACAAAACTGTGCTGGCTACCTATGATTAATCTGTTCCTTTCTAAGTGACAATTGATCCCGTCACTCAGAATTGATTCTAATAATTTGCTCACCACCGAAGTCAGACTGACTGGCTAATAGCTATTTGACCCCTTTAAATATTTTGTAGCTTTCAATGAGATCACCTCTCGTTCTTCGAAACTCTAGAGAATACAGGCCCAGTTTCCAAAATCTCTCTTCAAAGGACAGTCCTGCCATCCTGCGAACAAGCCTGATGAATGTTGTTGCACTTCCTCTAATGGCAATAATATCCTCCTGTGGTAATCTGATGTGTAATATAACTTTAAGAGGAATATTATAATGGAAGATCACATGATCTTAGTATCAATAGCAGAGCAGTGCGGGCTGCCCCAGTGGTGAGTAGGCTATAGTTAGAGCCTGTAGTGTAGAGACAGGGTTTGAGTTGAAGGAGTAACATGCACAGTGGGTGAAGGGGAGCCTGTAGACATACTGGTACTTGGATTTCCAGATGGCATTTGATAAGGTGCCACATCAAAGATTATTACAAAAATAAAAGTGCATGGTGTAGTGGGTAACTTGTTAGCATGGATAGAAGATTGGCTTGTTGACAGAAAGCAGAGAGTATGCATAAATGGGTCTTTATCTGATTGTCAGGATGTGACAAGTGGATCCCACATGGGTCTGTACTGGGACCTCAACTTTTTGTGATTAAGATCAATGACTTAGATGAGGGGAGCAAAGACATGGTAGCTAAATTTGCAGATGACACAAAAATAGGTCGGAAAGTATGTTGTGAAGAGAATATGAGGAGGTTGCAGCTGGAAAGAAGTAGGTTGAGTGAGTTGGCAAAGATCTGGCAAATGGAGTTTAATGTGGGAAAATGTGAAGCTGTTCACTTTGGCAGGAAGAACAAAACAGCAGAGTATTACTTAAATGGAGAATGGCTGCATAATTCTGAGGTGTAGAGGGATCTAGGTGTTCTAGTACATGAGCCACAAAAAGTTAGTATGCAGGTACAGCAAGTAATTAAGAAGGTTAATGGAATGCCATCCTTTTTTACGAGAGGGTTTGAACATAAAAGTAAGGATATTATGCTTCAGTTATACAAAGCATTGGTGAGAATGCACCACGAATATTGTGTGCAGTTTTGATCTCCTTATTTAAGTAAGGATGTAAATGCATTGGAGGCGGCTTAAAGGAGATTTACTAGATTGATACCTGGAATGAGTGGGTTGTCTTATGAGGAAAGGTTGGACAGACTGGGCTTGTTTCCATGGGATTTAGAAGAGTGAGGGGTGATTTGATTGAAGTATACAAAATCCTGAACGGCCTTGACAAGGTGGATGTGGAAAGGATGTTTCCTCTTGAGTCAAGAACTAGGGGGCACTATTTTAAAATTAGGGATCGCCCTTTTAGGACAAAGATGAGGAGAATTTTTTTTCTCTCAGAGGGTTGTGTGACTTTGGAATTCTCTGCCTCAGAAGGTGGTGGAGGCGTTGTCATTGAATATTTTTAAGGCAGAGGTAGATAGATTCTTGTTAAGCAAGGGAATCAAAGGTTATCGGGGTTAGATGGGAATGTGGAAATCGAAACACAAGCAGATCAGCCATGATCATATTGAATGGTGGAGCAGCCTTGAGGGACCGAATGGTCCTGTTCCTATTTCTTATATTCTTATGTTCACACAAGGGTAGCTGCTGAATACCTTTGTAAATAAACTAATGCATTTCACCTAAGAACTTTCAGCTGATATACACTGCCTAATGTACCAACTCAGCGATCCCAAAACAAGTGTGCAACCTGGATCTATAAGTCCCAACGACTTGGTGACCAGGATCCAACTAACTGGCAATGAGGAAAAAGCAAGATAAAAGCGAGAAAAAAAAAAAGCAAAAAAAAAGTGAGGAATAAGCGAATATACAATAAACTGGCTTCAAGAATAAAACAAGTTAACAAAGGAAATCAAGAGAAACGAAATCGGGCTGTGTCTCGCAAGGTAATTGTTGGTAGAATTTTCGTCTGAATCGTTAAAGCAATCCCCTCACAGAATGTCGCAGTTCAGGAGAATTGATCCTTTCGATCCCACCACGGACTATTGGTCTCATGTTGAATGTCTCGCATTCTTTTTCCAAATGAACAACATTGCAGGGGAAGAGAAGAGGCATTTAGTCCTCTTATCCACATGTGGGAGTAAAGCCTAGAGCTTGATTCGAAGTCTGACGGCACCCAGTGTCTCAATTCAAAAAGCTTTGAGGAACTGGTGGACGTTGTAAAAGGTCATTACCGGCCAAAGCCCTCTTTAACGATGCAACTGTTCAAATTTAACTCAAGAACTAGAGCCCTGGGGGAGACAGTTGCTTGATATGTGGCAAATGTGAAACAGTTAACAGAAAGCGAGTTTGGTACATCTTTAAATGATATGCTCAGAGATCGATTGGCGTGCGGTGTAAATGAGGACATGATTCAGCAGAGATTACCTTCCGAAACAAATCTGGTTTTTAAGAAGGTGCTAGAGATAACACTGGCCATGGAAAGCACAGTAGAGATTCGAAAGGGAGTGCAAAATGGCGCTGTCCTCCATGTTGAGCACGAAGCCCCAGCCAAAAAGGGCACAAGAATGCAAGGCTCTGCCCGAGATGCAGCAAACAGCCATGACTAACTGGAAAATAAAAAGAAGTGACTTAGCAGCAAAAACATGGAATAATGGCAACAGAGGCAGAAACAGACAACCTTACACTGATTGGCAGTTTTTAAAAATCAAATGTTTTTATTGTCATCAAAACAGACACCTAATGAGACAGTGCAACAAAAGAATCAGGCAGGCTTTCAACCAAAAAAAAATACCCGTGAGGTCTACAATGTAGAAGAGCCTGAAGCAACAGATTCAGACATTTATTCATTGTATAACTTAAAGGTTTGAAGAACAGAACCAATACATGCGACAGTGAAGGTAAATGGCAGACCTGTTAGAATGGAAGTGGACGCAGGAACTTCCACTGTAGCAACTGTTGAACACACTTTCAAATGTCTGAATTATGGTGAAGATAAATTACATTTGGAAGAAACTGCTGCCAAATTAAAAAACTTACATGGGAGAAGACATCCAAGTCAAAGGCATAAGCAGAGTTACAGTTCATTACGGAAACCAATCGGTAAAACTACACTTGATAGTGGTAGTAGGCAAGGGGCCAAGCCTCCTTGGATGAAACGGGCTGAAGGAGATTAAGTTAGAATGGGCTGAAACCTTCCAGCTGAGAGCAAGTGGGTTTTCAGAGCTACTAAAAAATAAGCCTCAGTCTTCAGGGCTGAACTTGGGAAGACCCAGGGGCTGCAGGCAAAAATTCAAGTGGACCCAGAAGTGACCCCTCAATTCATGAATGCCAGGCCTGTGCCTTATGGGAAAAGGTTGGCACTGAACTGGACAGATTAGAGAAACTGGGCATTATACAAACTATGCAGTTCTCAGAATGGGCAGCACCAATGGTCGCCATTCTTAAACCCGACCAAAGCGTTCGAATTCGTGGGGACTACAGATTGACAGTTAACAAAGTGGCTAAGCTGGACAGACACAAGCACTGGTCAAAAATTGAAGACCTGTTTGCTAAGCTGACAGGTGAAACCACCTACACAAAGCTTGATGTGAGTCATGTTTATCAAGAATTAGAGTTGGATAATGCCTCCTGGGAATTTGTCACAATTAATACACACAAAGGGTTGTACCAATATACCCATTTGCCTTTCGGCGTCTCCTCAGCTTATGCCATAATATTCCAGAGAACGATGGAAAGTTTACTGCAGGGATTGCCCCACTTTATACTTTATTTAGATGATGTTCTGGTGACAGGACTCACTGAAAAGGAACATATGGATAACTTAGAAGAAGTCTTAAAATGTTTCCTGCAGGTTGGAGTGCGTTTATAAAAAGAAAAGTGCACATTCCAAGTGACGGAGGAGGTCATCTATTTGGGTCACTGGGTAGATTGACAGCGCCTGCACCCAATTGAGGAAAAAGTGAGAGCCATAAGAGAGGCACCTGTACCAAAGAACACCCCCGAGCTCAAATCATTCTTAGGGGTGATCAATTATTATGAGCATTTCTTACCTAATTTGTCTACAGAACAGGCCCCTCTATATTACCTACTCAAGAAAATACAAAGTTAGTCTTGGCAAACACCACAGAAAGAAGCTTTCACAAAGCTGAAAAAATTGTTGCACTTGTCCAATCTATTAGTACATTATGACCAGAGGAAAGAATTGGTGTTGGCATGTGCTGCACCTCCCTATGGAGTGGAAGCAGTGCTCTCCCATCGAATGGACAATGGCACGGAACAGTCTATTGGACATGTATCAAGAACGCTCACCACAGCGGAAAAGCAATACTCACAGATAGAAAAAGGCCTGTCAATCACTTTTGGTGTCAAGAAAGTCAAACTGACTGGCCTGTAGTTGCCAGCTTTATCCTTGCACCCCTTTTTGAACAAGGGTGTAACATTTGCTGTTCACCAGTCCTCTGGCACCTCTCCTGTGTCTAAAGAAGACTGGAAGATTATCACTCGTGCCTCTGCAATTTCCACTCTCACTTGCCTCAGCACCCTTGGATGCAACTCATCCAGTCCTCGCACCTAATCTATTTTAAGTAAAGAAAGCTTTTCAACACTACCTTCCTCTCAATTGTAATGGAATCAGAAGTTCCAGGGGCTGACTTACTCTAGAAACCCAAACTTCCAGTTTGCTAGAAATGTCTTCAGGGGAGCCTCTGCTGATGGTGTTTCTGTGACTGGTCAGTGCATAAATGTAGGCTGTTTGCCTGGTACTTTACGACTTTTTTCCTGTTATTTGTTTAGTGCTGTTCTGAGCAGATGTAGAGCCAGCTCCAGAAATGCAGCCCTTTAAATCAGGAGAGTGTCTTTCCACAACCGTCACCCCCAGTGCTGCTAAACTAACCCTCCTCCCCTCAACTGAATGCTGCTCCCTTATTCCTTACTTCCACTGGTGTCAAATCAGAGTCGATTATGCCCTTGGGGGTTGGCGGAAATTGGAGAAGGGCGAGTGACACCAGGGATGGGGGATTATGAGGGGCACTGGGTGTGGTTTGGTGCTGGTGAGGGGGGCAAGAACATAAGAAATAGGAGCAACAGAGTCAACCTGTCAAGTCTGCTCAACCATTCAATAAAATCATTGCTGATCTTTTACTTCAACTCCACTTCCCTGTCCACTCCCCATATCTCTCGATTCCCTGAAAGACCAAAAATATGTCTACCTCAGCTTTAAATATAGTCAACAATGGAGTATCCACAACTGCCTGGAGTGGAAAATTCCAATGATGCACAACCCTTTGAGTGAAAAAAATCCTCATCTCAGTTCTAAATGATCAACCCCTTATCCTGAAACTGTGCCCCCATGTTCTAGATTCACCAGCCAGTGGAAACAACCTGTGTCTACCCTATCAAGCCCCTTCAGAATATGAATCTTTTAATGAAATCACCTCTCATTCTTCTAAATTCCAGAGAATATTGGTCCAATTTACTCAACTTCTCATTATAGGACAACTGTCTCATCCCAGGAATCAATCCAGCGAACCTTTGCTGCACTGCCTCCAATACCTTTCTTAATTATGTAGACAAAGACTGAACACAGTGTTCCAAAAATAACAGCAAGAATTGCTGGAAAAGCTCAGCAGGTCTGGCAGCATTCGAGATCTGAAGAAGGGTCATACGGACTCAAAATGTTAACCCTGTTTCTCTCTCCACAGATGCTGCCAGACTCGCTGACCTTTTCCAATACTTTTTGCTTTCATTTCAGATTTCCAGCATCCGCAGTATTTTGCTTTCATTACAGTATTCCAGTTGTGATCTCAAAGGCCTGTACAATTGCAGCAAGACTTCTCTATTCTTGTACTCCAAACCCCCTTGCAATAAAGATCACCGACATGCCATTTGCTTTCCTAATTTCTTGCTGTATCTACATGTGATCCTTTTTGTGTAAACCCAAGTCTCTCTGAACATCAGATTTATAAATTACATGCCATTTAAAAAATACTCGGCTTTTCTATTATTACGACCAATGTGAATAACCTCACACTTCCCCAGATTATACACCATCTGCCACTGATGTCCACTCACTTAACCTACCTATATCTCTTTGCAGCCTGTGTGTCCTCCTCACAGTTTGCTTTCCCACCTAGCTTTTGTCTCTTTGTCTAAGTCATTAGTATAGACTGTAAACAGCATTAATCCGTGTGGCGCTCCACAAGTCACTGCCTGGCAACTTGGAAATGCCCCATTTATCCCTAATGTCCGCTCCCTCTATCCTCTATCCATGTTAATATATCACTCCCAACTCCATGAGCACTTATCTTATGTCGTATCCTTTGGTGTGGCACCTTATCGAATGCCTTTTGGAAATCCAAGCACCCTTCCTGGATTCCCTTTATCCATTGTATTAGCTACATCCTCAAAAGGCTCGAATAAATTTGTCAAACAGGATTTCCCTTTAGTAAAACCATGTTGACTTAGAAAAGCAGAGGATGATTAGAACAAGTACATTGTTGAGTCTTTAATAATATTCCCAAAATTTTCCAATGACTGATGTCAGGCTAACTGGCATGTAGTTCCCTGTTTTCTCACTGCCTCCTTTCTTAAATAGTGGTGTTACATTTGCTAACTTCCAATTTGCTGGGACCATTCCAGGGTATAGGGAATTTCAGAAAATCATAGCCAGTGTATCCACTATCTCTGCAGCTATCTCTTTTAAAACCCTAGGATGTAGGTCATCAGGCTCTGGGGATTTATCTGATTTTATTCCCTTGAGTTTCTCCAGTACTTTTCCCTGCTGATATTAATTACCTTAATTTCTTCACTCTTATTAGCCCCTAGGTTATTTCTGGTATGTAACATATGCCTTCCACTATCAGGACAGACACAAAATTGTTCACTGTCTGCATTTTCTCATTCCTCATAATTTCTACAGTCTCTGCTTCTAAGGGACTACTTTAGCTGCTGTCTTCCCTTTTACATACATGTAAAAGCTCTTACAATCTGTTTTTATATTCTCGGCTAATTTACTCTCATTCCATTTTTTCCCTTTTTAGCCACTTTTTTGTGGCCCTTTGCTGGTTTCCAAAACACTCCCAATCCTCATTCGCTACTGTTCTTTGCAACATTATAAGTCTCTTCTTTTAATCTACACCTCCCTTCAACCTCCTTAGTTAGCCATCTTTCTTTGAGATTTTGTTTTCCAATGGGTGTATTTCATCGAACATTTTGAATTGTTTTGCTTAAATGTCGCCCACTGTTTACTTACCACCATACTCAAGTCGACCTTCCCAAACAAACTTAGCCAGCTCTCCACTCATACCTTTGTGATAGGTTTTGTTTAAGTTTAAGGTTCTTGTTTGTGATTGGAATATGTCATTTTCAAAGTTATTGTGCAATGGACGAGCAGCATAAGGGATGAAGGGGGAGCTAGAAAGAAGAAATAATTAAAATTTACCTTGAAAACACTTGGAAATGCTGAACTGAAGGCAGATTTCAGCGTGGTTTCAGTTCATGACAACAAAGGAGGCTTTATTTCATTTCAGATAGGTCTGACATGAGACCTCCATAATCACCTTGACAACTAAACAGGAACTTCCTGCTACAGCTGACAGAAAAGTAAAAACAATTTAAAATGCAGGCTGCTGACAGGAATATCCAGGCCTAACCTTTTCCCCCTTAACTGCTCCGTTTGGTCTGGTGATAAAACAAATCTTTGCCTTTTTGCTGTTTCGCTCACCAGAGGAAAACACTCTTTCTAACAGTGGCCAATGACAATTGCTGCATCTCCATAGCCTTGTCCATTGCTGAAGCAAATTGCACACATTTGGCCAACTTCAATCTTCCATGAATATAACTTTTCAGATTTAGGTTTTTAGATTCAGGTTTAACTTTTCAGGTCTGTCCGCAAGCATCACCCAGACCTCCCTGTCGCTTGCCATTTTAGCACTCCACCCTGCTCTCTTGCCCACATGTCTATCCTTGGCCTGCTGCATTGTTCCAGTGAAGCTCAACGTAAACTGGAGGAACAGCACCTCATCTTCCGACTAGGCACTTTACAGCCTTCCGGACTGAATATTGAGTTCAACAATTTTAAATCTTAAACTCCCTCCTCCATCCCCACCCCCTTTCCATTTCTTCCCCCACCTTTTTGTTTTTTCCAATAATTTATATAGATTTTTCTTTTCCCACCTATTTCCATTATTTTTAAATGTATTCCACCCATCATTTATCTATTCCTTTTATGCCCTTTTAGTCTTATTTCACCCCACCCCCACTAGAGCTATCTGTACCTTGCTTGTCCTGCTATCCACTCTTAATTAGCACATCCTTTTAGATAATATCACCACCTTCAACACCTCTTTGTTCTTTTGCCTGCAACATCTTTTGGTTATCTCCTCATATCACTGGCTGCTTGTCCCAACAACCACCACCATCCCCCCCGCCCCGCCACTTCTCCCCCCACCCACCCCCCTCCCCCACCCCCAAACCAGCCTATATTTCATCCCTCTCCTATTTTTATTTAGTTCTGTTGAAGGGTCATGAGGACTCAAAATGTCAACTGTACTCTTCTCCGCCGATGCTGCCAGAATTGCTGAGTTTTTCCAGGTATTTCTGTCTCTGTTTTTGTTTTGGATTTCCAGCATCAGCAGTTTTTTGTTTTTATAGCTTTTCAGATTGTTTTGGGCAACATTTCACCCTCAATTTCAACTTTCAAGTACCACGAATTATTTCTAAATAGAAAAAGCTTTCTAATCTATTCATTTTCTTTTCATAGCTAAAATTCTGAACTGTACTATGACATTCATGCTGCCAACTGAAACAAAATTTTTCATGGATAATATCAAAATCAGGTCAAGAAACGCATTTTAGCGCAAAACAGAAGCCAACTTTCTGTCCGGTGTCATCTTTTCAGGTAATAATGCTTTCTTTACAATTCACTCAATTAGGCAGTGTCTTAGTATAATGCCTAGACAAATCTTCAGTGCTAAATATTATATATTACACACTGTACTTCTGGTACTGCCAACCTACCCTGTACTGCCACTATATAGAGTCAGCTCTGGAATTCAACAGCTTATTGGAGTCAGGAATGAAGTCTGATTGCAAGAATTTATACTTTACATATCAAGTAAGCTTTTAAAACATAAACACAAACGTGTTCCACCCAAGAGCTATTTGCTGACCTACTCTGTCTATTGTATCAACTTGGCCATCCCAAAACAAGCATACGACCTGGACCCATAAGTCCCAATAACTTGGTGACCAGGATCCAACACTTCCTAAATTCAGGGGACCAAAACTGCACACAAAGCTCCGGGCGCAGTCTAACCAAGGTTTTATTCATTTGAAGAAATACTTTACCACTCCTGTACCCAAATCCTCTTTCAATAAAGGCTAACATACCATAAGCCTGCCTGATTGCTTGCTGTACCTGCATGTTAGCTTTCGGTGACTTACTTATGAGGACACCAGGTCCCTTTGTACATCTACACTTTCTCATCTCTGACCATTTAACAAGTATTCTGCACATTTGTTCCTCCTAAAAGTGGACAGCCTCACATTTTTCCACATTATATTCCATCTGACATGTTCTTGCCCATTCACCATGTCTGTCAACTTACCTTGAAGCGACTTTGCATCTTCCTCACAACACACATTCCCACCTTGCTTTGTCTCGTCCGCAAACTTGAAAGTATTACATTTGGATCTTTTACGTCCCCCTTAGAGCAGGCGTTTCTAAGCAGTTGGGGTTGGGAGTTCTGAAGCAGCAATGGCAGCTTTGGATTGGAGACTGAGATTTGACAGTTCTGGGATTTGTTGTGATGCCCCTTTAGATGCACATGATATTTTTTGCGGTGGGCGTGCCCTAATGTAATAAGCTGTGAGGCCCGATCGCTGACAGTAACAAAGCATGCAAAGTGGTAGTGTTGTTTTATCTTTCCGCTCCCGTACCCCTGACCCTTGAACTCCTCAACCCTGTGCCTCCCCAGATAGCTACTCTACCCCTTCCCCACCACTCAACTGTCCCATACCCCAGTTTTCACTCTGGGGCCACACCAAGCGTGATGTATTAAGGTGGGGGTCGCAGTGAGAACAAGTTTGGAAGCACTACCTTAGAGGTCAAAAGGGGACTTGGTTTCACATCTTAACTGAAAGATAGAACCTCCAACAGTGCAGCACTCCCTCAGTACTGCACTGGGGTGCCAGCAAAGATTTTGTGCTCAAGTGTCAGGAGTGAGATTCGAACATTCAGCCTTTGAATCAGTGGAGAGAATGCTACCCACTGAGACCTAGTTGACACCTAAACTGATTACATCCCAAGAAGACCAGAAGAAATAAGTAAAAAGATGAAGGAAGCTTTAATAGAATTGAAGGAAACCAAGGCACTGGGGCTAGACAAATTGTGCTGTCAAGTACCTATGGAAGTTGAGTATTGCTGAAGAAAACAGATGCTGTTGAAGCTTTTTGTCTTCCATTCATCAGATTTGCAAGAATACCAAAACTCAAAGGGAGCAACAATTTATACGCATGAGAAAAGGCCACTCATTGGTTGGCAAGTCAACAATGACTGGTCAATTTATGGAATTGGCCGCTGAAATTGAATATGTTTTGGAGAGCATCGACCAGGAATGTATGAAATGGGACTGCTCTCGACAATTGGAGAAAGGAAAATATGATGCCAGTCTGTAAAGAGGAACGAAGGAATAATCCAAGGAGCCTCAAAGCTGGTCGACCTGACATCTATTGTTGGGAAGGAAGTGGAGGATATCCAGAAGAACGACTGATACACGACTTGTGCAAAGTATGAAATTTTAGAGGGGGCCAGTTTTGTTTATTGGGAGATCACACCTCTTGAAGATGTAAAACTCTGTGGACAGGAATGATTCATTTGGTTAGATTTCAACAAAGCTTTTTGAGAAAATGCCCCATAAGAAATTGGACCATTGGTTTGGAAGGCACAACAAACGCCTTTGATTTGTATCGTAAATTGGCCAAAACAGAGACAGCAAAGAGTGCTTGTTACAATGAGCTGGATTGGCCCAGGAAGGAGACTAGGTGGGAGTGTCTCAGAGATTGGTGCTGTCCCTGTTGCTCTTTATAGTGTCCATAACTTGGAAGTGGAGATGGAAACAAAGGTCCTCAAGTTGACCGGTGATATGAAACTGAGAGAGATTGACAAGTAACAGGCAGATCAAACGTAGAAAGGAGTGGCTGGTTTGGGGGCAAAATACTGCCAATGCTGGAAATCTGAAATAAAAGAGAAAATGCTGGAAATACTCAGCAGGTCATGCAATATCCATGGAGAGAGAAACAGAGTTAATGTTTCAGGTCAGTGACTTTAACCAGAGAGCTTGGGGAGCTGGGCCAATAAATGGCAGACATTAATTAATGTAAACAGATATAAAATCACGGGAGCTGGAAAAGGATCACAAGCAATGGTAATTTAAGCTAATTTACATCATTTGGCAGGACACAACACAGGAGGGGATATGTGGGCAACGGTAGATCAATTACTGAAGCCCATGAGCAGAGTGTGGTAGCAATAAAGAGAAAAGATAAAGTAACAGAGCACAAAGCTGAGGAAGTGATTCTGAGCTTTGGAGAGTGTTGGTCAAGTTCACCTGTGGATGGAATACAATCTTGTGACCTTTCTAATGAGAAATCCAGGGATTGGAAAGGATGCCACAAAGAACAACTGAGCTGGGACTGTTTACAGCAGAGGAGACTCAAAGGTAATCTTATAGAAATATTCAAGATACTCCAGCGTGTAGACAAGACAAACATCAACTTGCTTAACACAACCACGGATTCTACAGGAGAGCACAACCTTCAATGTAGCAGAGGGGGACTGCAAAAACAGTTCAGATATAATTACATTACGCACAGAGGGCTCTGAGTGTATTTAGTGGTTTGACTGGGGATACAGCAGGGGCTAATTGGAGCAAGAAATTCAGCAGAGTCAATATTTGGAGCAACACTTGATATTGGGGTATGAAAGAGATCATACAGAATGGTGTTTTCTAGGCACTGGGACAGCCAGGTAGACTATAATGACCTTTTCCCTTATGGCCAAGTAAGAAACATTGCTCTATAAATTTTGATAAAAGATAAAGGAAGAATTTGAAGGGCAGACTAAGTAAAGGAAATTACTAAACAAGGAGATTCATATTGAAATACCTCTTGTAATAGTCATCTTGCTTTGTGTTTTGATGTAACCTGCATTGTGTTATAATATTGAAGGGGGCTGCAGAATCTAATATTACTGACAATTCCCTGCAGCTTGCTGGCAGTCCCTGGACATGGAGTTCTGCCCGAGGCACACTTTAGGGAGAGTAATTTTTCTGTTACAAACATCCTATTAACCTGCTTGGAAACCTTGCCGTGACTGATGGATTAAATAAGAGAGATAGCCTCTAAAGCTCCCAGGTGACACAAATCCGAAAGTGAGATTGGGACTAATTTTATCCTCAGTGGCTGACTTGGTAATTAAACTCAGCCATACCTACCTGACAGGGGCGAAACAATGATCATGAAGGTTGTGCTCCCAGGATGAGGCTATCCCATTGTACTCCGGGATGCTGACGTCTGCAATGTCCCCAAATGCTGGATACTCGACTGCAAAGTTTGTGGCGTTTGCGCTTTCCCCTGAAAAAGAAAGTTAAGCTCAGCCAGTCTGTGCAACAGGGAACTTGTTATTTGATACATTCAGTATGGCCCATTGATAGGTTCTGGAGAGGGTCGGCCAGACACTGGGAGGCTGAAGTAGCTCTAAGTAACTTGGGGAGACTGTGAGATTGTGAAAGGCGCTATGGAAATGCTAATCTTTCTCTCTTTCTATTTTTCAAAATGTCTACCTATTTGATATTCAGTGGCAGCGCTACCTTACTTTCAATGAAACCACTTGCTTGGCTGAATAAATGAAGCTTTTTAATTACACCACATGACTCTAATGCACCAATGTGTTTGCCTGTGTATGTGAGTGTGAGTGAGTGAGAGAGAGAAAGGGAGAGTAATATTATTAATCTAAATGAAATAAAAACTGATGGGTTCCCTAATTTTCGGATTACCCATCAGATTATTTCAGTAGAGGCAAATATTAAACCCCAACATTTTTCATTCTAACCTTATTTCCTTGCCCTTTTCTTCAAATGTCCTTTAATACTTTTCTTCTTCAAGTGTTTAATTAACTCCCTCTTAAATGTTGTGATTAAGTCTGCTTCAATGGCTGCCTATGCTAATACATACAATATGCTTTGCATGAAAAATTTGCTCTAATCTTCACTGTTCTGTTTCAATCATGAGTCCTTACTCCCTTGTTACCAATTTACCAACAAGGAGGAATCATCTTATGCTGGATATCTATTAAAACTTTTAATAATGAACCTTGTGTTAGAGTCCATCTTCAGCATTCCTGCTCCACTGATTCCAACTGTGCTGATAGTTACTCTTTAACCAAACAGAGTAACAGCATGAGAGGAGGGAGCAGATAAAACGGTGTGAGAAGAGGGAGCAGATAAAACAGAGCGAGAAGAGGGTGCAGATAAAATGGAGTGAGAAGAGGGAGCGGATAAAACAGTGCAAGAGTGATGGAGCAGGTAAAACAGTGCGAGAGGATAGAGCACATAAAACAGTGCGAGAGGAGGCGGCAGATAAAACAGTTCAAGAGGAGGGAGCAGATAAAACGGCGCAAGAGGAGGGAGCAGATAAAATACAAAAAAACTGTGGATGCTGGAATCCAAAACAAAAACAGAATTACCTGGAAAAACTCAGCAGGTCTGGCAGCATCGGCGGAGAAGAAAAGAGTTGACGTTTCGAGTCCTCATGACCCTTCGACAGAACTTGAGTTCGAGTCCAAGAAGGAGTTGAAATATAAGCTGGTTTAAGGTGTGTGTGTGGGGGGCGGAGAGATAGAGAGAGAGAGAGGTGGAGGGGGGGGGGGGTGTGGTTGTAGGGACAAACAAGCAGTGATAGAAGCAGATCATCAAAAGATGTCAACGACAATAGTACAATAGAACACATAGGTGTTAAAGTTAAAGTTGGTGATACTATCTAAACAAATGTGCTAATTAAGAATGGATGGTAGGGCACTCAAGGTATAGCTCTAGTGGTTTTTTTTTTAAAATAATGGAAATAGGTGGGAAAAGGAAAATCTTTATAATTTATTGGAAAAAAAAGGAAGGGGGAAACAGAAAGGGGGTGGGGATGGGGGAGGGAGCTCACGACCTAAAGTTGTTGAATTCAATGTTCAGTCCGGATGGCTGTAAAGTGCCTAGTCGGAAGATGAGGTGTTGTTCCTCTAGTTTGCGTTGGGCTTCACTGGAACAATGCAGCAAGCCAAGGACAGACATGTGGGCAAGAGAGCAGGGTGGAGTGTTAAAATGGCAAGCGACAGGGAGGTTTGGGTCATTCTTGCGGATAGACCGCAGGTGTTCTGCAAAGCGGTCGCCCAGTTTACGTTTGGTCTCTCCAATGTAGAGGAGACCACATTGGGAGCAACAAATGCAGTAGACTAAGTTGGGGGAAATGCAAGTGAAATGCTGCTTCACTTGAAAGGAATGTTTGGGCCCTTGGACGGTGAGGAGAGAGGAAGTGAAGGGGCAGGTGTTGCATCTTTTGCGTGGGCATGGGGTGGTGCCATAGGAGGGGGTTGAGGAGTAGGGGGTGATGGAGGAGTGGACCAGGGTGTCCCGGAGGGAGCGATCCCTATGGAATGCCGATAAGGGGGGGTGAAGGGAAGATGTGTTTGGTGGTGGCATCATGCTGGAGTTGGCAGAAATGGCAGAGGATGATCCTTTGAATGCGGAGGCTGGTGGGGTGATAAATGAGGACAAGGGGGACCCTATCATGTTTCTGGGAGGGAGGAGAAGGCGCGAGGGCGGATGCGCGGGAGATGGGCCGGACACGGTTGAGGGCCCTGTCAACGACCGTGGGTGGAAAACCTCGGTTAAGGAAGAAGGAGGACATGTCAGAGGATCTGTTTTTGAAGGTACCATCATCGGAACAGATGCGACGGAGGCGAAGGAACTGAGAGAATGGGATGGAGTCCTTACAGGAAGCAGGGTGTGAGGAGCTGTAGTCGAGATAGCTGTGGGAGTCGGTGGGCTTGCAATGGATATTGGTGGACAGTCTATTACCAGAGATTGAGACAGAGAGGTCAAGAAAGGGAAGGGAAGTGTCAGAGATGGACCACGTGAAAATGATAGAGGGGTGGAGATTGGAAACAAAATTAATAAATTTTTCCAAGTCCCGATGAGAGCACGAAGCAGCAATGAAGTAATCATCGATGTACCGGAGAAAGAGTTGTGGAAGGGGGCCGAAGTAGGACTGAAACAAGGAATGTTCCACATACCCCATAAAGAGACAGGCATAGCTGGGGCCCATGCGGGCCCCTCCTATGGCACCACCCCATGCCCACGCAAAAGATGCAACACCTGCCCCTTCACTTCCTCTCTCCTCACCGTCCAAGGACCCAAACACTCCTTTCAAGTGAAGCAGCATTTCACTTGCATTTCCCCCAACTTAGTCTACTGCATTCGTTGTTCCCAATGTGGTCTCCTCTACATTGGAGAGACCAAACGTAAACTGGGCGACCGCTTTGCAGAACACCTGCGGTCTGTCCGCAAGAATGACCCAAACCTCCCTGTCGCTTGCCATTTTAACACTCCACCCTGCTCTCTTGCCCACATGTTTGTCCTTGGCTTGCTGCATTGTTCCAGTGAAGCCCAACGCAAACTGGAGGAACAACACCTCATCTTCCGACTAGGCACTTTACAGCCATCCAGACTGAACATTGAATTCAACAACTTTAGGTCGTGAGCTCCCTCCCCCATCCCCACCCCCTTTCTGTTTCCCCCTTCCTTTTCTTTCCAATAAATTATAAAGATTTTCCTTTTCCCACCTATTTCCATTATTTAAAAAAAAAACCCCACTAGAGCTATACCTTGAGTGCCCTACCATCCATTCTTAATTGGCACATTCGTTTAGATAATATCACCAACTTTAACTTTAACACCTATGTGTTCTATTGTACTATTGTCGTTGACATCTTTTGATGATCTGCTTCTATCACTGCTTGTTTGTCCCTACAACCACACCCCCCCCCACCTCTCTCTCTCTCTATCTCTCCGCCCCCCCCACACACACACCTTAAACAAGCTTATATTTCAACTCTTTCTTGGACTCGAACTCAAGTTCTGTCGAAGGGTCATGAGGACTCGAAACGTCAACTCTTTTCTTCTCCGCCGATGCTGCCAGACCTGCAGAGTTTTTCCAGGTAATTCTGTTTTTGTTTTGAGCAGATAAAATAGGTGGTGGACCCCCCAGAGCAGGACTGGGAGGCAGTGCGAGAGGCAGGACTGGGAGGCAGTGCGAGAGGCAGGACTGGGAGGCAGTGCGAGAGGCAGGACTGGGAGGCAGTGCGAGAGGCAGGACTGGGAGGCAGTGCGAGAGGCAGGACTGGGAGGCAGTGCGAGAGGCAGGACTGGGAGGCAGTGCGAGAGGCAGGACTGGGAGGCAGTGCGAGAGGCAGGACTGGGAGGCAGTGCGAGAGGCAGGACTGGGAGGCAGTGCGAGAGGCAGGACTGGGAGGCAGTGCGAGAGGCAGGACTGGGAGGCAGTGCCAGAGGCAGGACTGGGAGGCAGTGCGAGACGAGCAGCAGCCTTGGTAAGATTTAAAAAAAGCAGGAGCTGAGAGAGTGGAAAATTAAAAAGAGTGGGAGCTGAGAGAGTGAAGATTTAAGAAGAGTGGGAACTGAGAGTCAGAGCGGAGATTTAAAAAGAGTGGGAGCTGAGAGAGTAGAGATGTAAAAAGAGTGGTAGCTAAGAGAATAAAGATTTAAAAAGAGTGGGAGCTGAGAGAGTGGAGATTTAAAAAGCGTGGGAGCTGAGAGACAGAGCGGAGATTTATAAAGAGTGGGAGCTGAGAGAGTAGAGATTTAAAAAGAGTGGGAGCTGAGAGAGTAGAGATGTAAAAAGAGTGGTAGCTAAGAGAATAAACATTTAATAAGAATGGGAGCTGAGAGAGTGGAGATTTATAAAGAGTGGGAGCTGAGAGAGTGGAGATTTATAAAGAGTGGGAGCTGAGAGAGTAGAGATTTAAAAAGAGTGGTAGCTAAGAGAATAAACATTTAATAAGAATGGGAGCTGAGAGAGTGGAGATTTATAAAGAGTGGGAGCTGAGAGAGTGAAGATTTAAGAAGAGTGGGAACTGAGAGTCAGAGCGGAGATTTAAAAAGAGTGGGAGCTGAGAGAATAAAGATTTAAAAAGAGTGGGAGCTGAGAGAGCGGAGATTTATAAAGAGTGGGAGCTGAGAGAGTAGAGATGTAAAAAGAGTGGGAGCTGAGAGAGTGGAGATTTATAAAGAGTGGGAGCTGAGAGAGTGAAGATTTAAGAAGAGTGGGAACTGAGAGTCAGAGCGGAGATTTAAAAAGAGTGGGAGCTGAGAGAGTGGAGATTTAAAAAGAGTGGGAGCTGAGAGAGCGGAGATTTATAAAGAGTGGGAGCTGAGAGAGCGGAGATTTATAAAGAGCAGGAGCTGAGAGAGTGGAGATTTAAAAAGAGTGGGAGCTGAGAGAGTGGAGATTTATAAAGAGTGGGAGCTGAGAGAGTGGAGATTTATAAAGAGTGGGAGCTGAGAGAGTGGAGATTTATAAAGAGTGGGAGCTGAGAGACAGAGTGGAGATTTATAAAGAGTGGGAGCTGAGAGACAGAGAGGAGATTTATAAAGAGTGGGAGCTGAGAGAGTGGAGATTTAAAAAGAGTGGTAGCTAAGAGAATAAAGATTTAAAAAGAGCAGGAGCTGAGAGAGTGGAGATTTATAAAGAGTGGGAGCTGAGAGAGTGGAGATTTAAAAAGAGTGGTAGCTAAGAGAATAAAGATTTAAAAAGAGCAGGAGCTGAGAGAGTGGAGATTTATAAAGAGTGGGAGCTGAGAGAGTGGAGATTTATAAAGAGTGGGAGCTGAGAGACAGAGTGGAGATTTATAAAGAGTGGGAGCTGAGAGTTTGGAGATTTATAAAGAGTGGGAGCTGAGAGAGTGGAGATTTATAAAGAGCAGGAGCTGAGAGAGTGGAGATTTATAAAGAGTGGGAGCTGAGAGAGTGGAGATTTATAAAGAGTGGGAGCTGAGAGAGTGGAGATTTATAAAGAGTGGGAGCTGAGAGAGTGGAGATTTATAAAGAGTGGGAGCTGAGAGACAGAGTGGAGATTTAAAAAGAGTGGGAGCTGAGAGAGCGGAGATTTATAAAGAGTGGGAGCTGAGAGAGTGGAGATTTATAAAGAGCAGGAGCTGAGAGAGTGGAGATTTATAAAGAGTGGGAGCTGAGAGAGTGGAGATTTATAAAGAGTGGGAGCTGAGAGAGTGGAGATTTATAAGAGTGGGAGCTGAGAGACAGAGTGGAGATTTATAAAGAGTGGGAGCTGAGAGAGTGGAGATTTATAAAGAGTGGGAGCTGAGAGAGTGGAGATTTATAAAGAGTGGGAGCTGAGAGAGTGGAGATTTATAAAGAGCAGGAGCTGAGAGACAGAGTGGAGATTTATAAAGAGTGGGAGCTGAGAGAGTGGAGATTTAAAAAGAGAGGGAGCTGAGAGAGTGGAGAATTATAAAGAGCAGGAGCTGAGAGAGTGGAGATTTATAAAGAGTGGGAGCTGAGAGAGTGGAGATTTATAAAGAGTGGGAGCTGAGAGAGTGGAGATTTAAAAAGAGAGGGAGCTGAGAGAGTGGAGATTTATAAAGAGCAGGAGCTGAGAGACAGAGTGGAGATTTATAAAGAGCAGGAGCTGAGAGACAGAGTGGAGATTTATAAAGAGTGGGAGCTGAGAGACAGAGTGGAGATTTATAAAGAGCAGGAGCTGAGAGAGTGGAGATTTATAAAGAGTGGGAGCTGAGAGAGTGGAGATTTAAAAAGAGTGGGAGCTGAGAGAGTGGAGATTTAAAAAGAGAGGGAGCTGAGAGAGTGGAGATTTATAAAGAGTGGGAGCTGAGAGAGTGGAGATTTATAAAGAGTGGGAGCTGAGAGAGTGGAGATTTAAAAAGAGAGGGAGCTGAGAGAGTGGAGATTTATAAAGAGCAGGAGCTGAGAGACAGAGTGGAGATTTATAAAGAGTGGGAGCTGAGAGAGTGGAGATTTATAAAGAGTGGGAGCTGAGAGACAGAGTGGAGATTTATAAAGAGTGGGAGCTGAGAGAGTGGAGATTTATAAAGAGTGGGAGCTGAGAGACAGAGTGGAGATTTATAAAGAGTGGGAGCTGAGAGAGTGGAGATTTATAAAGAGTGGGAGCTGAGAGAGTGGAGATTTAAAAAGAGTGGGAGCTGAGAGAGTGGAGATTTATAAAGAGTGGGAGCTGAGAGACAGAGTGGAGATTTATAAAGAGCAGGAGCTGAGAGAGTGGAGATTTATAAAGAGTGGGAGCTGAGAGAGTGGAGATTTAAAAAGAGAGGGAGCTGAGAGAGTGGAGATTTATAAAGAGTGGGAGCTGAGAGACAGAGTGGAGATTTATAAAGAGTGGGAGCTGAGAGAGTGGAGATTTATAAAGAGCAGGAGCTGAGAGAGTGGAGATTTAAAAAGAGAGGGAGCTGAGAGACAGAGTAGAGATTTATAAAGAGTGGGAGCTGAGAGACAGAGTAGAGATTTATAAAGAGTGGGAGCTGAGAGAGTGGAGATTTATAAAGAGTGGGAGCTGAGAGAGTGGAGATTTATAAAGAGTGGGAGCTGAGAGAGTGGAGATTTATAAAGAGTGGGAGCTGAGAGAGTGGAGATTTATAAAGAGCAGGAGCTGAGAGAGTGGAGATTTATAAAGAGTGGGAGCTGAGAGAGTGGAGATTTATAAAGAGCAGGAGCTGAGAGAGCGGAGATTTAAAAAGAGTGGGAGCTGAGAGAGTGGAGATTTATAAAGAGTGGGAGCTGAGAGAGTGGAGATTTAAAAAGAGTGGGAGCTGAGAAAGCGGAGATTTAAAAAGAGTGGGAGCTGAGAGACAGAGTGGAGATTTATAAAGAGTGGGAGCTGAGAGAGTGGAGATTTATAAAGAGTGGGAGCTGAGAGAGTGGAGATTTATAAAGAGCAGGAGCTGAGAGAGTGGAGATTTAAAAAGAGAGGGAGCTGAGAGAGCGGAGATTTATAAAGAGTGGGAGCTGAGAGAGTGGAGATTTAAAAAGAGTGGGAGCTGAGAGACAGAGTAGAGATTTATAAAGAGTGGGAGCTGAGAGAGTGGAGATTTATAAAGAGTGGGAGCTGAGAGAGTGGAGATTTATAAAGAGTGGGAGCTGAGAGAGTGGAGATTTATAAAGAGTGGGAGCTGAGAGAGTGGAGATTTATAAAGAGTGGGAGCTGAGAGAGTGGAGATTTATAAAGAGCAGGAGCTGAGAGAGTGGAGATTTATAAAGAGTGGGAGCTGAGAGAGTGGAGATTTATAAAGAGCAGGAGCTGAGAGAGCGGAGATTTAAAAAGAGTGGGAGCTGAGAGAGTGGAGATTTATAAAGAGTGGGAGCTGAGAGAGTGGAGATTTAAAAAGAGTGGGAGCTGAGAAAGCGGAGATTTAAAAAGAGTGGGAGCTGAGAGACAGAGTGGAGATTTATAAAGAGTGGGAGCTGAGAGAGTGGAGATTTATAAAGAGTGGGAGCTGAGAGAGTGGAGATTTATAAAGAGTGGGAGCTGAGAGAGTGGAGATTTATAAAGAGTGGGAGCTGAGAGAGTGGAGATTTAAAAAGAGTGGGAGCTGAGAGAGTGGAGATTTATAAAGAGTGGGAGCTGAGAGACAGAGTGGAGATTTATAAAGAGTGGGAGCTGAGAGACAGAGTGGAGATTTATAAAGAGTGGGAGCTGAGAGAGTGGAGATTTATAAAGAGTGGGAGCTGAGAGAGTGGAGATTTATAAAGAGTGGGAGCTGAGAGACAGAGTGGAGATTTATAAAGAGTGGGAGCTGAGAGAGTGGAGATTTAAAAAGAGTGGGAGCTGAGAGAGCGGAGATTTAAAAAGAGTGGGAGCGGAGAGACAGAGTGGAGATTTATAAAGAGTGGGAGCTGAGAGAGTGGAGATGTAAAAAGAGTTGGAGCTGAGAGAGCGGAGATTTAAAAAGAGTGGGAGCTGAGAGACAGAGTGGAGATTTATAAAGAGTGGGAGCTGAGAGACAGAGTGGAGATTTATAAAGAGTGGGAGCTGAGAGAGTGGAGATTTATAAAGAGTGGGAGCTGAGAGAGTGGAGATTTATAAAGAGTGGGAGCTGAGAGAGTGGAGATTTATAAAGAGTGGGAGCTGAGAGAGTGGAGATTTATAAAGAGTGGGAGCTGAGAGAGTGGAGATTTATAAAGAGTGGGAGCTGAGAGAGTGGAGATTTATAAAGAGTGGGAGCTGAGAGAGTGGAGATTTATAAAGAGTGGGAGCTGAGAGACAGAGCGGAGATTTATAAAGAGCAGGAGCTGAGAGAGTGGAGATTTATAAAGAGTGGGAGCTGAGAGACAGAGTGGAGATTTATAAAGAGTGGGAGCTGAGAGACAGAGTGGAGATTTATAAAGAGTGGGAGCTGAGAGAGTGGAGATTTATAAAGAGTGGGAGCTGAGAGAGTGGAGATTTATAAAGAGTGGGAGCTGAGAGACAGAGTGGAGATTTATAAAGAGTGGGAGCTGAGAGAGTGGAGATTTATAAAGAGTGGGAGCTGAGAGACAGAGTGGAGATTTAAAAAGAGTGGGAGCTGAGAGAGTGGAGATTTATAAAGAGTGGGAGCTGAGAGAGTGGAGATTTATAAAGAGCAGGAGCTGAGAGAGTGGAGATTTATAAAGAGTGGCAGCTGAGAGAGCGGAGATTTATAAAGAGCAGGAGCTGAGAGAGTGGAGATTTATAAAGAGTGGGAGCTGAGAGAGTGGAGATTTATAAAGAGCAGGAGCTGAGAGAGTGGAGATTTATAAAGAGTGGGAGCTGAGAGACAGAGTGGAGATTTATAAAGAGTGGGAGCTGAGAGAGTGGAGATTTATAAAGAGTGGGAGCTGAGAGAGTGGAGATTTATAAAGAGTGGGAGCTGAGAGAGTGGAGATTTATAAAGAGTGGGAGCTGAGAGAGCGGAGATTTATAAAGAGCAGGAGCTGAGAGAGTGGAGATTTATAAAGAGTGGGAGCTGAGAGAGTGGAGATTTATAAAGAGTGGGAGCTGAGAGAGTGGAGATTTATAAAGAGTGGGAGCTGAGAGACAGAGTGGAGATTTATAAAGAGTGGGAGCTGAGAGAGTGGAGATTTATAAAGAGCAGGAGCTGAGAGAGTGGAGATTTATAAAGAGTGGGAGCTGAGAGACAGAGTGGAGATTTATAAAGAGTGGGAGCTGAGAGAGCGGAGATTTATAAAGAGTGGGAGCTGAGAGAGCGGAGATTTATAAAGAGTGGGAGCTGAGAGAGCGGAGATTTATAAAGAGTGGGAGCTGAGAGAGTGGAGATTTATAAAGAGTGGGAGCTGAGAGAGTGGAGATTTATAAAGAGTGGGAGCTGAGAGAGTGGAGATTTATAAAGAGTGGGAGCTGAGAGAGCGGAGATTTATAAAGAGTGGGAGCTGAGAGAGTGGAGATTTATAAAGAGTGGGAGCTGAGAGAGCGGAGATTTATAAAGAGTGGGAGCTGAGAGACAGAGTGGAGATTTATAAAGAGTGGGAGCTGAGAGACAGAGTGGAGATTTATAAAGAGTGGGAGCTGAGAGAGTGGAGATTTATAAAGAGTGGGAGCTGAGAGAGTGGAGATTTATAAAGAGTGGGAGCTGAGAGACAGAGTGGAGATTTATAAAGAGTGGGAGCTGAGAGAGTGGAGATTTATAAAGAGCAGGAGCTGAGAGAGTGGAGATTTAAAAAGAGAGGGAGCTGAGAGAGCGGAGATTTATAAAGTGTGGGAGCTGAGAGAGTGGAGATTTAAAAAGAGTGGGAGCTGAGAGACAGAGTGGAGATTTATAAAGAGTGGGAGCTGAGAGAGTGGAGATTTATAAAGAGTGGGAGCTGAGAGAGTGGAGATTTATAAAGAGTGGGAGCTGAGAGACAGAGTGGAGATTTATAAAGAGTGGGAGCTGAGAGAGTGGAGATTTATAAAGAGTGGGAGCTGAGAGAGTGGAGATTTATAAAGAGCGGGAGCTGAGAGAGTGGAGATTTATAAAGAGTGGGAGCTGAGAGAGTGGAGATTTATAAAGAGCAGGAGCTGAGAGAGTGGAGATTTATAAAGAGTGGGAGCTGAGAGACAGAGTGGAGATTTATAAAGAGTGGGAGCTGAGAGACAGAGTGGAGATTTATAAAGAGTGGGAGCTGAGAGAGTGGAGATTTATAAAGAGTGGGAGCTGAGAGACAGAGTGGAGATTTATAAAGAGTGGGAGCTGAGAGAGTGGAGATTTATAAAGAGTGGGAGCTGAGAGAGTGGAGATTTATAAAGAGTGGGAGCTGAGAGAGTGGAGATTTATAAAGAGTGGGAGCTGAGAGACAGAGTGGAGATTTAAAAAGAGTGGGAGCTGAGAGAGTGGAGATTTATAAAGAGTGGGAGCTGAGAGAGTGGAGATTTATAAAGAGTGGGAGCTGAGAGAGCGGAGATTTATAAAGAGTGGGAGCTGAGAGACAGAGTGGAGATTTATAAAGACTGGGAGCTGAGAGAGTGGAGATTTATAAAGAGCGGGAGCTGAGAGAGTGGAGATTTATAAAGAGTGGGAGCTGAGAGAGTGGAGATTTATAAAGAGCAGGAGCTGAGAGAGTGGAGATTTATAAAGAGTGGGAGCTGAGAGAGTGGAGATTTATAAAGAGTGGGAGCTGAGAGACAGAGTGGAGATTTATAAAGAGTGGGAGCTGAGAGAGTGGAGATTTATAAAGAGTGGGAGCTGAGAGAGTGGAGATTTATAAAGAGTGGGAGCTGAGAGACAGAGTGGAGATTTATAAAGAGTGGGAGCTGAGAGACAGAGTGGAGATTTAAAAAGAGTGGGAGCTGAGAGAGTGGAGATTTATAAAGAGTGGGAGCTGAGAGAGTGGAGATTTATAAAGAGCAGGAGCTGAGAGAGTGGAGATTTATAAAGAGTGGGAGCTGAGAGAGTGGAGATTTATAAAGAGTGGGAGCTGAGAGACAGAGTGGAGATTTAAAAAGAGTGGGAGCTGAGAGAGTGGAGATTTATAAAGAGTGGGAGCTGAGAGAGTGGAGATTTAAAAAGAGTGGGAGCTGAGAGAGTGGAGATTTATAAAGAGCAGGAGCTGAGAGAGTGGAGATTTATAAAGAGTGGGAGCTGAGAGAGTGGAGATTTATAAAGAGTGGGAGCTGAGAGAGTGGAGATTTATAAAGAGTGGGAGCTGAGAGAGTGGAGATTTATAAAGAGCAGGAGCTGAGAGAGTGGAGATTTATAAAGAGTGGGAGCTGAGAGACAGAGCGGAGCTTTATAAAGAGTGGGAGCTGAGAGAGTGGAGATTTATAAAGAGTGGGAGCTGAGAGAGTGGAGATTTATAAAGAGCAGGAGCTGAGAGACAGAGTGGAGATTTATAAAGAGTGGGAGCTGAGAGACAGAGTGGAGATTTATAAAGAGTGGGAGCTGAGAGAGTGGAGATTTATAAAGAGTGGGAGCTGAGAGAGTGGAGATTTATAAAGAGCAGGAGCTGAGAGAGTGGAGATTTATAAAGAGTGGGAGCTGAGAGAGTGGAGATTTATAAAGAGTGGGAGCTGAGAGACAGAGTGGAGATTTAAAAAGAGTGGGAGCTGAGAGAGTGGAGATTTATAAAGAGTGGGAGCTGAGAGAGTGGAGATTTATAAAGAGTGGGAGCTGAGAGAGTGGAGATTTATAAAGAGCAGGAGCTGAGAGAGTGGAGATTTATAAAGAGTGGGAGCTGAGAGAGTGGAGATTTATAAAGAGTGGGAGCTGAGAGAGTGGAGATTTATAAAGAGTGGGAGCTGAGAGAGTGGAGATTTATAAAGAGCAGGAGCTGAGAGAGTGGAGATTAATAAAGAGTGGGAGCTGAGAGAGTGGAGATTTATAAAGAGCAGGAGCTGAGAGAGTGGAGATTTATAAAGAGTGGGAGCTGAGAGAGTGGAGATTTATAAAGAGTGGGAGCTGAGAGAGTGGAGATTTATAAAGAGTGGGAGCTGAGAGAGTGGAGATTTATAAAGAGTGGGAGCTGAGAGAGTGGAGATTTATAAAGAGTGGGAGCTGAGAGAGTGGAGATTTATAAAGAGCAGGAGCTGAGAGAGTGGAGATTTATAAAGAGTGGGAGCTGAGAGACAGAGTGGAGATTTATAAAGAGTGGGAGCTGAGAGAGTGGAGATTTATAAAGAGTGGGAGCTGAGAGAGTGGAGATTTATAAAGAGTGGGAGCTGAGAGAGTGGAGATTTATAAAGAGTGGGAGCTGAGAGAGTGGAGATTTATAAAGAGTGGGAGCTGAGAGAGTGGAGATTTATAAAGAGTGGGAGCTGAGAGAGTGGAGATTTATAAAGAGTGGGAGCTGAGAGAGCGGAGATTTATAAAGAGTGGGAGCTGAGAGAGCGGAGATTTATAAAGAGCAGGAGCTGAGAGAGTGGAGATTTATAAAGAGTGGGAGCTGAGAGAGTGGAGATTTATAAAGAGTGGGAGCTGAGAGAGTGGAGATTTATAAAGAGCAGGAGCTGAGAGAGTGGAGATTTATAAAGAGTGGGAGCTGAGAGACAGAGTGGAGATTTATAAAGAGTGGGAGCTGAGAGAGTGGAGATTTATAAAGAGTGGGAGCTGAGAGAGTGGAGATTTATAAAGAGTGGGAGCTGAGAGACAGAGTGGAGATTTATAAAGAGTGGGAGCTGAGAGAGTGGAGATTTATAAAGAGTGGGAGCTGAGAGAGAGGAGATTTATAAAGAGTGGGAGCTGAGAGAGTGGAGATTTATAAAGAGTGGGAGCTGAGAGACAGAGTGGAGATTTATAAAGAGTGGGAGCTGAGAGAGTGGAGATTTATAAAGAGTGGGAGCTGAGAGAGTGGAGATTTATAAAGAGTGGGAGCTGAGAGACAGAGTGGAGATTTATAAAGAGTGGGAGCTGAGAGAGTGGAGATTTATAAAGAGTGGGAGCTGAGAGAGTGGAGATTTATAAAGAGTGGGAGCTGAGAGAGCGGAGATTTATAAAGAGTGGGAGCTGAGAGAGTGGAGATTTATAAAGAGTGGGAGCTGAGAGAGTGGAGATTTATAAAGAGTGGGAGCTGAGAGAGCGGAGATTTATAAAGAGTGGGAGCTGAGAGAGTGGAGATTTATAAAGAGTGGGAGCTGAGAGAGTGGAGATTTATAAAGAGTGGGAGCTGAGAGAGTGGAGATTTATAAAGAGTGAGAGCTGAGAGACAGAGTGGAGATTTATAAAGAGTGGGAGCTGAGAGAGTGGAGATTTATAAAGAGTGGGAGCTGAGAGAGTGGAGATTTATAAAGAGTGGGAGCTGAGAGAGTGGAGATTTATAAAGAGCAGGAGCTGAGAGAGTGGAGATTTATAAAGAGTGGGAGCTGAGAGAGTGGAGATTTATAAAGAGTGGGAGCTGAGAGAGTGGAGATTTATAAAGAGTGGGAGCTGAGAGAGCGGAGATTTATAAAGAGTGGGAGCTGAGAGAGCGGAGATTTATAAAGAGCAGGAGCTGAGAGAGTGGAGATTTATAAAGAGTGGGAGCTGAGAGAGTGGAGATTTATAAAGAGTGGGAGCTGAGAGAGTGGAGATTTATAAAGAGCAGGAGCTGAGAGAGTGGAGATTTATAAAGAGTGGGAGCTGAGAGACAGAGTGGAGATTTATAAAGAGTGGGAGCTGAGAGAGCGGAGATTTATAAAGAGTGGGAGCTGAGAGAGCGGAGATTTATAAAGAGTGGGAGCTGAGAGAGTGGAGATTTATAAAGAGTGAGAGCTGAGAGACAGAGTGGAGATTTATAAAGAGTGGGAGCTGAGAGAGTGGAGATTTATAAAGAGTGGGAGCTGAGAGAGTGGAGATTTATAAAGAGTGGGAGCTGAGAGAGTGGAGATTTATAAAGAGTGGGAGCTGAGAGAGTGGAGATTTATAAAGAGTGGGAGCTGAGAGACAGAGTGGAGATTTATAAAGAGTGGGAGCTGAGAGACAGAGTGGAGATTTATAAAGAGTGGGAGCTGAGAGACAGAGTGGAGATTTATAAAGAGTGGGAGCTGAGAGAGTGGAGATTTATAAAGAGTGGGAGCTGAGAGAGTGGAGATTTATAAAGAGTGGGAGCTGAGAGACAGAGTGGAGATTTATAAAGAGTGGGAGCTGAGAGAGTGGAGATTTATAAAGAGCAGGAGCTGAGAGAGTGGAGATTTATAAAGAGTGGGAGCTGAGAGAGTGGAGATTTATAAAGAGTGGGAGCTGAGAGAGTGGAGATTTATAAAGAGTGGGAGCTGAGAGACAGAGTGGAGATTTATAAAGAGTGGGAGCTGAGAGACAGAGTGGAGATTTATAAAGAGTGGGAGCTGAGAGAGTGGAGATTTATAAAGAGTGGGAGCTGAGAGAGTGGAGATTTATAAAGAGTGGGAGCTGAGAGAGTGGAGATTTATAAAGAGTGGGAGCTGAGAGAGTGGAGATTTATAAAGAGTGGGAGCTGAGAGAGTGGAGATTTATAAAGAGTGGGAGCTGAGAGAGTGGAGATTTATAAAGAGTGGGAGCTGAGAGACAGAGTGGAGATTTATAAAGAGTGGGAGCTGAGAGAGTGGAGATTTATAAAGAGCAGGAGCTGAGAGAGTGGAGATTTAAAAAGAGAGGGAGCTGAGAGAGCGGAGATTTATAAAGTGTGGGAGCTGAGAGAGTGGAGATTTAAAAAGAGTGGGAGCTGAGAGACAGAGTGGAGATTTATAAAGAGTGGGAGCTGAGAGAGTGGAGATTTATAAAGAGCAGGAGCTGAGAGAGTGGAGACTTATAAAGAGTGGGAGCTGAGAGACAGAGTGGAGATTTATAAAGAGTGGGAGCTGAGAGACAGAGTGGAGATTTATAAAGAGTGGGAGCTGAGAGAGTGGAGATTTATAAAGAGTGGGAGCTGAGAGACAGAGTGGAGATTTATAAAGAGTGGGAGCTGAGAGAGTGGAGATTTATAAAGAGTGGGAGCTGAGAGAGTGGAGATTTATAAAGAGTGGGAGCTGAGAGAGTGGAGATTTATAAAGAGTGGGAGCTGAGAGACAGAGTGGAGATTTAAAAAGAGTGGGAGCTGAGAGAGCGGAGATTTATAAAGAGTGGGAGCTGAGAGACAGAGTGGAGATTTATAAAGACTGGGAGCTGAGAGAGTGGAGATTTATAAAGAGCGGGAGCTGAGAGAGTGGAGATTTATAAAGAGTGGGAGCTGAGAGAGTGGAGATTTATAAAGAGCAGGAGCTGAGAGAGTGGAGATTTATAAAGAGTGGGAGCTGAGAGAGTGGAGATTTATAAAGAGTGGGAGCTGAGAGACAGAGTGGAGATTTATAAAGAGTGGGAGCTGAGAGAGTGGAGATTTATAAAGAGTGGGAGCTGAGAGACAGAGTGGAGATTTATAAAGAGTGGGAGCTGAGAGACAGAGTGGAGATTTAAAAAGAGTGGGAGCTGAGAGAGTGGAGATTTATAAAGAGTGGGAGCTGAGAGAGTGGAGATTTATAAAGAGCAGGAGCTGAGAGAGTGGAGATTTATAAAGAGTGGGAGCTGAGAGAGCGGAGATTTATAAAGAGTGGGAGCTGAGAGACAGAGTGGAGATTTAAAAAGAGTGGGAGCTGAGAGAGTGGAGATTTATAAAGAGTGGGAGCTGAGAGAGTGGAGATTTATAAAGAGTGGGAGCTGAGAGAGTGGAGATTTATAAAGAGCAGGAGCTGAGAGAGTGGAGATTTATAAAGAGTGGGAGCTGAGAGAGTGGAGATTTATAAAGAGCAGGAGCTGAGAGAGTGGAGATTTATAAAGAGTGGGAGCTGAGAGAGTGGAGATTTATAAAGAGTGGGAGCTGAGAGAGTGGAGATTTATAAAGAGCAGGAGCTGAGAGAGTGGAGATTTATAAAGAGTGGGAGCTGAGAGACAGAGCGGAGCTTTATAAAGAGTGGGAGCTGAGAGAGTGGAGATTTATAAAGAGTGGGAGCTGAGAGAGTGGAGATTTATAAAGAGCAGGAGCTGAGAGAGTGGAGATTTATAAAGAGTGGGAGCTGAGAGAGTGGAGATTTATAAAGAGTGGGAGCTGAGAGAGTGGAGATTTATAAAGAGCAGGAGCTGAGAGAGTGGAGATTAATAAAGAGTGGGAGCTGAGAGAGTGGAGATTTATAAAGAGCAGGAGCTGAGAGAGTGGAGATTTATAAAGAGCAGGAGCTGAGAGAGTGGAGACTTATAAAGAGCAGGAGCTGAGAGAGTGGAGATTTATAAAGAGTGGGAGCTGAGAGAGTGGAGATTTATAAAGAGTGGGAGCTGAGAGACAGAGTGGAGATTTATAAAGAGTGGGAGCTGAGAGAGTGGAGATTTATAAAGAGTGGGAGCTGAGAGACAGAGTGGAGATTTATAAAGAGTGGGAGCTGAGAGACAGAGTGGAGATTTAAAAGAGTGGGAGCTGAGAGAGTGGAGATTTATAAAGAGTGGGAGCTGAGAGAGTGGAGATTTATAAAGAGCAGGAGCTGAGAGAGTGGAGATTTATAAAGAGTGGGAGCTGAGAGAGTGGAGATTTATAAAGAGTGGGAGCTGAGAGAGTGGAGATTTATAAAGAGTGGGAGCTGAGAGAGTGGAGATTTATAAAGAGTGGGAGCTGAGAGAGTGGAGATTTATAAAGAGTGGGAGCTGAGAGAGTGGAGATTTATAAAGAGTGGGAGCTGAGAGAGTGGAGATTTATAAAGAGTGGGAGCTGAGAGAGTGGAGATTTATAAAGAGTGGGAGCTGAGAGACAGAGTGGAGATTTATAAAGAGTGGGAGCTGAGAGAGTGGAGATTTATAAAGAGTGGGAGCTGAGAGAGCGGAGATTTATAAAGAGCAGGAGCTGAGAGAGTGGAGATTTATAAAGAGTGGGAGCTGAGAGAGTGGAGATTTATAAAGAGTGGGAGCTGAGAGAGTGGAGATTTATAAAGAGCAGGAGCTGAGAGAGCGGAGATTTATAAAGAGTGGGAGCTGAGAGACAGAGTGGAGATTTATAAAGAGTGGGAGCTGAGAGAGTGGAGATTTATAAAGAGCAGGAGCTGAGAGAGCGGAGATTTATAAAGAGTGGGAGCTGAGAGAGTGGAGATTTATAAAGAGCAGGAGCTGAGAGAGCGGAGATTTATAAAGAGTGGGAGCTGAGAGAGTGGAGATTTATAAAGAGTGGGAGCTGAGAGAGTGGAGATTTATAAAGAGTGGGAGCTGAGAGAGTGGAGATTTATAAAGAGTGGGAGCTGAGAGAGTGGAGATTTATAAAGAGCAGGAGCTGAGAGAGCGGAGATTTATAAAGAGTGGGAGCTGAGAGAGTGGAGATTTATAAAGAGTGGGAGCTGAGAGACAGAGTGGAGATTTATAAAGAGTGGGAGCTGAGAGAGTGGAGATTTATAAAGAGTGGGAGCTGAGAGAGTAGAGATTTATAAAGCGTGGGAGCTGAGAGACAGAGTGGAGATTTATAAAGAGTGGGAGCTGAGAGACAGAGTGGAGATTTATAAAGAGTGGGAGCTGAGAGAGTGGAGATTTATAAAGAGCAGGAGCTGAGAGAGTGGAGATTTATAAAGAGTGGGAGCTGAGAGAGTGGAGATTTATAAAGAGTGGGAGCTGAGAGAGTGGAGATTTATAAAGAGTGGGAGCTGAGAGACAGAGTGGAGATTTATAAAGAGTGGGAGCTGAGAGAGTGGAGATTTATAAAGAGTGGGAGCTGAGAGAGTGGAGATTTATAAAGAGTGGGAGCTGAGAGAGTGGAGATTTATAAAGAGTGGGAGCTGAGAGAGTGGAGATTTATAAAGAGTGGGAGCTGAGAGAGTGGAGATTTATAAAGAGTGGGAGCTGAGAGAGTGGAGATTTATAAAGAGTGGGAGCTGAGAGAGTGGAGATTTATAAAGAGTGGGAGCTGAGAGAGTGGAGATTTATAAAGAGTGGGAGCTGAGAGAGTGGAGATTTATAAAGAGTGGGAGCTGAGAGAGTGGAGATTTATAAAGAGTGGGAGCTGAGAGAGTGGAGATTTATAAAGAGTGGGAGCTGAGAGAGTGGAGATTTATAAAGAGTGGGAGCTGAGAGAGTGGAGATTTATAAAGAGTGGGAGCTGAGAGAGTGGAGATTTATAAAGAGTGGGAGCTGAGAGAGTGGAGATTTATAAAGAGTGGGAGCTGAGAGAGTGGAGATTTATAAAGAGTGGGAGCTGAGAGAGTGGAGATTTATAAAGAGTGGGAGCTGAGAGAGTGGAGATTTATAAAGAGTGGGAGCTGAGGGACAGAGTGGAGATTTATAAAGAGTGGGAGCTGAGAGAGTGGAGATTTATAAAGAGTGGGAGCTGAGAGAGTGGAGATTTAAAAAGAGTGGGAGCTGAGAGAGTGGAGATTTATAAAGAGTGGGAGCTGAGAGAGTGGAGATTTATAAAGAGTGGGAGCTGAGAGACAGAGTGGAGATTTATAAAGAGTGGGAGCTGAGAGAGTGGAGATTTATAAAGAGTGGGAGCTGAGAGACAGAGTGGAGATTTATAAAGAGTGGGAGCTGAGAGAGTGGAGATTTATAAAGAGTGGGAGCTGAGAGAGTGGAGATTTATAAAGAGTGGGAGCTGAGAGAGTGGAGATTTATAAAGAGTGGGAGCTGAGAGAGTGGAGATTTATAAAGAGTGGGAGCTGAGAGAGTGGAGATTTATAAAGAGTGGGAGCTGAGAGAGTGGAGATTTATAAAGAGTGGGAGCTGAGAGAGTGGAGATTTATAAAGAGTGGGAGCTGAGAGAGTGGAGATTTATAAAGAGTGGGAGCTGAGAGAGTGGAGATTTATAAAGAGCAGGAGCTGAGAGAGTGGAGATTTATAAAGAGTGGGAGCTGAGAGACAGAGTGGAGATTTATAAAGAGTGGGAGCTGAGAGAGTGGAGATTTAAAAAGAGTGGGAGCTGAGAGAGTAGAGATGTAAAAAGAGTGGTAGCTGAGAGAGCGGAGATTTATAAAGAGTGGGAGCTGAGAGACAGAGTGGAGATTTATAAAGAGTGGGAGCTGAGAGACAGAGTGGAGATTTATAAAGAGTGGGAGCTGAGAGAGTGGAGATTTATAAAGAGTGGGAGCTGAGAGAGTGGAGATTTATAAAGAGTGGGAGCTGAGAGAGTGGAGATTTATAAAGAGTGGGAGCTGAGAGAGTGGAGATTTATAAAGAGTGGGAGCTGAGAGAGTGGAGATTTAAAAAGAGTGGGAGCTGAGAGAGTGGAGATTTATAAAGAGTGGGAGCTGAGAGAGTGGAGATTTATAAAGAGTGGGAGCTGAGAGAGTGGAGATTTATAAAGAGTGGGAGCTGAGAGAGTGGAGATTTATAAAGAGTGGGAGCTGAGAGAGTGGAGATTTATAAAGAGTGGGAGCTGAGAGAGTGGAGATTTATAAAGAGTGGGAGCTGAGAGAGTGGAGATTTATAAAGAGTGGGAGCTGAGAGAGTGGAGATTTATAAAGAGTGGGAGCTGAGAGAGTGGAGATTTATAAAGAGTGGGAGCTGAGAGAGTGGAGATTTATAAAGAGTGGGAGCTGAGAGACAGAGTGGAGATTTATAAAGAGTGGGAGCTGAGAGAGTGGAGATTTATAAAGAGTGGGAGCTGAGAGAGTGGAGATTTATAAAGAGTGGGAGCTGAGAGAGTGGAGATTTATAAAGAGTGGGAGCTGAGAGAGTGGAGATTTATAAAGAGTGGGAGCTGAGAGACAGAGTGGAGATTTATAAAGAGTGGGAGCTGAGAGAGTGGAGATTTATAAAGAGTGGGAGCTGAGAGAGTGGAGATTTATAAAGAGTGGGACCTGAGAGAGTGGAGATTTATAAAGAGTGGGAGCTGAGAGAGTGGAGATTTATAAAGAGTGGGAGCTGAGAGAGTGGAGATTTATAAAGAGTGGGAGCTGAGAGAGTGGAGATTTATAAAGAGTGGGAGCTGAGAGACAGAGTGGAGATTTATAAAGAGCAGGAGCTGAGAGAGTGGAGATTTATAAAGAGTGGGAGCTGAGAGAGTGGAGATTTATAAAGAGTGGGAGCTGAGAGAGTGGAGATTTATAAAGAGTGGGAGCTGAGAGAGTGGAGATTTATAAAGAGTGGGAGCTGAGAGAGTGGAGATTTATAAAGAGTGGGAGCTGAGAGAGTGGAGATTTATAAAGAGTGGGAGCTGAGAGAGTGGAGATTTATAAAGAGTGGGAGCTGAGAGAGTGGAGATTTATAAAGAGTGGGAGCTGAGAGAGTGGAGATTTATAAAGAGTGGGAGCTGAGAGACAGAGTGGAGATTTATAAAGAGTGGGAGCTGAGAGAGTGGAGATTTATAAAGAGTGGGACCTGAGAGAGTGGAGATTTATAAAGAGTGGGAGCTGAGAGAGTGGAGATTTATAAAGAGTGGGAGCTGAGAGAGCGGAGATTTATAAAGAGTGGGAGCTGAGAGAGCGGAGATTTATAAAGAGTGGGAACTGAGAGAGCGGAGATTTATAAAGAGCAGGAGCTGAGAGAGTGGAGATTTATAAAGAGTGGGAGCTGAGAGAGTGGAGATTTTTAAAGAGTGGGAGCTGAGAGACAGAGTGGAGATTTATAAAGAGTGGGAGCTGAGAGAGTGGAGATTTATAAAGAGTGGGAGCTGAGAGACAGAGTGGAGATTTATAAAGAGTGGGAGCTGAGAGAGTGGAGATTTATAAAGATTGGGAGCTGAGAGAGTGGAGATTTATAAAGAGTGGGAGCTGAGAGAGTGGAGATTTATAAAGAGTGGGAGCTGAGAGACAGAGTGGAGATTTATAAAGAGTGGGAGCTGAGAGACAGAGTAGAGATTTATAAAGAGTGGGAGCTGAGAGAGTGGAGATTTATAAAGAGTGGGAGCTGAGAGAGTGGAGATTTATAAAGAGTGGGAGCTGAGAGAGTGGAGATTTATAAAGAGTGGGAGCTGAGAGAGTGGAGATTTATAAAGAGTGGGAGCTGAGAGAGTGGAGATTTATAAAGAGTGGGAGCTGAGAGAGTGGAGATTTATAAAGAGTGGGAGCTGAGAGAGTGGAGATTTATAAAGAGTGGGAGCTGAGAGAGTGGAGATTTATAAAGAGTGGGAGCTGAGAGAGTGGAGATTTATAAAGAGTGGGAGCTGAGAGACAGAGCGGAGATTTATAAAGAGTGGGAGCTGAGAGAGTGGAGATTTATAAAGAGTGGGAGCTGAGAGAGTGGAGATTTATAAAGAGTGGGAGCTGAGAGAGTGGAGATTTATAAAGAGTGGGAGCTGAGAGAGTGGAGATTTATAAAGAGTGGGAGCTGAGAGACAGAGTAGAGATTTATAAAGAGTGGGAGCTGAGAGAGTGGAGATTTATAAAGTGTGGGAGCTGAGAGAGTGGAGATTTATAAAGAGTGGGAGCTGAGAGAGTGGAGATTTATAAAGAGTGGGAGCTGAGAGAGTGGAGATTTAAAAAGAGTGGGAGCTGAGAGAGTGGAGATTTAAAAAGAGTGGGAGCTGAGAGATTGGAGATTTATAAAGAGTGGGAGCTGAGAGAGTGGAGATTTATAAAGAGCAGGAGCTGAGAGAGTGGAGATTTATAAAGAGTGGGAGCTGAGAGACAGAGCGGAGATTTATAAAGAGTGGGAGCTGAGAGACAGAGTGGAGATTTATAAAGAGCAGGAGCTGAGAGACAGAGTGGAGATTTATAAAGAGTGGGAGCTGAGAGAGCGGAGATTTATAAAGAGTGGGAGCTGAGAGAGTGGAGATTTATAAAGAGTGGGAGCTGAGAGACAGAGTGGAGATTTATAAAGAGTGGGAGCTGAGAGAGCGGAGATTTAAAAAGAGTGGGAGCTGAGAGAGTGGAGATTTATAAAGAGCAGGAGCTGAGAGAGTGGAGATTTATAAAGAGTGGGAGCTGAGAGAGTGGAGATTTATAAAGAGTGGGAGCTGAGAGACAGAGTGGAGATTTAAAAAGAGTGGGAGCTGAGAGACAGAGTGGAGATTTAAAAAGAGTGGGAGCTGAGAGACAGAGTGGAGATTTAAAAAGAGTGGGAGCTGAGAGACAGAGTGGAGATTTATAAAGAGTGGGAGCTGAGAGAGTGGAGATTTATAAAGAGCAGGAGCTGAGAGAGTGGAGATTTATAAAGAGTGGGAGCTGAGAGAGTGGAGATTTAAAAAGAGTGGGAGCTGAGAGAGTGGAGATTTATAAAGAGTGGGAGCTGAGAGAGTGGAGATTTAAAAAGAGTGGGAGCTGAGAGAGTGGAGATTTATAAAGAGCAGGAGCTGAGAGAGTGGAGATTTATAAAGAGTGGGAGCTGAGAGAGTGGAGATTTATAAAGAGTGGGAGCTGAGAGAGTGGAGATTTATAAAGAGTGGGAGCTGAGAGACAGAGTGGAGATTTATAAAGAGTGGGAGCTGAGAGAGTGGAGATTTAAAAAGAGTGGGAGCTGAGAGAGTGGAGATTTATAAAGAGTGGGAGCTGAGAGAGTAGAGATGTAAAAAGAGTGGTAGCTAAGAGAATAAAGATTTAAAAAGAGTGGGAGCTGAGAGAGTGGAGATTTAAAAAGAGTGGGAGCTGAGAGAGTGGAGATTTATAAAGAGTGGGAGCTGAGAGACAGAGTGGAGATTTATAAAGAGTGGGAGCTGAGAGAGTGGAGATTTATAAAGAGTGGGAGCTGAGAGACAGAGCGGAGATTTATAAAGAGTGGGAGCTGAGAGAGTGGAGATTTATAAAGAGTGGGAGCTGAGAGAGTGGAGATTTATAAGAGTGGGAGCTGAGAGAGTGGAGATTTATAAAGAGTGGGAGCTGAGAGAGTGGAGATTTATAAAGAGTGGGAGCTGAGAGAGTGGAGATTTATAAAGAGTGGGAGCTGAGAGAGTGGAGATTTATAAAGAGTGGGAGCTGAGAGAGTGGAGATTTAAAAAGAGTGGGAGCTGAGAGAGTGGAGATTTAAAAAGAGTGGGAGCTGAGAGAGTGGAGATTTATAAAGAGTGGGAGCTGAGAGAGTGGAGATTTATAAAGAGTGGGAGCTGAGAGAGTGGAGATTTATAAAGAGTGGGAGCTGAGAGAGTGGAGATTTATAAAGAGTGGGAGCTGAGAGAGTGGAGATTTATAAAGAGTGGGAGCTGAGAGAGTGGAGATTTATAAAGAGTGGGAGCTGAGAGAGTGGAGATTTATAAAGAGTGGGAGCTGAGAGAGTGGAGATTTATAAAGAGTGGGAGCTGAGAGAGTGGAGATTTATAAAGAGTGGGAGCTGAGAGAGTGGAGATTTATAAAGAGTGGGAGCTGAGAGAGTGGAGATTTATAAAGAGTGGGAGCTGAGACAGAGTGGAGATTTATAAAGAGTGGAGCTGAGAGAGTGGAGATTTATAAAGAGTGGGAGCTGAGAGAGTGGAGATTTATAAAGAGTGGGAGCTGAGAGAGTGGAGATTTATAAAGAGTGGGAGCTGAGAGAGTGGAGATTTATAAAGAGTGGGAGCTGAGAGAGTGGAGATTTATAAAGAGTGGGAGCTGAGAGAGTGGAGATTTATAAAGAGTGGGAGCTGAGAGAGTGGAGATTTATAAAGAGAGGGAGCTGAGAGAGTGGAGATTTATAAAGAGTGGGAGCTGAGAGAGTGGAGATTTATAAAGAGTGGGAGCTGAGAGAGTGGAGATTTATAAAGAGTGGGAGCTGAGAGAGTGGAGATTTATAAAGAGTGGGAGCTGAGAGAGTGGAGATTTATAAAGAGTGGGAGCTGAGAGAGTGGAGATTTATAAAGAGTGGGAGCTGAGAGAGTGGAGATTTATAAAGAGTGGGAGCTGAGAGAGTGGAGATTTATAAAGAGTGGGAGCTGAGAGAGAGTGGAGATTTATAAAGAGTGGGAGCTGAGAGAGTGGAGATTTATAAAGAGTGGGAGCTGAGAGAGTGGAGATTTATAAAGAGTGGGAGCTGAGAGAGTGGAGATTTATAAAGAGTGGGAGCTGAGAGAGTGGAGATTTATAAAGAGTGGGAGCTGAGAGAGTGGAGATTTATAAAGAGTGGGAGCTGAGAGAGTGGAGATTTATAAAGAGTGGGAGCTGAGAGAGAGTGGAGATTTATAAAGAGTGGGAGCTGAGAGAGTGGAGATTTATAAAGAGTGGGAGCTGAGAGAGTGGAGATTTATAAAGAGTGGGAGCTGAGAGAGTGGAGATTTATAAAGAGTGGGAGCTGAGAGAGTGGAGATTTATAAAGAGTGGGAGCTGAGAGACAGAGTGGAGATTTATAAAGAGTGGGAGCTGAGAGAGTGGAGATTTATAAAGAGTGGGAGCTGAGAGAGTGGAGATTTATAAAGAGTGGGAGCTGAGAGAGTGGAGATTTATAAAGAGTGGAGCTGAGAGAGTGGAGATTTATAAAGAGTGGGAGCTGAGAGAGTGGAGATTATAAAGAGTGGGAGCTGAGAGAGTGGAGATTTATAAAGAGTGGGAGCTGAGAGAGTGGAGATTTATAAAGAGTGGGAGCTGAGAGAGTGGAGATTTATAAAGAGTGGGAGCTGAGAGAGTGGAGATTTATAAAGAGGTGGGAGCTGAGAGAGTGGAGATTTATAAAGAGTGGGAGCTGAGAGAGAGTGGAGATTTATAAAGAGTGGGAGCTGAGAGAGTGGAGATTTATAAAGAGTGGGAGCTGAGAGACAGAGTGGAGATTTATAAAGAGTGGGAGCTGAGAGAGTGGAGATTTATAAAGAGGGGAGCTGAGAGAGTGGAGATTTATAAAGAGTGGGAGCTGAGAGAGTGGAGATTTATAAAGAGTGGGAGCTGAGAGAGTGGAGATTTATAAAGAGTGGGAGCTGAGAGAGTGGAGATTTATAAAGAGTGGGAGCTGAGAGAGTGGAGATTTATAAAGAGTGGGAGCTGAGAGAGTGGAGATTTATAAAGAGTGGGAGCTGAGAGAGTGGAGATTTATAAAGAGTGGGAGCTGAGAGAGTGGAGATTTATAAAGAGTGGGAGCTGAGAGAGTGGAGATTTATAAAGAGTGGGAGCTGAGAGAGTGGAGATTTATAAAGAGTGGGAGCTGAGAGAGTGGAGATTTATAAAGAGTGGGAGCTGAGAGAGTGGAGATTTATAAAGAGTGGGAGCTGAGAGAGTGGAGATTTATAAAGAGTGGGAGCTGAGAGAGTGGAGATTTATAAAGAGTGGGAGCTGAGAGAGTGGAGATTTATAAAGAGTGGGAGCTGAGAGAGTGGAGATTTATAAAGAGTGGGAGCTGAGAGAGTGGAGATTTATAAAGAGTGGGAGCTGAGAGAGTGGAGATTTATAAAGAGTGGGAGCTGAGAGAGTGGAGATTTATAAAGAGTGGAGCTGGAGAGAGTGGAGATTTATAAAGAGTGGAGCTGAGAGAGTGGAGATTTATAAAGAGTGGGAGCTGAGAGAAGAGTGGAGATTTATAAAGAGTGGAGCTGAGA